>NC_062561.1:205550894-205872240 GCF_022837055.1 Prionailurus viverrinus
CTTTTATCCCCAACAATTATTACAAGTAAAAACACTGTAAGAGAGAAGAGTCACAATGAGCATGTTTCTAGAGTAGCACTGTGCTTTGTTCAACCAAAATGGAAAGGAATCAACATACCCAGCAATGTTGGCCATGGAGCTTAGCGCGTCATATCCCTGAGCAATCGTGACTCTTGGAACCTGGTCCATCGCCAAAACTGTAGTTTTTCTTTTAGAAAGTTTATTTAGCAAGTCTGGATTTTGGGCTGGGTAAATAAAGCTAATCAATGTTCCCGATGTCTTTAAAAGGTCGGCCTCATGAACACCTAATGTTGAATTAACCATGGGAGCTCGCACCTGAGGAAAAAAAGTCAAGTCACTGATTAATAATGTAAATACCTTTATCATATTTTTAAGTTAACAGGACAATCTAAATGACATGCCATGATTGAAATAATAGGCCAGAAGTAATCTTTCAGCAATAAATTTTGGACTAAATTCCTAAACAAGGTAAGGAGCACCAAGATCTTTGCCATCTGTCCTCTGACTGATGACCAACCTAGGAACTGATCTGAGTAAAGACATGCTATCATTCTGGAAGGTTTCCCCCCCCCCCCACCCAAAATTTTATTTTTAAGTAAGGCTCATAACATGGCTTTACCATTGCCAGCTTTTCCTAAGTTTCTGCAGAAACACATTCAGATAAGCAGATTCATTTGTGGGCTTTTAAGGTGTGTTTTATATCCAAGTTTAAAATCGATCTTCAATTAACATGTATCATGTCCTTAGCTCTAAGTTCGCAGTAGCACTTTTAGGCAAGTAAGCCCAGAAAACAATAGCTCAGGGACTTAAATTTTTAAAGGAAACAGAAACACAAACACTGGGTCAATATTTTCATTTCATAGCACTTCATCTCATTTACCTAGGAAACATCTTTGTTACTGCCACTTCAGTTGTTGATCTGGTGACACATATGATTTTAATTAAGGTTCTGGATTTTAAGACTCTCTAGGGGCACCTGGGTGGCTCAGTTGATTAAGCATCTGACTTCAGCTCAGGTCATGATCTCACGATTTGTGGGTTCAAGCCCCACATCAGACTCTGTGCTGACAGCTCAGAGCCTGGAGCCTGCTTCAGATTCTGTGTCTCCCTCTCTCTCTCTACCCCTCCCCCACTCATTCCCTCCCTCCCTCCCTCTCTCTTCTCTCTCTCTCTAAAATAAACTTAAAAAGACTCCTTGGCAAGGTCTATTTTTCCTCACTGAGAATCTAAAATATATATTTAATAAAAATTAGAGGTCAACTTTGAATTAATCCTACTGGCCCTTATCAAATGCTCAGCTGAGACTGTTGGCATATGAGTGAGTTAAGTCAACAGAATGTTTTCATGAATGTGCTTTTTGGATCACTAGTTCCCCAGGATATTAACAGGCTTGACTCAAAAATAGTTTACTAATGCAAGTATAAAGTTATCTAAGTTACTATATCATAGGATTTCTCCGTGCTTGTAGCATGCTCATACACACTGTGGATCTAAAGGAACACAAAGTGCTTCCACAACTTATATACACCCTACTAACCCTTTATTGTGGGGTATCTCAAAAGGTTTTGATCCCTAGAGCATATGTTGGAATGGATCATACTCATTTTTCTATTTGCCCTAAGCTCTTTTACTATACTAAGTTATACCACCAAGTATCTGTACACCTAAACACTTTAAAAGTTTTGGCTGAATTGCAACTTCCCCACATACCGTAAATTTCACTGTTAATTTCCACACCAAAAAATTGTTTTGTCTTCTGCAAAGATCACTACTCTACCAAGTTATTCAGTAGAATTTATGTTAAAAGAAAAAAAAAAGCAAACAAACAAAAAAAAAAACAGTTACATGATTGATGCCCCTTACAAATAAACACACATACAAAAAAAAGCTGGTCTTTCCTGAGCAAGTGAGGAGCTTCTTTTTGCCTAATAATCATGCTACTACAATCCCTATCTCCCTCTTTGTCTTGGCTGCAGAAGGCTTAGGATTTAGGCTAATGCTACTCCCTAATAATTATCTAAGGTACACTTGTGATAGTCCCTTCCTTTTTCCATATGATTTTTTTTTACTTCAGATTTTATGTCTGAAGCTCTTCAGCACATAGATTTCTATTACACATTAAGACCTTTCATTAAAGTAGGTAAGGCTGTCTCTACTCAGCCCCGTGCTGCTTTCTCCAAGGCAGCCCTGCCCTCTCTAGAAATAGCACTTAGGTCAGTTAAATCACTGTTCCTTCTACATATCAGAAGATCAGGGTACGTTCAGTCCTAGGAGGAGTCCCATGCCCTTTTTCCATTCTGGTAGCAGTTAAATACTCACCTGTGGGTATTCTGGATATGTATGAACCATGAAGTGCAAATTCTCCCTAGCCAATAAGAAGGGAATTTCCACATGAAAATCTAAAAAGGAAGATCACTTTTTCTACTCTCATGGTTAAACAGAGATCACACTGCCTGATAAAAGTTCTACCAGACTATGAAGAATATTCACAACAGGCAACCATTTCTCTGAGAAAAGGCAGTGTTTGAAAATATGAAGAGTTATAACAATATGATTTTTCCATGAACACTTTTTAAAAAGCGAGCTATAAATGAGGGGTGGAAAGGAATAATTACTTTGACCACCAAATCAGAAGCCAGCACTTCCTTCGCCCCTTGGATCTGGGCACCTGCTGCTCTGTAGTGATCATCAGAAAACTTGGAAGCTTCGCCAGCACCCGATTCCACGACAACACTAAAACCCTGCTTGACCAAGGCCTGAACACCAGCAGGAGACAATGCCACCCGTTTCTCATTTTGGAAAATCTCCTTGGGGACGCCAACAGTCAGTTGCTTATATGGAATTCCTACAAAGTGAGGGCAAGGAAGGAAGGAGGGAAGGAAGGAAGAAATGAAGAAAGAAAAGGAGAAAAGAACGGGAGAGGGAAAGAGAGAGAGAAAAAGAAAGAAAAATTAATTCAGTAAAAAACATAAAAATAATGTTTTAATAACAGTTCAAAAAATGAAAATGGGCAGTCTGTTCAAAATATACTGAACATACAAGTTGCTGCTCAAAATAATGTTCCTGATTCATAATCATAATTGAGTTTTTTGAATAATGGGAAATATTTATGCCCACTCTCTTAAATTCCAAATATTTCATTTAACCAAATAGCTCTCTTCAAGGCACATGACTAGATTATTCTTAGGAAAAAAATGGGTTGAGAGATCAATCAAAATGCTAACTCCACTCTTCAAACTAATCCTCTGGGATTTATGGTCTCCTTGTCCTCACCTTTAAGGAAGACAGAACTAATTAGCTGTTTTGAAGAACAACCCTATACTAGACACATTGTTGGCTACACTCAAAGTTTTCTTCCTGGCAATTTGGCCACAGGCAATTCCTCACAGATTTCCAAGTGTTGTATCCTGAGACCCTACATTCTTGGCCACAGCGAATAAGACCAAGGATCAACAGCTGGGTCAAAGATAATAGTCTATAGGCCAGAGAGTCCCTGAGATGACTTACATAGGAACTGCCCAAGGACACTCTGTGTTGGCCAGTGATGACCCAACCCATTCAGGTACTCTGAGTGTCTGAATGCGAGACCCACAGAAAAGGACAGGGGGAGTAAAGGGTACAAAAGCTATCTGTAAGCAGCCATGAGGTTAAAGGTAGACAAAGGGAGGTCTACAGCAACAGTAGCAGAAACATCAGTAGTGGCGATACAAAGAGGGAAGATGAGCCATAGCTATGGAATCCAGAATACCATTCCACTTTTCCTAGAAGTAGATGAGGGGTTTCCTAGGCTTCTGTACTTCCCAAGGATACACCCAATAAACCCTCATCACAAAATAGGACCTTGATGCAATCCTGTTCCTTGTAACCCAAAAGAGCCTGTATAAAATACATAAAGTATTTATATATGGCTCTGAACAATTTTAGCTAAAGTTGCTTCTGTTGTTTTATTCAACGCGCAGGCACAAATAGACTTTTCTTTTAAAAAAAATCTGCTTCTGTATGTTGTACCAAAGTTCAGGAAATCCACTCTAGCAACCTAAACTCTGAAAATACATAATAAAAAAACAAATTATCTCTACAGAGTAACAATATTGAGGCCTTAGAGAAATTAAGTCAACCTAAAAATACCTGCATTCAAACAGAGTCTTAAACCCCATACTCCATTAGCAGTAATAACTAAAAGTAAGCCAAAGGCAAACATGTGGTGAACCTTAACCTCTGTTTGAAGGAGAGGGAGGAAAATAATAGAAAGCTGGAAAATATTCCAGATTGATGTGCAAAGTTAAATCACATAAACATCTGGAGTTCACTTATCTGACAAGGTCAAATTACCTAGGCCCTATATACCATAAGTCAAAGAAGCCACCAAAGACAAATGAAGTCCCATCAAACAGGTTCAGGAGCCAACTTGAAAGGCCAAATATGAAACAATTTGAGCATGAAAAAGAATAATTAATTGCAATGTAATAAAATACATCCGAGGATGTTAAAATGCAGGAGTTCATTATGATACTCAAAAAATAAATATTTTTTAAAAGCTTCATTGGCCAACTTTAGCGGGTGTGTGATAAGCAGAATAATGGTATTCCATAGGTGTCCACACTTTTAATCCTCAGAACCTGTGAATGTGTCAGGATACACAGCAAAGGAGAATTAAGGTAGCAGATGGAATTAGAGTTGCTAATCAAATGACCTTGAAATAAGGATTAGCCTGGATTATCTGGGTGGGCCAACTGTACTCACAAGGGTCCTTAAGTGTGAGAGAAGAAGGCAGAAGAGCCAGAGTCAAATAGTAGTCTGAAGATGCTATGCTGCTGGCTTTGAAGATGGAAGAAGGGGCCACGAGCCAAAGAATATAAGCAGTTTCCAAAAGCTGGACAAGGGAAGGAAACAGACCACCCTTAAAGTCTCCAGAAGGAATACAGACAGCCCCACCGACACCTTGATGTGAACCTAGTGAGAGCCATTCTAGACTTTGGCCTCCAGCAGTGTAAGATAATAAATTCGTGTATGTATGAAGTTGTGTTACCTTGTTACAGCTGAATAGAAAACTAATACTTTAAGAAAACCAAGAGATTATTACCAAAACTATAAAGAATGGGACAGACGGGCACCTGGGTGGCGCAGTCGGTTAAGCGCCCGACTTCAGCCAGGTCACGATCTCGCGGTCCGTGAGTTCGAGCCCCGCGTCAGGCTCTGGGCTGATGGCTCAGAGCCTGGAGCCTGTTTCCAATTCTGTGTCTCCCTCTCTCTCTGCCCCTCCCCCGTTCATGCTCTGTCTCTCTCTGTCCCAAAAAAAATAAATAAACGTTGAAAAAAAAAAAAAAAGAATGGGACAGAACCAAACATTTATCCCACCTTACCACTACAACCTCAGGGTAACTAAATAACAGAGGGAAAGTTTTTCTTTATAGAAAAATTCTAGCTAATAAATGAAGATAAAATGATAGTGTATCACCATTTCAAACCCCCTCCCCATAAAACCATGGATTTAGTTGATGATCATTAAATGGCTGTTATAGCCTTTGAGTGAAAAACTGATGGGAGCTCCATAATGGATGAATATCAACATCTAAACTCACTGATTAATTTTCCTGACGAAATGCCACAGATAGTACACAGCATCCACCTATGAAGTATTCTTGTCAAAAAAAAACAAAAACAAAAACAAAAACAAACCTGAGTCTAACCAAGCCTCTAGGTCTAGCTAAATGGTACAGAAAACACAAGGAACAGAGAAACTGGTTAAATAATATGAAGGGAATTCATTCAGCCAAACCCAGAATGTGAGAAATTCTACAGGGCAACAACTACATTCTTCAAGAAATAAAGAAACAAGAAAAAAAAGGAGAACAGAGATCAAAAAAGACCTGAGAGATACAGTATGCAAATACAACATGTGGACCCTGTTTGGATCTTTATTTGGATAAGACAACTGTAAAAACAGAAACTGAAAAAATACGAATACTGACTGGAATTACTTTTCATGCTTTGCAATGTGGTAATGAAATTGCGGTTATGTATTTTTTAAAACAGAATCCCTATCTTTTAGAGATAAAAAGTAATTATCTGGGAAATAGTCAAGAACTACAAATTAAAAGTCTCCTGCATAGTCAATATAGAGATCTTGATGTCCATGCCTTTACTCACAAGGAAAATTTTCATGTCCTCAGTGCAATTACTTACTTTTATCTTAGACACAATTTTATCACGCTTGGATAAGCCGGCTTTCTAAAACACCTAAAATAAAAATCTGAAGAGGGATGCCTGGGTGGCTCAGTTGGTTAAGGATCCAACTTTGGCTCCGGTCATGATCTCGCAGTTCGTGAGTTCAAGTCCCGCATCAGGCTCTGTGCTGACAGCTCAGAGCCTGAAGCCTGCTTCGGATTCTGTGTCTCCCTCTCTCTTTGCCCTTCCCTCGCTTGCACTCTGTCTCTCTGTCTCTGTGTGTGTGTGTGTCTCTCTCTCTCAAAAACTAAATAAACATAAAAAAATAGAAATAAAAAAATAAAAATAAATAGAAATAAATCTGAAGATAGAGTTGAGGGCTCTCAGGGACAGGTACCCTGCCAACAGTCACTTGTCACATGAGAACAAGAAAAGAGGCTGTGAAATCTATTAAAGACAAACATAAGAACTCAAAAAGCATAGCAGTGTAGGGATTCTGATTGCCCAGAGTCCTGCAAACTTAAATTAAAAAGAAGGGCATTATTCTATGTGGCAAAGACAGGTATCTATCCTAGTCTTCCACCTGAATAACAGAATGCCAATTTTAGTTGAGTTTGTCCCCATCTGGAATAAAGGACCTCTTTTGTGTCCAAGTCTCCCTTAACAGCTAAATAATTGCCGCCTGTCTGAGTTTTTGCCAATGAAGTACAGAGAGCTATGAAGGTCTTTGCACAAAATGCATAATAAAGGGATCTCCCTCAGCTTAGGGAGCCCTCGTTTAGCCTCTCCTTCTGACCTGCGCACAAGAACAGACGCGAGTGGGGACCCTCGCAGGGAACACCTTGTAGGCTACTCAAAGACTTCAGCTCTTCCTCTGCATGAGCTAGGACACTGGTGGCAAATTCTGAGTAGAAGAGCGCCATGATCTTTCATTTTAAAAAGACGATGCTTTTGTGTATAGAACAGACTGTCGTGGGGGCAGAGGCAGAAAGCATAGAGAGCACTTAGGAGACTAGCACAGCAGTCCAGGGGACAGATGATGGTGGCTCGGAACAGGACGATAACAATGGCGATGATGAGAACAGACCCTGGATACAAGGTAGAGCTAACCCATACCTACTATGAAGACCAAGATGACTCCAGGGTTTCTGACCTGAGCAACTGAGATGAAGCTGTCATTCAGTAAATCGAGAAGCAGTACTACAAATTAATTGATACACTCAGTTGTTCCTCAGCATAGATGAGCCATATACAGTACAATGCCTCAAAAAAGACAAGGAAAGAGGAAGAGCTACTAAGACAAATGGTTACTATGAGCAATAGTTTCCCGGATACAACTCAACTGGTTTATCATTTCTCTTGTTCTATTTTATTTTCTTCTCTATTAGCACTGACAGAAACTTCTATACACGGAAAATATTTTTAAAAGCACTCATTAGGGTTGTTTTTTTTTTAACGAAAAATGATGACTCACCAACACCAGGCTATAAAACTGCATCGCTTTTCCTTTTATCAATCATCAGGAGATCTATTCGCTCCTACAACTTGAAGGTTTGATCTATATACACTGAAGTGAGACTTTACCTGGTTTGGCAGGGGCTTTACACCACAGTGCCTGATGAGTATGAAATGTTCGTAAAAAATCCTTCTTCCCGGGTATAATCTTACAGGACCCCAAATTGCTACGTAAACGACACGAACAGCCAGTCACCACGGTTTTCAGTAGGTTCGCCATGTTCATATGAGCTCCCAACTTCCTGAATCCCAAATTTCCTTGAGGGTAAATCACTAAGAAGAAAGAAAATAAAATATTTATATGCCAAGAAAAACATACTTTGTCATTTGAACATCAAAAAATTTTTTTAAAAAATACTAATTCAAAGAGCTTGGGATATAACAGCTGTATGTGGGCATCTACAGTGAATTTTATTTGCCAAGTCCTTTACTTAGAGAAGATGGCTTCAGAAGTTTGTTTCCAATTCATATATTTAAAACTCGGAATCCATTCTCCCACTTAAAACTGTGGTTATAAACTCACTATTCAATTCCAAGCCTTGGTCACCTTAATTGATCCTTAATGTAGCAGGGAAGCTAAAAAAGAAAATTGCTATAGAGTCCAATCACATCTTACATGAAAGTTATCTTCTAAGTCTGCATGCGCAGCAAAAATTGCATAGTCACCCTTGGATTTCCCTTAAATTGTCTATAATGCTGTATAGTACAATAGCAACTTGTTTAGCTACAAATGTTGTACAGAAAACACTGGCAACCTATTCAGTGCAGCAAGATGCTTATCCTGTAAGACCCCCTGAATTGAGCCTGAGTGAACATGAGATTCGTGTCTGCCAAGTGCTCATCTCAAGAAAATTAAGCATGTGTGGGATATGACTCCAATTTTAAAAAAGAAGAATGTCAATATCACATAGGTTTGTGCTTGTAGATATGGGTGTAACTAGGAACTCTTCCATCAGTGGTTCTCACAAGCAGCCACTTTGCACCAGCTCTAACTGGGCTGGATGGAGGATCACTGACCTTTGCTGTTACTGACCAACCTCCATTGTTCTCCATGGCAGATCCCCAGGGGTGCATGGAAGGCACGCCCACCATCCCCTTGATTCTCAGAGTTCCCCCATCTTTCTTTTCTTTCCTTCAAAATCAGGAAGCAGAAGATTTGGAACTCTCAGTCAAATTCAGCTAACTCCACCAACTACACTTTTAGGCTCTGCCCCATCATGTGGGCCCTCAGGGGGCCCAGCACCCAATCCCAGCAGTTCCATGAACATTCTTCCAGTCTCCAGAGGAAGAAAGGTCTAGTTCACTCAGAACTGCTGCCACAACTCCCTGAAGCAACTTCTTACAAATACCAGAAAGCAACACGGGGGATGGAAATCCTTAATCCAGATGGTGCTTATTCTTAAAATGACCTTTAATTCAACAAACACATATAGAGGGCTGAGTTTCAGAGTCACAGTCATTAGAAGCATCTGTGGAATCAAACTGGAATAGATCACACGCTCTGAGATAAGAAAAGTCAACAAGTAATAACACTACAGAGTAAGGCAAGTCCAAAGTTCTTTGAGGGATCAAAGGAGATTATGTCCTTCTACAGAGCTCAGAAAAAGAAAAAAAAAACACATTTGAGATAGAGAGAGTAATATGAAAAAAGCTAAGGAAGAGGAAGTATGCAAGATGGGTTCAGGCATGCAATCAAAAATGTATAATAATGCTTTGCACTTGAACAGGTTTTTAGATTTTCAGTGTTTCCACATGTCATTTCATTTCAATCCCAAGCACCCCTGAATCCCATAAATACACTCCTCATTTATTCATGGGTCACTTCTGGGTTGTTCATGGCTGAAAACAGAGAGCCAAAAATTCGAAACTCAGCCACATATTCAAAACAGTCACTGAATCTATGCCAACAACCAAGGGAGATACAAAGATATATAAAAGGTAATTCTTGCCTTGGGGGAGATTTGTCCTACCATTACCAATGACCTAGTCTTATCTCCGCCTCCCCATTCACTCTAGTTTCTCTTCTTAGATCATCCCAGCTCCCCAACAACCACTGTTCTCATGGGGCTGATGAGGTTTACCCAGACCTCATCAGGGAGAGAACAAAGCTAGATATAATAGAGCCCGTGTATTGTCTAAGTTGGCCACTTCACTCCCTGAATCTCTCTGCACCTCAGTCTGCTCACATATAAAAGCACAAGAAAGTTTTTTGTAGGGCCCCATTAGGCTCTAAAACATTTATGAATAGATAAGATTTTACAATGTTTTAAAGCAGAAGTCCTGTTTCGGGCCATCTGGAAAAACAGCCTTGCCTACTTGGAAAATGGTAATTTGATGTTGAATAGATCCCTAGCATCCGATGGCAATTAAGGCAGAGGACTTCAGAGACCAATTTCGCCCCAAAATTCCAATTTATTTAAGTTATAAACATGTAAGACAGTGAACAGAAAGTAGTTTTATTGGTAAGGCACCAATTGGCTCAGTTAAGTGTCTGCCTTCAGCTCAGGTCATGATCTCACGTTTCTCGAGTTCAAACCCCATATCGGGCTCTCTACCGTCAGCACAGAGCATGCTTCAGATCCTCTGTCCCCCCCCCCTCCTACTCCTGTCCCACTCATACTCTATCTTAAAAATAAATTTTAAAAAGGCACCTGGGTGGCTCAGTCAGTTAAGCGTCTGACTTCGGCTCAGGTCATGATCTCACAGCTCATGAGTTTAAGCCAGGTGTCAGGCTTTGTGCTGACAGCTTAGAGCCTGGAGCCTGCTTCAGATTCTGTGTTTCCCTCTTTCTTTGCCCCTCCCCTGCTCACACTGTGTGTCTCTCTCTCCTTCAAAAATAAATAAACATTAAAAAGTAAACAAACAAATAATGTTTAAGAAAGTAGTTTATTGGCAAGAACAGTCCCTATCGCTAAGACTAAATTAAATACAAATGACCCTGAAATATATTCAGAGAATATTTGAATTTCCCCTTTCATTATTTTAAAGCTATTTTATTCATGTGCTTCTATGGCTTTGAAGCAATGGGGGAAAGCTTTACAACTCAAAACTGAAAAAAAAAATTTAGTATACCACTCATACAGCAGTGTAAGTTATTTGGGCAACTATCTCCCCTAATAGGTACTAAAACTCTTGAGGGCAAGCACGTCAGAATGATGACAGCCTAGGAGGCTAACAAGGTGAACTGTGGGTTGCAAGCCCTCATTCTGCAATTATTAGCTGTGTCCTTGGCAAGTCAGTCACTTACCTTCTCTGAACCTGATTTTCTCATCTTTAAAATGATAATAGCACCTGTGTTATATAGGGTTGTTGTAAGGAGTAAAAGGACACAATATCTTTATTGCTATTACTACTCACTTTGGTATTACCTCCGGCCCGGTACTTTGCACAAAGGAGGAGAAAAGCAAGTACTTTTTAACTGAATGAATAAATAACTAGGACTAGGTAACCTGAAACCTGCGTGTCTATAAAAACACATTCTCCAGAGTTTCAGGAAATTTCCTTCGAAAACGAAATGCTGTGTAGCCTTGCGGAAGATTGATTCCATCAGCAAAGGTAAACAGCTTAGCACATTGCTGATAAAAAAGTAGTCCTAAACTGTCCATTTAATAAAAAAAAAAAAATTTTAAGCCAGGTTTGCAAATAAAAGGTGTGCAACAGAGAAAAGGGGAATATTTTTTCTTCTTTAATTTTTTTATAGTTTCAGATTTTTACTGAAATTCCAGTTAGGTAACATATAGTGTAATATTAGTTTCAGAAGTAAAATTTAGTGATTCATCACTTACATATAACACCCAGTGCTCACCACAACAAGTGCCCTCCTTAATCCCCATTACCCATTTAACCCATCCCGCCTCCAGCAAACCTCAGTTTGTTCTCTATAGTCAATAATCCAGTTAAGAAATGGGCAGAAGTGGGACACATGGGTGGCTCAGTTGGCTAAGCGAGGGACTCTTGGTTTCCGTTCAGGTCATGAGTTGGAGCCCCAGCACGAGATCTGTTTGGGATTCTCTCTCTCTCTCTCTCTCTCTCTCTCTCTCAAAATAAATAAACATTTAAAAAATGGCAGAAGACATGAACATTTTTAAAGAGGGAAGCACTTTAATAAAAGCATGCAAACACCATGGGAAGAGTCTGTCCTAAAAGACTCCTTATAAAGAGATCGCTTTAGGACTGCCCTGCACCACAGGGCGAATAAAGGACGCCTGCCACCGTAAACAAGTTACGTTTTTAAAGCGAAACATACCAACCAAGGACACAATACCCTACAGAAGCTTAGACTGGCAGGCAGCGTGACCTCGCCCAAACCCACCGGTCCCGCCCCTCCTTGGGCAACTACACTACAGCTTGGCTGGCATCTGCGCGGGACCGCTATTTATAACCTTCCCTGGAAGCCTATTGGCCCCGGTCGCTTTACAGTCATTCCTCCTCCGGGGTTCAGATCAGCTCTGCCCCCACTGCTGTCTCCTCCCGGTCGCCAGCCCGGGCCCCTCTCTCTGCCTGGATGAAGTTTGCTCAGACCACCAACCCTCACAGACATACACACTCACAACTTTCGCTCGCCACCTCCTAAGTCACCAAACGATCGCCGACCCTGAATTCCCTCAAGGTTCAAGCACAATTTCGGGGCGTCCAGCTACCACCTCTCTGGGCGCACCCTCTATGGAAAGTCCTCTATGACCTCCCCCCTCCTCCCATTTTGCCAGTCGAAATGACCCCGTAGGACTCCCGCTGTCCTCCCAAAGCTCCAAGACCTGCACCTACACAGCTGCCGCCTCGTTCCCTGCCCTCTGCAAGGACCCAGTTTCCCAACCACCCGCCCGCTCCCTTCCACGTCGCCCCGGCAAAAGACAAGGAATGGGGCCCTCAAGGCACGGTTCTCCTTCCGGACCCCAGCCTCTGGCCTGCGGGCGCCCGGGTGCACCCCACATCCAGGTCCCTACCGACCCCGCCCCCTTCTCCCTGACAGGTCTCCTCCCCTGCGGGGGCCCGGACCATCCCCAACAGCCCCGCGCCCCCTCCCCAGCCGTGCCCCAAACGCGCGCCAGGACTGCCCGCGCCGCGCGGCTCACCTTGGCTGGGAGGCAGGGCGGCCGGGCAGCGCGCCGCGAGGGAAGCCGCGCTGGCAGCCCTGGGCTCGGGCCCCGCGGAGCTGCGCCTCCAACCCGGAAGAACAGCCCCAACCCGGCGGCGGCGGAGGCCACGTGACGGTGGCGCAGCCCCCCCCAACCCCCACCCCCAAGCCCCCTCCTCCGCCCGGAGCCCCCTCCCCACCAGGCCCTTCTGCCCTCTGGGCCCCCAGAGCCTACCGCCCTCCCTCCGGACAAGAAAGCGACCGCACCAAACGCCCCCTTAGCGCGCCAAGGCTAGTTACCCCAAAGGGCCCTCCACTCCTGGGTGGCAACCAAAACCTCTTTGTCTTGGGCTCGACCCGAGGCCCCCTGCCCCGCCTCCGCGCCTTCCCTCGGCGCGTCCTTGTCAATCAAACCTGGAGCCCAACGCGGCCGCTGAAGTTTTCAAGGCTACATTTGCTCTCTCCCCTGGAGAGCCAGTTACAATCCCAAGTGTGATTTCCTCTCTAGTGTCCCACCAGAGCAAGTAAGAGGGTAATATAATTCCACTTTGGTACCTTTCCTCTAGCACTCTAGGAAAAATCAGAACTTCTGTAACAGAAGAGGACCAAAAGGAAAGTGGGAGGAGGCCAAGGGGTGGTGAAGGGCGGGAATGAGGGCGTTGTTGTTCCTTTTTGCCGGGAGAGGTGGAGTTAAATTCCTCGGAAACGATGTCAAGGCCCGAAAATTAACACACGTCTACGTATTCATCTTCCCCCGATGGGCCCAGAGAAAGCCGTGTGCTGCTGGTAGTATTAATATCCAACGGCTAGAGAGCGTCTTTGGTGGACCTTAAGTGTCTTGAGAAGGCCTAGGTTGACTTCAGCAAAACATGAGCCTATTTGTTCTTTGCGCATAGTTGTTAGTCTGCAGGTGTTTTCTGATTGAAAGTGGGAAGAATAAAATTTACAGTATAAAATGGTTCACTTGCCCAAAGCTGAATCATCATTAAGTGTCAGCATGGTCACTGCATTTTACTTTAAGTGAAATATTTGAGATTGGCAAAACAGATATTCCTTTAGAAAGAAAGAAAGAAAGAAAGAAAGAAAGAAAGAAAGAGAGGTCAGAGAAACCCTTCCTTTAAGAACATCTCTTGTGTTTAACCAGCATAAAAGGTCATTCAACTAATGGACTTTCACTGACATCCAGAGGATGTCAAGGGAAAACACTGCCCCACTCGTGAAAGAGCTCACAGACAGGAAACGACACAAGCCCCATGTTTTAAAAACTATAATGAACTATGATAAATGCAACCATAGAAACAGGTTCCAGATACTGTAGATTCAATGAGGCAGAAGTAACTGATAAGGATTAAAACTAAGCCCCTTTCACGATATATGTAAGTCAAATCATTATGCTATACACCTTAAATATATACGGTACTGTATGTTAATTATATCTTGTGGCGCCCCGGTGGCTCAGTCAGTTGAGTGTCCGACTTCAGCTCAGGTCATGATCTCATGGTTCATGAGTTCAAGCCCCACATGAGGCTCCGTGCTGACAGCTCGGAGCTTGGAGCCTGCTTCGGATTCTGTGTCTCCCTCTCCCTCCGCCCCTCCACCACTTTCTCTCTCTCTCTCTCTGTCTCAAAAATAAAATAAACATAAAAAAAAATTAAAAAAGAAAAAAATAATTATATCTCAATAAAACTGGGGGGAAAAACTAAAACTGGAGGGAAAAAAAACCCACTTGCTTTAAAACCTGAGGGCGGAGTGCCTGGTGGCTCAATCCAATCCTGCTCTTGGTTTTCTGCTCAGGTCATGATCTCCTAGCTTGGTTTGGGAGTTGGAGCCGCCTTGGGCTCCAGGCTGACAATGTGAAACCTGGTTGGAATTCTCTCTTGCTCCATCTATCACTCACTCCCTCTCCCTTGCTTGCACACACTCTCTCTCTCAAAATAAATAAATAAATAAACACTGGGGGCAGGGGTTTGCTGCTTTTCTCTTTCAAGGCTTAAAAATCAGTGGTTCCCAGGGGTGCCTGGGTGGCTCAGTCGGTTAAGCAGCCGACTTCGGCTCAGGTCATGATCTCATGGTCTGTGAGTTCGAGCCCCACATCAGGCTCTGTGCTGACAGCTCAGAGCCTGGAGCCTGTTTCAGATTCTGTGTCTCCCTCTCTCTTTGCCCCTCCCCTGTTCATGCTCTGTCTCTCTCTGTCTCAAAAATAAATAAACGTTAAAAAAAATTAAAACAAAAAATCAGTGGTTCCCAGATAGGGACAATTTTATCCCACCATGTCTGGAGACATTTTGATTGTCACAACTGCAAAGGGGAGGCATCTAATGGGTAGAGACCAGGGATGCTGCTAACCACCCTTCGTTACACAGGACAGCCCCTTACAACAAAGAATTATCTGGCCCCAAACATCAATAGTGCTAAGACTGAGAAACCCTGGCTTAAATAAATGCTCAATGTGTTATTCAATTTTATCTTCTTATGATTATAGCACATCAATTTCATCTTCTTATGATTACAGCACATTGGAAGAAATCCAAGGAGGACATACCACTTCTCACTTTTTCTATTAAATAGTAAGTATGTGGTAATTTTTAAAATTCATTCTTCTGGGGCGCCTGGGTGGCTCAGTCGGTTAAGCGGCCGACTTCAGCTCAGGTCACAATCTTGCGGTCCGTGAGTTCGAGCTCCGCGTCAGGCTCTGTGCTGACAGCTCAGAGCCTGGAGCCTGTTTCGGATTCTGTGTCTCCCTCTCTCTGACCCTCCCCCATTCATGCTCTGTCTCTCTCTGTCTCAAAAATAAATAAATGTTAAAAAAAAATTTTTTTTAATAAAATTCATTCTTCTCATTTATCCAACATAACTTGGGTGCCATTGCTTCAGACGAAAGCATTTGTCATTTGGAAGGTTCTGTTTTAGGCCCCAATCTCCTACAGAATAATTACAAAATATTCCTAGGAGTCCCCAAAGAAAATTGGATTGAGTTCTAAAAGTTTATAAGTTAGTTGCTTCTGAATCTTAGAAACTGCCTTGTATAAAATTTTTGCAAAGATTTTATATCCCCTGTTAGGTTTTAAGGGCTTTGTCCACGTCGATATCTGCTTCTTCCTCCTTGACTTTCTCCACCTCCAATCCTCATTCAGAAAAGTATATATGCGTGTATATATATACATATATGCAAATTTTCATTATAGATTGTTCTATGCTTTTAATACTTTAATAATCACTTAATTTAAATTAATAAAAACTTAAATGATAAATATTTAATAAATACTTAATGTAGGGGTGCCTGGGTGGCTCAATTAAGCGACCAACTCTTGATTTTGGCTCAGGTCATGATCTCATGGTCCTGAGATCAAGCCCCATGTTGGGGCTCCAAGCTGGGCAGGGAGCCTGCTTAAGATTCTCCCTCTCTGTCAGCCCCTCCCCTGCTCACACTAAATAAATAAATAAATAAATAAATAAATAAATAAATAAATAACTTAAACTTGGACAATCCAATTTAATTTTTTTTAAGATCTATTTTTACATAATCTCTACACCCAACGTGGGGCTCAAACTCACAATCCTGAGACCAAGAGTCGCATGCTCTACTGACTGAGCCAGCCAGGCTTCCCTGGGTGGATCCAATTTTGAACATTCAAATTAACCCCCTGAAATTTAGGAGACATTGTACCCACAAATGCTTAAAGATAGTATTTACTATCTTTAGTAAATATTTACTGGGACTCTATAGAGTCCTAATCTATCAAAATCAAAAAAGATTACATCTTTAGAAGAGTGTAACACACCATTAGGTTCTGCTTTGAGGCCTCAAGCCAGAGAGGTGCCCAATAGTCAAAAATCAAACTGTAGACTGAGCCTAAGAAAATCTGTGATCAAAAACCGAATTCTAAAGAGGACATGTTAACAAAACCCTGCATCCAGTTAAAACCTGGCCAGAGAATGGGTCAATTAAATGTGTTTTCATTGTGATTATTATGTTCAACAGTTATTAGTAGTTTATAGTTTCAAGCTTCCCTTTTACAAGTAAATATTAGCAAAGTGAACAACTCCAAAGAGAACGTATTCTTAGACTTCAGGGATTTTGAATAATGTAGACACTTGACTGATTTTAAGGAAACCATCACTAACCCCCATCTCAGCCCTTTTCTCCCAGCAAACCAATCAGGATATGTTGATTTTAAGAAACAAATATTGGGGCGCCTGGGTGGCTCAGTCGGTTAAGCATCCGACTTGGCCTCAGGTCATGATCTCACAGCTTGTGAGTTCGAGCCCCACATCAGGCTCTGTGCTGACAGCTCGGAGCCTGAAGCCTGCTTCGGATTCTGTGTCTCCCCCTCTCTCTGCCCCTCCCTGGCTCATGCTCTATCTCTCTCTGTCTCAAAAATAAATAAAAACATTTAAAAAAATTAAAAGAAACAAACATTAACTGATTAAATTAACTTATACTCTTCCACATTAATTGAAAACAGATCAAGGGAAACTGACCTTAAACAGCTAGGACAAAGCTAAGTAATTGGCAGTTTATTTAAGTAAAACCAGTTTGTATTTAGAGTTGTTTAGAACTAACTCAGCATACCTTTGTGGATATTCTTCTCCCCATATAGTAAGTGCCAATGATGAAAATCTATGTTTTTTAAAAATATCTAAGAAATTAGGGGTGCCTGGGTGGCTCAGTCAGTAACATGTCTGACTCTTGACTTTGGCTCAGGTCAGAATCTCATGGTTCATAAGTTCCCGACTGACAGTGCAGAGCCTGCTTGGGATTCTCTCTCTCCTTCTCTCTCTGCCCCTCCCCATGCTTGCTTGCATGCGCTCTCTCTCTCTCTCTCTCTCTCTCAAAATAAATAAACTTTTTTTTAAAAAATCTTATAAAAAATGATTTATCTAATGATAACTTTGGGGGCCCCGGGAAAATGGTGAGAGATAGGGCTATATTAGTATCTTAGGGCTGCTATAACCTATTAGTATCTTAGGTTGCTACAAGCTGAGTGGCTTAAAGCAACAGACATGCATTCTCTCAGAATTCTGGAGGCCAGAAGTCTGACATCAAGGTGTCAGCTGAGTTGATTCTTCTAGAGCGTCTGAGGCAGAAACTGTGTCTATCTTCTGGAGAAAGCTTCTGATTTTCAGCAGTCCTCCGGTCCTCCTTGGCTTATAGACACATGACACATGACTCCCAATCTCTGCCTCCTCTTCACATTGCCACCCTCTCTGCATGTCTCTCTGTGCCCAAATCTCCATGTTCTTTCTCTTATAGACACCAATCAGCTATGCCTTGGTGGCTTAGTTGGTTGAGCATCCAACTCATGATTTTGGCTCAGGTCATGATCCCAGAGTCATGGGACTGAGTCCCATGTTGAGCTTCTCTCCTTCTGCTCCTCTCCCCCACTGGCATGTGCTCTCTCTCTCTCTGGGGAAAAAAAAAAAAAAATTAGAACAAATCAAGTTTCTTTGGGTGTTTCCCTCACCTGTAAAAAAAAAAAGAAGAAAAGGACACCAGTAAATGTAATTAAGGTCCACCCTAAATCCAACATGATTCCATCTCAAGATCCTTAACTAATTACATCTGCAAAAGCTGTATTTCCAAATAAGGGTGGTGATAAGTTGTGGGGGGACACTATTCAACCCACTGAAGGGGCATTCTGTGTCTTTTTTAATAAATTTTTTCAATGTTTATTTATTTTTGAGAGAGAGAGAGAGAGAGAGAGAACAAGTGGGGGAGGGGCAGAGAGAGAGGGAGACACAGAATCTGAAGCAGGCTCCAGGCTCTGAGCTGTCAGCACAGAGCCTGATGTGGGACTCAAACCCACGAACTATAAGATCATGACCTGAGCTGATGTCGGTGCTTAACACACTGAGCCACCCAGGCTCCCCGCATTCTGTGTTTTTAAGGGTGCAACAATGTAAAGAGGAGTAGTATTTTGTTTTTTGGTTTTTGTTATTAATTTTTTTAATGTTTATTTATTTCTGAGACAGAGAGAGATAGAGCATGAGTGGGAGAGGGGCAGGGAGAGGGAGACACAGAATCCGAAGCAGGCTCCAGGCTCTGAGCTGTCAGCACAGACCTCAACTCAGGGCTCGAACTCACAAACCATGAGATCATGACCTGAGGCAAAGTCGGATGCTCAACCGACTGAGCCACCCAGGAGCCCCTGTTTTTTGTTTTTTTAAACATAGATAGATTTAACAGTTCTTGAGTTTAAAGTGAAAATCCAAATTATTTGGTGGAAATTCAAATGAAAGTTGTACTGTATTAATAATTAGAAGAATTTCCTCATATACTTGCTATGTGCTTTTTTTTTTTTTTTTTTTTTAGTTTTTAAAATTTATTTTTTTTGGTAATCTCTACACCCAACATGGGGCCTGAACCCACAACCCCAAGATCAAGAGTCACATGCTCTTCTGACTGAACCAGCCAAGTACCCCATGTTTTGCCTTCTTAAATGAAAATTCAATGTAACTACATTTTTTCTTCAATTTTTAAAAAGAATTTTTTTACATTTATTTGTTTTTGAGAGACAGAGAGAGACAGACCACTGGTCAGGGAGAGATAGGGAGAGAGGGAGACATAGAATCCAAAGCAGGCTCCAGGCTCTGAGTTGTCAGCACAGAGCCTGACACGGGGCTCAAACTCACAAACCGTGAGATCATGACCTGAGCCCAAGTCAGACACTTAACTGACTGAGCCACCCAGGCGCCCCTCCTTCAGTTTTAAAATACATATAAGTATATATTGTCCTCTCAAACTACTAGATTATAAAACTCCACAATAGCAGTTAACTTGTTTATATTTGATTTAAAAAATATTGCATTTTGATGAAAACTCTAGTTCAAATAAAGTTTTTTTAACACCTTTGTGAAACATGGTCTCTTTGTAGATCTTTTTTTATGCTACATGTTACCTGTAAAAACCAGAATTTCTCACCTTTGCTGGCTGTCAATATACCACTCTCCTATGACCTCCTACTTCTGTAACCATTCATTCTCAGTTCTTTAGCCACTTAAATGTGCCAACATTTCAAATGTTCTCTTGGCTCTCTTTCCTTTTAACTTGAATACTTTCTTCCTGGCAGTCGAATGTCAACTGTGCTATGGCAACTTTGAGCTTAATGTCCAGCCCAAATCTCTCTTCAGCTCCAAACTCATGCAGCCAACTGCTTCGGGTCATTTCCAAGGAGATATCCACAGGTATTTTTTTTTTTTAATGTTTATTTATTTTTGAGAGAGAGAGCAAGGGAGGGGCAGAGAAAGAGAGGGACAGAGTATCTAAAGCAGGCTCTGTGCCCAATGCAGAGCTTGAACTCATGAAACGTGAGATCATGACCTGAGACTAAGACAGACGCTCAATCGACTGAGCCACCCGGGCGCCCCTAGACACAGATACTTTAAAGTCAACGTAAGAAAATCCTCTCTTGTTCCTCTCCTTTTAGCCGTAACAAAATACTTACTGCTTCCTAAATGTACAAAGCTGTTGTACAACCCCCCCCCCCCCCCCAGCCATTTTGCATGCGTTTTCTTCACTCTGGAATGCTCTCCGGTTCTCCCTATTCTTTGCAGACTTGTGCTCAGGCTTCTCGCTTCCTCTGTGAAGCATTCCAGGGAGACTTGTTTGTCTTTTCTTTCTCTGAGCTAGCACAGTGCTTGGCATGGAACAGATGCTAAATAACTATTTTGCAGGTTGTTGTAAAGAGGAGAAAAAACTAGTGTAAAGAAGATAGCCCAGGGTCTGGCATAAAGATTTTCAGAAGTGTGCCCAATTTAATTTTGGCAAAAATGCAAGAGCAATTCAATGGAGGAAAGATAGCCTTTTTAAGAAATGATGTTGAAGTAACTGGACATCCATAGGCAACAAACAGCCTAAATCTAAGTCTCACAGTTTATACAGTAATTCGATCAGAATGGAATACAGACTTAAGTGTAAAATTGTCCCCAGCTAGACCCCAAAACTGGACCTTCACTGCTCACCTGCTTGTATCTACTAACTTCTGTCTTACATTTTCCTGTAAGCTCTTCTTTCTGGCTTTCCTCTAGACTCAGGCAAATGAAAAAAGAAACCACCCCCCCCCACCCCCCCCCCCACCCCCACACACACACCCTCCTGTGATAGCAACTGCCTGGGCAAAATCTCCCAGCTGGGCCAGACCACCAAGACCAGTTGAGCTAAACCTGATTTGTGCCTGTGCAGACGGACCATGGAGTGACCTCTAGAATGACCTACAATTATCTTTACTTCATAGTATTAAAGTCTCTACCTAAGGAGGAGCCTCACATGCAACATATGTATCAGCGTGTTTCCTTAAGGCACATGCATGACCTTATGCCCTCCTCTGTGTAGGATGATGAAGCTTCCTTATCTAAATATTCATCCTAACCCTAAACAAAAAGAACCCATTCACCCTCTCTTGGGTATTCACAGCTTTGGAAACCATTCCCTGTGATCTCCTTATTTGCTACAGATGAAAGTTTCTTTGGGCAAGAACTCAACCTGGTGCAATTTCTGACTCACCAAGGAATGAACTCGTGTTTGTTCATTCAACCGAGGCATCTGACTCTTGGTTTCAGCTCAGAGCGTGATCTCACAGTTTGTGGGTTCCAGCCCCAGATCAGGCTCTGCGCTGGTGGCACTGGGGGTGCGGAGCCTGCTTGGGATTCTCTCTGTCCCTCACCCATATGCGCACATGCTCGCTCTCTCTCTCTCTCTCTCAAAAATACATGAACATTTAAAAAAAATAAAAATCTTTGGCACTGTGAAAGACCTGATTAACAGAATAAAAAGAAGAGCTACATAATGGGAGAATATATTTGCAAAACTCCTATCTACAAAGGGCATATATTTAGGATATATAAGGAAATCTCAAAATTCAACAGTTTTTAAAAATCCAAATAGAAAATGGGTAGGGGTGCCTGGTTGGCTCAGTTGGAGGAGCATGCGACTCTTGATCTTGGGGTCGTGAATTCTACCCCCATGTTGGGGACGGAGATTACTTAAATAAACTTTAAAAGAGAGAAAGAGGAGGGGATCAAGATGGCGGCTTAGGAGGACGCTGGGCTCACCGCACGTCCTGCTGATCACTTAGATTCCATCTACACCTGCCTAAATAACCCAGAAAACCGCCAGAGGATTAGCAGAACGGAGTCGCCGGAGCCAAACGCAGACGAGAGGCCCACGGAAGAGGGTAGGAAGGGCGGCGAGGCGGTGCGCGCTCCACGGACTGGCGGGAGGGAGCCAGGCGGAGGGGCGGCTCGCCGGCCAAGCAGAGCCCCCGAGTCTGGCTGGCAAAAGCGGAGGGGCCTGACGGACTGTGTTCCCACAACAAGCGCGACTTAGCGTCTGGGAGGTCATAAGTTAACAGCTCTGCTCGGAAAGCAGGAAGGCTGGAGGACAAAGGGAGGGAGAGCTGCTGAGCACCCTGACAACAGAGCTCAGTTTGGTGGGGAACAAAGGCGCTCGCCAGCGCCATCTCCCCCGCCCATCCCCCAGCCAAAATCCCAAAGAGAACCAGTTCCTGCCGGGGAACTTGCTCGCTCCGCGCAAACACCCAACTCTGTGCTTCTGCGGAGCCAAACCTCCGGCAGCGGATCTGACTCCCTCCCGCTGCCACAGGGCCCCTCCTGAAGTGAATCACCTAAGGAGAAGCCATCTAAGCCTGCCCCTCCTGCCCCCGTGCACCTTGCCTACCCACCCCAGCTAATACGCCAGATCCTCAGCATCATAAGCCTGGCAGGGTGCAAGTAGCCCAGACGGGCCACACCACCCCACAGTGAATCCCGCCCCTAGGAGAGGGGAAGAGAAGGCACACACCAGTCTGACTGTGGCCCCAGAAGTGGGCTGGGGGCAGACATCAGGTCGGACTGCGGCCCCGCCCACCAACTCCAGTTATACACCACAGCACAGGGGAAGTGCCCTGCAGGTCCTCACCACGCCAGGGACTATCCAAAATGACCAAGCGGAAGAATTCCCCTCAGAAGAATCTCCAGGAAATAACAACAGCTAATGAGCTGATCAAAAAGGATTTAAACAATATAACAGAAAGTGAATTTAGAATAATAGTCATAAAATTAATCGCTGGGCTTGAAAACAGTATACAGGACAGCAGAGAATCTCTTGCTACAGAGATCAAGGGACTAAGGAACAGTCACGAGGAGCTGAAAAACGCTTTAAACGAAATGCATAACAAAATGGAAACCACCACAGCTCGACTTGAAGAGGCAGAGGAGAGAATAGGTGAACTAGAAGATAAAGTTATGGAAAAAGAGGAAGCTGAGAAAAAGAGAGATAAAAAAATCCAGGAGTATGAGGGGAAAATTAGAGAACTAAGTGATACACTAAAAAGAAATAATATACGCATAATTGGTATCCCAGAGGAGGAAGAGAGAGGGAAAGGTGCTGAAGGGGTACTTGAAGAAATCATAGCTGAGAACTTCCCTGAACTGGGGAAGGAAAAAGGCATTGAAATCCAAGAGGCACAGAGAACTCCCTTCAGACGTAACTTGAATCGATCTTCTGCACGACATATCATAGTGAAACTGGCAAAATACAAGGATAAAGAGAAAATTCTGAAAGCAGCAAGGGGTAAACGTGCCCTCACATATAAAGGGAGACCTATAAGACTCGTGACTGATCTCTCTTTTGAAACTTGGCAGGCCAGAAAGAATTGGCACGAGATTTTCAGGGTGCTAGACAGAAAAAATATGCAGCCAAGAATCCTTTATCCAGCAAGTCTGTCATTTAGAATAGAAGGAGAGATAAAGGTCTTCCCAAACAAACAAAAACTGAAGGAATTTGTCACCACTAAACCAGCCCTACAAGAGATCCTAAGGGAGACCCTGTGAGACAAAGTCCCAGAGACATCACTACAAGCATAAAACATACAGACATCACAATGACTCTAAACCCGTATCTTTCTATAATAACACTGAATGTAAATGGATTAAATGCGCCAACCAAAAGACGTAGGGTATCAGAATGGATAAAAAAACAAGACCCATCTATTTGCTGTCTACAAGAGACTCATTTTAGACCTGAGGACACCTTTAGATTGAGAGTGAGGGGATGGAGAACTATTTATCATGCGACTGGAAGCCAAAAGAAAGCTGGAGTAGCCATACTTATATCAGACAAACTAGACTTTAAATTAAAGGCTGTAACAAGAGATGAAGAAGGACATTATATAATAGTTACAGGGTCTATCCATCAGGAAGAGCTAACAATTATAAATGTCTATGCGCCGAATACTGGAGCCCCCAAATATATAAAACAATTACTCATAAACATAAGCAACCTTATTGAGAAGAATGTGGTAATTGCAGGGGACTTTAACACCCCACTTACAGAAATGGATAGATCATCTAGACACACGGTCAATAAAGAAACAAGGGCCCTGAATGAGACATTGGATCAGATGGACTTGACAGATATATTTAGAACTCTGCATCCCAAAGCAACAGAATATACTTTCTTCTCGCGTGCACATGGAACATTCTCCAAGATAGATCATATACTGGGTCACAAAACAGCCCTTCATAAGTTTACAAGAATTGAAATTATACCATGCTTACTTTCAGACCACAATGCTATGAAGCTTGAAATCAACCACAGAAAAAAGTCTGGAAAACCTCCAAAAGCATGGAGGTTAAAGAACACCCTACTAACAAATGAGTGGGTCAACCAGGCAATTAGAGAAGAAATTAAAAAATATATGGAAACAAACGAAAACGAAAATACAACAATCCAAACGTTTTGGGACGCAGCAAAGGCAGTCCTGAGAGGAAAATACATTGCAATCCAGGCCTATCTCAAGAAACAAGAAAAATCCCAAATACAAAATCTAACAGCACACCTAAAGGAACTAGAAGCAGAACAGCAAAGGCAGCCTAAATCCAGCAGAAGAAGAGAAATAATAAAGATCAGAGCAGAAATAAACAATATAGAATCTAAAAAAACTGTAGAGCAGATCAACGAAACCAAGAGTTGGTTTTTTGAAAAAAATAAACAAAATTGACAAACCTCTAGCCAGGCTTCTCAAAAAGAAAAGGGAGATGACCCAAATAGATAAAATCATGAATGAAAATGGAATTATTACAACCAATCCCTCAGAGATACAAACAATTATCAGGGAATACTATGAACAATTATATGCCAACAAATTGGACAACCTGGAAGAAATGGACAAATTCCTGAACACCCACACTCTTCCAAAACTCAATCAGGAGGAAATAGAAAGCTTGAACAGACCCATAACCAGCGAAGAAATTGAAACAGTTATCAAAAATCTCCCAACAAATAAGAGTCCAGGACCAGATGGCTTCCCAGGGGAGTTCTACCAGACGTTTAAAGCAGAGATAATACCTATCCTTCTCAAGCTATTCCAAGAAATAGAAAGGGAAGGAAAACTTCCAGACTCATTCTATGAAGCCAGTATTACTTTGATTCCTAAACCAGACAGAGACCCAGTAAAAAAAAGAGAACTACAGGCCAATATCCCTGATGAATATGGATGCAAAAATTCTCAATAAGATACTAGCAAATCGAATTCAACGGCATATAAAAAGAATTATTCACCATGATCAAGTGGGATTCATTCCTGAAATGCAGGGCTGGTTCAACATTCGCAAATCAATCAACATGATACATCACATTAACAAAAAAAAAAAGAGAAGAACCATATGATCCTGTCAATCGATGCAGAAAAGGCCTTCGACAAAATCCAGCACCCTTTCTTAATAAAAACCCTTGAGAAAGTCGGGATAGAAGGAACATACTTAAAGATCATAAAAGCCATTTATGAAAAGCCCACAGCGAACATCATCTTCAACGGGGAAAAACTGAGAGCTTTTTCCCTGAGATCAGGAACACGACAAGGATGCCCACTCTCACCGCTGCTGTTTAACATAGTGCTGGAAGTTCTAGCATCAGCAATCAGACAACAAAAGGAAATGAAAGGCATCCAAATTGGCAAAGATGAAGTCAAGCTTTCGTTTTTTGCAGATGACATGATATTATACATAGAAAATCCGATAGACTCCACCAAAAGTCTGCTAGAACTGATACATGAATTCAGCAAAGTTGCAGGATACAAAATCAATGTACAGAAATCAGTTGCATTCTTATACACTAACAATGAAGCAACAGAAAGACAAATAAAGAAACTGATCCCATTCACAATTGCACCAAGAAGCATAAAATACCTAGGAATAAATCTAACCAAAGATGTAAAGGATCTGTATGCTGAAAACTATAGAAAGCTTATGAAAGAAATTGAAGAAGATTTAAAGAAATGGAAAGACATTCCCTGCTCATGGATTGGAAAAATAAATATTGTCAAAATGTCAATACTACCCAAAGCTATCTACACATTCAATGCAATCCCAATCAAAATTGCACCAGCATTCTTCTCGAAACTAGAACAAGCAATCCTAAAATTCCTATGGAACCACAAAAGGCCCCGAATAGCCAAAGGAATTTTGAAGAAGAAGACCAAAGCAGGAGGCATCACAATCCCAGACTTTAGCCTCTACTACAAAGCTGTCATCATCAAGACAGCATGGTATTGGCACAAAAACAGACACATAGACCAATGGAATAGAATAGAAACCCCAGAACTAGACCCACAAACGTATGGCCAACTCATCTTTGACAAAGCAGGAAAGAACATCCAATGGAAAAAAGACAGCCTCTTTAACAAATGGTGCTGGGAGAACTGGACAGCAACATGCAGAAGGTTGAAACTAGACCACTTTCTCACACCATTCACAAAAATAAACTCAAAATGGATAAAGGACCTAAATGTGAGACAGGAAACCATCAAAACCTTAGAGGAGAATGGAGGAAAAGACCTCTCTGACCTCAGCCGTAGCAATCTCTTACTCGACACATCCCCAAAGGCAAGGGAATTTAAAGCAAAAGTGAATTACTGGGACCTTATGAAGATAAAAAGCTTCTGCACAGCAAAGGAAACAACCAACAAAACTAAAAGGCAACCAACGGAATGGGAAAAGATATTCGCAAATGACATATCGGACAAAGGGCTAGTATCCAAAATCTATAAAGAGCTCACCAAACTCCACACCCGAAAAACAAATAACCCAGTGAAGAAATGGGCAGAAAACATGAATAGACACTTCTCTAAAGAAGACATCCGGATGGCCAACAGGCACATGAAAAGATGTTCAGCGTCGCTCCTTATCAGGGAAATACAAATCAAAACCACACTCGGGTATTACCTCACGCCAGTCAGAGTGGCCAAAATGAACAAATCAGGAGACTATAGATGCTGGAGAGGATGTGGAGAAACGGGAACCCTCTTGCACTGTTGGTGGGAATGCAAATTGGTGCAGCCGCTCTGGAAAACAGTGTGGAGGTTCCTCAGAAAATTAAAAATAGACCTACCCTATGACCCAGCAATAGCACTGCTAGGAATTTATCCAAGGGATACAGGAGCACTGATGCATAGGGCCACTTGTACCCCAATGTTCATAGCAGCACTCTCAACAATAGCCAAATTATGGAAAGAGCCTAAATGCCCATCAACTGATGAATGGATAAAGAAATTGTGGTTTATATACACAATGGAATATTACATGGCAATGAGAAAAAATGAAATATGGCCTTTTGTAGCAACGTGGATGGAACTGGAGAGTGTGATGCTAAGTGAAATAAGCCATACAGAGAAAGACAGATACCATATGGTTTCACTCTTATGTGGATCCTGAGAAACTGAACAGGAACCCATGGGGGAGGGGAAGGAAAAAAAAAAAAAAAAGAGGTTAGAATGGGAGAGAGCCAAAGCATAAGAGACTGTTAAAAACTGAGAACAAACTGAGGGTTGATGGGGGGTGGGAGGGAGGAGAGGGTGGGTGATGGGTATTGAGGAGGGCACCTTTTGGGATGAGCACTGGGTGTTGTATGGAAACCAATTTGTCAATAAATTTCATAAAATAAATAAATTAATTAATTAATTAATTAATTAAAAAAAAAAAAAGAGAAAGAGAGAGAGGCACCTGGATGACTCAGTCGGTTGGGCATTTGACTCTTGACTTCAGCTCATGTCGTGATCCCAGGGTCATGGGATTGAGCCCTGCGTTGGGCTCCACGCTCAGTGTGGAGCCTGCCTGAGATTCTCGGTCTCTCCCTCTGCCCCTCTACCCAACTCATATTGCTTTCTCTCTGTCTCTCAAAATAAAAATACATACATACATACATACATACATACATACATACATAGAAAATGGTCAAAAAGCATATTTCACTGAAGAGGGATATAAGCACATAAAAAGATTTTCAATATCATTAGTCATTAAGAAAATGAAAATTAAGGGTACCTGGGTGGCTCAGTTGGTTGAGTGTCCGACTTTAGCTCAGGTCATGATCTCATGGTTTGAGAGTTTGAGCCCTGCATGGGGCTCTATGCTGACAGCTTGGAGCCTGGAACCTATTTCAGATTCTGTGTCTCCCTCTCTCTGCCTCTCTCTCTCTCTCTCTCTCTCTCTCTCTCTCTCTCCCCCCACCCAAAAATAAACATTAAAAAAATTGAAAATGAAAACAGAAAATGAAAATTAGAACTACAATAAGACATTACACATCTGGGGTGCCTGGGTGGCTCAGTCAGTTAAGTGTCAGACTTCAGCTCAGGTCATGATCTCATGGCTCATGGGTTTGCTCCCTGTGTCAGGCTCTGTGCTGACAGCTCAGAGCCTGGAGCCTGCTTGAGATTCTGTCTCCCTCTCTCTGTGCCCCTCCCCTGCCTGCTCTCTGTCTCTCTGTCTCAAATATAAACATTAAAAAATTTTTTTTAAAGACATGTTACACATCTATAAGAATGTCTACAATAAAAAATAATAGCAAATAGCAAATGCTAGCAATGATGAGAAGCTGGATCGCTCACACACTACTGACAGGAATGTAAAATGGAACTTGTAGTCACTCTGGAAAACAGTTCTCTAGTTTCTTTACAAACTAGCCGTGCACCTATCCTGTGACCTAGCGATTACACTGGGCATTTGTCCCAGAGAAATGGAAATTTATGTTCACACAAAAACCTATACACATATTTTCATGGTAGCTTTTTTCATAATAGCTCAAAACTGGAAACAACCCAGATGTTCTTCAACAGGTGAATGGTTGAACAGACTGTTGCACAGCTTTACCATGGAATAGTTCTCCAGCAAGGAAAAAGAATGAACCACCAACACATACAATTTTGATGAGTCTCCAGACAATTATGCTGAGAGGGAGAAAAAAGCTGATATCAAGAGATTACATACAGTATGATTCCATTTATATAACTGGTAAAATAACAAAATTATGGAAATAAAGATCAGATTAGTAGATTCCAGCGTTTAAGGAGGAGATAAGGGTGGATGTGACTAACAAAGGGCAACATGAGGGATCCTTGTGATGATGGAAACGTTCTGTATCTTGACTGTATCAGTGCCAATATCCTGGTTGTGACATTGTACTAGAGTTTTGCAAGATGTTACTATTGGAGGAAACTAGGTAAAGAGTACTGATGTTCTCTGTATCATGTATGTCTTACAGTTGCTTGTGAATCAACAATTATCTCAAAATAAAATACTTATTTTTAAAAATAATCCTGGCAAGTGTGGTAAAACATTAATGAAGAAATCTAAAAGGAGGGTATACAGGCTAGTACGTAAAATTCTTTCAAAGTGATGTATTATTGAAATTTTTCTTAGTATAATTAGAAAAAATTTAATGCAAACTATTATAATTAGATTGAGGCAGTCTTTCCACTCCTGTAATCTAGAGGATAAAAGTGAAACAGATTCAACTCATTAGTAACATACATTCAATTCATTTCTTTTTTTTTTTTTTTTGATATTTATTTTTGAGAAAGAGAGAGAGAGAGCACAAGACGGGGAGGGGCAGAAAGAGAGAGGGAAGGAGACACAGAATACAAAGCAGGCTCGAGGCTCTGAGCCGTCAGCACAGAGCCCCACACAGGGCTCAAACTCACAAACCATGAGATCGTGACCTGAGCTGAAGTTGGATGCTTAAACAACTAAGCCACCCAGGTGCCCCTCATTTCTTTTTTTATAAGCTATTTTTTTAAGTTTATTTATTTATTTTGATAAAGAGAGAGAGAGAGAGAGAGAGAGAGATCACATGCATGAGCGAGGGAGGGCAGAAAGAGAGGGAGGAGAGGATCCCAAGCAGGCTCTGCCCTGTCAGCGCAGAGCCCAACTCAGGGCTCTATCCCACGAACCAGAAGATCATGACCTGAGCCAAGATCATGACCTGAGCCGAAATCAAGAGTTGGGATGCTTAACCAACTAAACCGCCCAGGCACCCCATATTCAATTCACTTCTAAGTGCCTCTTTTTCGTGATACAGATTTGTCAAGTGAGTTTACCCACTGCACAAGAAATAAATTTCATGAAATGGTTTTTCAGTAGTGGGGCTTTTTTGAAATAGAGGTAGAAAATGTTGATGGTTCAAGAGACCATGATAAATTGGGGGGGGGGGTAATGAAGTTTTTCATCCTCCCCCTACCCCACTTCAGTTTTTTTCAACATTTCCAATATTTATTAGGCCTGCTGATTCTCAAATTTCCCTCTCTACTGCTCTTTTTATTTATATAATGACCAACATACTCTCAGGATCACATTGTTCACTCTACCACTAGGTGATACTTTAGCTATCACATCTCTGTGGTAGATTTTGAATCAAAGACCAATTAAAATAATTTATGGCATTAACTCAAACATTTTAAGTAGTTTCAGGGAACAATTCATTTCAGAGTTTAAACTTGGCTGACCTGAAAAGTACCTATAAATTCATAGCGATCATTAAGAATTCTTTGTTTCTTAATATCCATTATGGGCTCAAGAATACCAAAGCATACAACGTTCCACTTTAGGATACTAAGAATAGTGAAAATCTGTGTCATATGTTACAATTTACATAGTACCTTCACATATGTGATTTCACCTGATCATTTCAATAATTGAAGTAAGTATTGTTCTTCGTGTTTTAAGATGAAGAAACTGGTTTGAGGTTAGCTGACCCACCTAAAGTCACATCAAAAAAGAGATATTGCTGAGACGTGGATGCAGATCTTCTAGTTCAGTGATTCCTGGTGGGGAAGAGCATCCTCTAGGCAGAGGATGCTAAGATAACTGACTGGCCTGTGGGGTGAAGGATAAGGAAGATAAGGAAAACAGGCCCCTTCAGAGAGAGACACATTTCTGTGAACATCAAGAGTCCTTCTTATTAGTACCTCCCAATTCATTTACCTGGATTATAGCTTCTACTCCCTTATTGAATTTGAAATAAGACCTTCTCATGAAAGCCTTTCCTGACTAACCAAGGTTGAGTAAGATGCCCTCTCATTAAGACCCAAGCTTTGGGGTGACTGGGTGGCTCAGTCAGTTAGGCATCCAACTTCGTCTAGGGTCATGATCTCACGTTTGGTTCTCGTGAGTTTAAGCCCCATGTCAGGCTCTGTGCTGACGGCCTGGAGCCTGCTTCAGATTCTGTGTCTCCCTCTCTCTTTGCCCCTCCCCCCACTTGCTCTCTGTCTCTCTCCCTCAAAAATAAATAAACATTAAAAAAACATTTTTTTAAATTTTAACATAAAATTTTTATGTACTATTGAAACAGAAAGGAGATTTAGCTGACCTTTGAAAAACATAAGGGGTTAGGAGCCCTGGCCTTCTCTCATCCCCCACAGCTGAAAATCTACATATAACTTTTGATCCCCCCAAAACTTATCTAAGAGCCTACTGTTGACCAGAAGCCTTATCAATAACATAAACAGTCAATTAACATATGTTTTGTATGTTGCATGTTTTATATACTATGTTCTTTAAGCTAGAGAAAGGAAATGTTGTTAAGAAAATAATAAGGAAGAGAAAATACATTCACAGTACCATATTATATTTATTGCAAAAAAAATCTTCATGTAAGTGGCTTGTAAAGTTCAAACTCATGTTGTTCAGAGATCAACTGTATGGCTTTTGACCGTATGCCAACAAAAGAGCAGTACATAGGCTGTGCCAGAGAGATAGGGAAGCAGAACACGTTAGTAGCAAAAGATGTCTTATTTGATATTTATATATTAAACACTCATGTTCCCAATTGTCTTTTGAATGCCAAATTTGGACTCTGAAAATAACATTTCTAGCTATTACATTACCTTGTTGCTAGCCAGCAAGCATTTCAGTTCAATTAGTTGAATTGTGCAATCAGTAGAATATTGCCTGCTGTAATTACTCACCCAGAACTTCCTCAAAATTTTCAACTCCTATCTCATGCTCTGACCACCACATTCTTCCTTTCCAGCTCCCCTATTTCTGACTCTTGATTCCTTTTTCCTTCCAAGCTATCACTTATCTTTCATCTTCAATCCTGTCTCTATCTAGTTTAAGCCACGAGCAACCTCTCAGCCCCTTCTGACTTTACTGTTCTGCCTCAACTGCATAATGAAATTTCACTCCCACTAACAGGCTTCTCAATTCTTACATCAGGTTGCCAAGGGTTGCTACAGGAAAATCACAAAATTGTTCAGAGCGTTGCCCCTGCAAATCTCTGGTCTCCGACCTCAGCTGGACTTTGTGCAGCACCCAGCGGTTCTTCTGTGAACTGACCCCCTTCCTAAGCAGCTTCCTCGCCCAGAGCACCACGTGCAAGCATTGCCACTTTCCTCAAACTCCCTCTTTTTATGTCTCCCACCCTCACAGTAAAGACAGTTCCTCCCCTTTTTACTGAGAACATGGAGATCGTGTTAAGTTTCCAGCACCCTCCCTCTCCTGCAATTTCTCTGCATCTGCTTCCGTTTCTTAGTGAAATAGCTTTCCCCCATCATAAGTTATTTCTGCCACCTAGACTCTGAATTTGTGACCTGCCTCCTCCTCTAGTCCTTTATTCTCTCAGTTTCCTTCTTTTCCCCTGATGTTTTCCTTTCCCTCATTGCCTTTAGCTAACAAATGCATTTTTCTCCCATCTTAAAAAACAAAACAAAACAAAAAAAACACCGCTATAATGGCAACACAACATCTTTAATACACTTGCCTTACAAACTTGCCATGTCTCTCCCATTTATTTTACTGTCAAGTTTAGAGCTGTCAATACTTCCTAATACTGACAACAGTTTGCACCCAAATCACTCATAAATCTCTATTATTTCATTTGCTAATATCATGAGAATACCTATTTATTAATTTACAGTGAGCAATATAACTCAAAGAGAATAGAATCTTTGCATCTCTGTGACCCGCTTATTCTAGAGATAAAATGTAGGGTTGTTTCAGCGTGTGGACTCTGGACTTAACGGAACTGGGTTGCTCACTATTCATGTGATCTTAGGCAAATTAATTAACTTCGCTGAATCTCAGCACTTTCATCTATAATATGAGGTAAATAGTAATTAATAGTATGTACTTCACAGGGCTGTTTGGAAATTAAATGAGGCAATTAAGTGAGATAACCCATGTGTTTACTTGGAACACAGTAAGTGCTAAATATTAGCTATTATTGCTGTTATTGTTGTTCTCAAAGTGCAAATTTAGGCAAATTATAACCGGAAGATCGGTCGGTGAAAGAGGACTTGGTTCCCAGAGGTGGCTGTCGTTCAAGCGTCTAGTGGCATCAGGCAGTAGGTACCTGCCAAGGCAAGTAGACAGCTCCAGCTCAGAGAAGGTGCACTTTCACAGATTCTTTTCTCCTTCTTCTTATTTTTGAGAGAGAGAGAGAGAGAGAGAGAGAGAGAGAGAGTGAGCAGGAGAGAGGGGCAGAGGGAGAGAGACAGAGAATCTAAAGCAGGCTCCAGGCTCAGCGCAGAATGGAACTCAGGGCTTGATCTCACACCCCTGGGATCATGACCCGAGATGAAAGCAAGAGTCGAACACTCAAGCAACTGAGCCACCCAGGCACCCCTAGATTCTTTATAATCCTACTTTTATTTGACCTCTCTAACCTACAACACTCTTGGGCTCTCCCTTTTTAACATCGCCGCTGGCTTCTCTCGGTTTCAGTCCTATGTAAACACAGTAAACAGATTCCTCTTCTTCAACCCAGCCATTGAATTTGCACTTCTCTTTCTTCTTTGGCCTCTTTCCACTTCCCCCCAAGTAATCTCATTTCTCCTGTGGCTTCAGTTATCAAATATCTAACTGTAGACAACATTCCTCTGAAATCTAACTCCTTTTTTTTTTTTTTTACCTGTCCACTGAACAATTCCACTCAGATGCTCCAAGTGCCAAATGAAATGTCCAAAATAAAGCTAGTGAGAGCCCCCTCTTTCGCTGAACCTGCTCCCCTCTGGGACACCCACTCTTGGAGAATGATGTATCAAAGCCAGAATCCTGGGAGTCAACCTTATCTCCAGCTTCTCAGTAAGCCCCACATACAACTGTCAATTTCTTCAGAAACATTTCTTGAATTTGGCCCTTCTCTCCAAGCCCACGACCACTACCTTAGTCACCGTTATTATTTCCCTCTGGAATTTCTGCTACAGCCATCACAGGTCTTCCTGCTTCTAGTCTCAGACACCTCACAGCTACTGATCTCATACCGCTGCTTATCCTCAGCACTAGAACAGTGTCTGACACAGAGCAGACATGCAATAAACATTTACTGAATGAATTTACTGAATTCCTGCCCTCATGGAGTTTACAGTCCAGCTAAGAGATCATCATTAAACAAGTAAACACAGCAGACATTGGGGAGATCCCAAGCAGTATTCCTAGCACTCAAAGATGGATTGGAGCCTTGATCCAGGAGTCAAGTGTTGACTGGCTGGGGCTACATTTCATAGAAGGCCCAAGAGACTAGGAGAGAAAGATAATTTACACAAATGAAACCCAAGAGAATAAACATGCCAGCTAATTTTTCTCTCTCTTAATGATGGCCCCACTAATTTATGGTATGTATGTTGCCATGATAATGTGGGTGGGGAACTGAACTAACTAGGGAAGTATAGGGAGTGATAGAATAAGAGGAAATAAGATTTATTTCTGTGTTCCATTTTTAAAACTTTTTATTTAGAGATAATTTAGATTTGCAGGCAGTTATAAGAAATAATATGGAGAGATCTTATTTACCCTTCACCCAGTTTCCCTCAATGGTAATATCTTGTGTAACTATGCATAAGTATAATACAATATCACAACCAGGAAATTGACAATATGCCCACCTTAGTTTTACATGCACTCATCTGTGCGTGTGTTTACACAAGCATATATGCATTTAGTTCTATGCAGTTTTATCACATGTGTAGATTTGGGTGAGCATCGCCACAGTCAAGAACAAAATAGTTCCATTACAATGATTCCTCATACTAGTTACCCTTTTAATGTTTGTTTGTTTTAAGTTTATTTATTTTGAGAGAGAGCGAGGGGGGGGAGGGGAGAGAGAGAGAGGGAGAAAGAGAGGATCCTGAGCAGGTTCTTCACTGCCAGTTGTGGGACTTGAACTCATGAACCGTGAGATCATGACTTGAACCAAAATCAAGAGTTGGACACTTAACCAACTGAGTCACTCAGGTGTGCCTAATGTCTATTTTTGAGAGAGAGAGAGAGAGAGAGAGAGAGAGAGAGAGAGAGAGAGAGGCAGAGAATCTGAAGCAGGCTCCGTGCTGTCAGTGCAAAGCCTGACATGGGGCTCGAACCCAGGAACCATGAGATCATGACCTAAGCCAAAGTCAGACACTCAACCAACTGAGTCACCCAGGTGCCCCAGTAGCCACCCTTTTAATAGTCACACTGCTTCCCCCTAAACCCCAACCTTTCCCTAATCCCTGGAAACCACTAAGCTATTTTCCAACTTTATGATTTTGTCATTTCAAGGTTGTCTAAATGGAATCACAAAATAGCCTTTGGAGATTGGCTCTTTTTTTTTTTTTTCACTCAGTATAATTCCTGTGAGAGCCATCAAAATTGTTGTGTCTCGGAGCGCCTGGGTGGTGCAGTCAGTTAAGCGTCCGACTTCAGCCAGGTCACGATCTCGAGGTCCGGGAGTTCGAGCCCCGCGTCGGGCTCTGGGCTGATGGCTCAGAGCCTGGAGCCTGTTTCCGATTCTGTGTCTCCCTCTCTCTCTGCCCCTCCCCCGCTCATGCTCTGTCTCTCTCTGTCCCAAAAATAAATAAATGTTGAAAAAAAAATTAAAAAAAAAATTGTTGTGTCTCAGTAGTTGTCCTTTTTCTTGCTGAGTAGTATTCTATGCATCACAGTTTAACCATTCATCCATTAAACAACACGTAGGTTGTTTCCAGCTTGGGGATGGTATGAATGAAGCTGTGATTAAAATTTGGGTACAGGCTTTGTGTGAACATAAATCTTCATTTCTTTGGGATAAGTGCCTAGTTTGAGCTGCTTTAACAAAAGACCACAGACTGGGTGAACTAAACAATAAATTTGTTTCTCACAGTTTTGGAGACTGGGAAGTCCAAGATCAGGGTGCCAGCAGGGTCAGGTTTGGGTGAGAGCCCTCTTTCTGGTTTGCAGATGGCCATCTTTTTGCTGTGTCCTCACATGGTGCAGAGAGAGTGATCTCTGATCTCTTCCTCTTCTTGTGAGGGCAAGAGGCCCATTATGGAGGCTATCATCATGGCCTCATCCAAACCTAATTACCTCCACATATCATCTTAATGGGGATTATAGCTTTCACATATGAATTTGGAGGAGACACAAACATTTATAGCATTCTACCCCTGCCCCCCCCCCAAATTCATGCCTTTCTGACATGCAAAATACATTCACTCCATCCCAAGAACCCCAAAAGTATTAACTCATTCCAGCACCAAGTTTAAAATCTAAAGTCCAAAATCTCATCTGTATGTTACCTAAATCAGGGGCTTCTGGGTGGCTCAGGTCATGATGCCACAGTTTGTGAGTTTGAACCCTGAATCTGGCTTTCTGCTGTCAGCACAAAACCTGCTTTGGATTCTCTGTCTCCCTCTCTCTCTCTGCCCCTCCCCCACTTACACTCTCTCTCTAAAAAATAAATAAATAAACATTAAAAAAAATTCCTCTAAATCAGATATGGATGGGGGCAACTGGGTGGCTCAGTCAGTTCAATGTCTGACTCAGATCAAGATCTCAGGGTTGTGAGTTCAAGCCCCATGCATGGAGTCTGCTTAAATCAGATATGGATGAGATCTGAGGTACAATTCATCCTGAGGCAAAATTCCTCTCCAGCTACGAAGCTGTGAAACCAGTCATATGCTTCCAAAATACAATGATGGGGCAGGCATCGGACAAACATTCCCATTCCAAAAAGGAAATAGAAAAGAAGGGGTAACAGATCCCAAGCAAATCTCAAACCTACTAGCAGGCAAATTCCATCATATCTTAATACTCAAAACCAATCCTTGGATTTGTCCCACATGATTATAGAGGCTGAAAAGTCCCATGGTTTGTTGTTTGCAAGCTGGGGAGCCAGGAAAGCTAGTGGCATAGTTCCAGTCTAAGTCTGAAGGCCTGAAAACCAGAGCACCACTAATGGTGTCTCAGTCCAAGGCCAGACCAATGTCCTAGCCCAAGCAATCAGTCAGGGAAATGGAATTCTTCCTTCCTCCTCCTTTTTGCTCTCTTTAGGCCCTCAATGGTTAAGATGACACTTTGGGGAGAGCCATCTGCTTTACTCAGTCTACTGATGTGAATGCTAATCTCTTCCAGGAGCCCCCTTAGAGACATGCTCAGAAATAATGCTTAGCCAGTTACTTGGGCATCCCATGGACCAAATTGACACATAAAGTTAACCATCACAAATACCCAGGAGTGCAATTTCTGGGTTATATGGTAGTCATATGTATAACTTTTAAGGAAATTGTCAAACTAGTTTCTAGAATGATTATACATTTTACATTCCCACCAACAAGTGACTCAGTTTCTAGCTTCTCTACATTCTCGCAAGCATTTGGTGTTGTCACTATTTTCTTCTTTTGCCATTGTGATACGTAGGTAGTGAAATCTCATTGGGGTTTTAATTTTCATTTACCTAATAGCTAATGATGTTGAACATTTTTCCCCCATGGGCTTAAATGCCATCTGTACATTCTCTTCAGTGAAATGTCTGTTTTGTCCGCTCCCTAAGTGGATTATTCTTTCACATTTGGGTTTTGAGAGTTATTCATATATTCTAGATACAGGTCTTTTGTCAGTATATGGTTGTAAATACCTTCTCCTATTTAAATTTTTATGAAAACTTTCTCCTATTAGCCGGACTTGAAAGGCTGCACTGTCTGCTCCCATATGGTCCAATGGGGATTTTGAAGCCATTAAGTGCTACTGGTTTCTGAAAAACAATCTTTTCTTTTTTAAAGCATTCATCTTTTAACTTAAATCTCTCAAGAACCAGGAAAGAAAACCAGTCTTTTCATCATCACTATACTGGTGACACAGGAAAGGAAAAGCTGTATTGCAGGTGATTCCCATCACTGTTAAAAGCCTTTATGTACCAAGTACTGGGCTAAGATCTAAGGGTGTAGAGATGAAAGGTGGCCTCTGGTTGGGGTGCCTGGATGGCTTAGTGGGTAGAACGTACAACTCTTGATCTTGGGGTTGTGAGCTCAAGCCCCATGTTGGGTGCGTAGTTTACTTTAAAAAAAAAAAAAAGTGTCCTCTGACTTCAGTAGGAGGACAGTTAAATAGACTAAACAGTAAAAATCCAGCATACTAAGTGCCAAGATACAGTTTTTCCAAGATACAACTATCATAAGGGAAGCATCTAAGATTAGACAGCTTGGGGAAGTCTTCCGGAAAAGTTCTTTCAAACCCAGCTTAAGGAAACAAATTCTTTCCATATTTTACAGCAGGTCCTTTTCCCAGATTTACAGCATATTTTCCAGCCTCTCCAAATTTAACCCTACCTTCATAAATCAATAAGAAAGGCGTAAATGTGGAGAAGGAGCATTTCTGATGATTCTCTCCAGAGAGTCCTACCTGGTGCTCATGTTTGTGTGTGAGTGTGGCCTCTTGGCATTTTTTTAAAAAGTAGTCTCTCCTCCCAATGTAGGGCTCAAACTTGCAACCCCAAGATCAAGAGTTGCAAGCTTTATAAGTGAAATTAGTCAGAGAAAGACAAAAATCAATATGACTTCACTCATATGAGGACTTTAAGAGACAAAACAGATGAGCATAAGGGAAGGGAAACAAAAAGAATATAAAAACAGGGAAGGGGACAAAACAGAAGAGACTCAAAAATATGGAGAACAAACTGAGGGTTACTGGAGGAGTTGTGGGAAGGGGGGTTGGGCTAAATGGATAAGGAGCACTAAGGAATCTACTCCTGAAATCATTGTTGCACTATATGCTAACTAATTTGTATGTAAATTTAAAAAAATTAAAATGAAATTTAAAGAAAAGGTTCTAAAATAGGAAAAAACAAACAAACAAACAAAAAAAGAGTTGCAAGCTTTACCAACTGAGCCAGCCAGGTGCCCCTGGCCTCTTGGCATTTTGCATTACCTACCACCTGCCACTTAGTCCTGTAACAGTCCCCAGATAGATATAGTCCTTGTAGTATCTTGGCACCTTTTCTGTAAAATGTGGGTAATTGGAACGGCTGTCTCATAGGATGTGAGGATTAAATAAAATGATAAAAGTAAAGCTCTTGAAACAATGGCTGGCACATACTAAATATTAACTATTGTTATTGTGATGAAGCTAAATCCATCCCTGTTATCTCTAACTCTACCTTTCACATCTCATAAGAATAGGGGTAAAGTTACGTAACAGTAAATAGGGAGAAGGCACAGGATAACATCTCAATTAAAGATACCCTGTAAAGATACCCTGATGTCTCCATGGATGCATAGTAGCCTTAGTCTCAGATAAGAATGTCTCAGGTGTAAAGAAAGTGCTAGCCATCATCAAAGTTCCTAGGGGAACAAAAGGGTAATGAATGCGAACAAAAGCCTGGCACAGGTCGAGGGTATCTACCTAATGGAACATTAGGATAACTCACTCTCACTGTTTTGGAATATACAGTTTGTGAGTCCTTCCTGAAGAACAGAAAAGTAAGAAGTGACTGACCGCTACATAAAAAAATGGACTTCAATGTCCCCATCGAATTTTTACACTGTTGTCTTGTCTTTGTAATACATGCTCAGTGCTACAACATACTTATTATTTTAAAGATGAGGAAAATGAGGCTCAGAGAAGCTAAATCCCTGGCTTACCTAGGATCACACAGGCTTTAAGGGTCAAGGCCAGGATCTAAGCCAAGCTCTGGTCCACTTTGAATCCTACATTTTTCACCACACCAAAGAACTTTACTTTTTGTTGGCTTCCTTCCCTTCAAATTTTGCCAACAATCAACAGCATGAATCATTTATTTAGGATTGCCGTAATTAAAGCCATTCTTCTCACTCATTTAGGTGAAGCTGTTAATACTGTTTTTATTAGTAAGAAGAGAAAATGGTTAACATGAGTTTTGTTCCTAATTGAAATGATTCTCAAGATGACAAGATTGAAAAACATTAAACCTGACTTAATATAAAGGGCTACAATCAGAGTTTGTGAGGATATTTCAGTATAACAGTAAAGAAATGAATTTTTTCTCCTTTTCATTACTTACATTCATTCTTCATTTGGCTGTCACAGCACCAGACCTGACAAAAACAATAATTTACACATAACTAATGTCTAGAACTTTGCTGTGCAATGCGGTAGCCACTCGCCACATGTACCTACTGAACACCTGAAATGTGCCAATCCCAACGGAGACGTGCTGCAAGTATAAAATACACATTGTGTTTTAATTAGTACGAGAAAGGGGAAAACATCTCATTAACATTTTTTGTGTTAGTTACATGTTGAAATACCATTTTGGATATATTCGGTAAAGTAAAATAGATTAAAATAATTCCACCTGTTTTTTTTTTGTTTTTTTTTTTTTTTTTTTACTCGTTAATGTGGCTTCTAGAAAATTTGTAATTACATAAGTAGCTTGCGTTTGTGCTCGCGCTATATTTTTATTGGACGGTACCGGTAGACGACGAAAAAGAGGGTAATTTCATTGAAAGGTAGTGCATTTTGTGAACATTTCCGGACGGGAAAAGAGAGAAGACCGAAGCCTGGGCACAGTAGGTAGGACCTACTCTGATAACTACCTTATGTGAATTGAAAGGGGCGGGGGAGAGAGGTGCATTTTGATTGCGTTCCCCCCTCCCTCCCCCGCGGCCGACCAGACAGGTGGCGGAGCTTCTCCCGCAGCGGTCCTTCCGGGCCAGTCCTCGGGCCGGCCGGCTCCGGATGATTGAACACACCTGCGCGCCCACGGAGGTGCGCGTCCGCGAACCCTGGCGCTGCCTCCACGCCCCCTCCCCCCGTATTTTTATTTTCCTGGCATCAACCGTCAGTCTCGCACTTCTCTACCGAGAGGCACCGCGTAGGTAAGGCCTGCCTGGGGTGAGCACCCCTCTCTGCTCTCGGCCCGCCCCGGGGGGTGGGCCGAGATGCCCTCGCCCGGTCCCCGCGTCGAGCAGGGCTGTCCGGCGGCCGGGAAGCCACTGGCCGAGCGGCCTGCTGGGCCGCGGCACCCAGCCCGCCACGAACCGCAGCAGACGCGGAGGACGCGCCCGGGGCCTCCGGGCCGCGGGGGGCCGCTGTGACCCGCCTTCGCCCCCGCCGCGCCGAAGGCGGGGGAGCCGGGTTTGGGGGAGAATCGAAAAGCAGAGGGCAGCCGCGGGGGGCGGGCGCTCTGGAGCGGCGGGTTCGGCGGGTGCTCCGGCTGCGGTCCGCTCCGCCCGAGGCGCCAAGGAACCGCGCAGGGGCCCGCAGTCCTCCTCCTCCATGAGGCCCGAGTGAGCGCGGCGGCGAGAGCCGGCCCGCGGCGCCTCCCCCCCCGCGTCCTCTCCCGAGCGCAGCGGCAGCGGCCCCCGGCGGCGGCGGAGGAGGAGCATGTCGGACGGTTTCGATCGGGCCCCAGGTGCTGGTCGGGGCCGGAGCCGGGGCCTGGGCCGCGGAGGGGGCGGGCCTGAGGGCGGCGGTTTCCCGAACGGAGCGGGGGCTGCTGAGCGGCCGCGGCACCAGCCGCCGCCGCAGCCCAAAGCCCCGGGCTTCCTGCAGCCGCCGCCGCTGCGCCAGCCCAGGACGGCCCCGCCGCCAGGGGCCCAGTGCGAGGTCCCCGCCGGCCCCCAGAGGCCTCCCCGGCCCGGGGCGCTCCCAGGTACGGAGCCGCTCTAGGGGACCCTGTCCTCCTGGGCCAACGCTTCCCCACGGCCCTTGGCGCGCGGCAAGGCCGGCGCTCTTTTTCCTTCTACCCCCCCCCCAACCCCCCCGTTCCCCGAAAGCGTTCCCCGAGGGGCCCGGTTGCTCCGGGGTGGGGACGGGCCCGGAACGGGGTTTGGAAGGTGGCTGCCGGAATCCTTTGTGCGCCCCGGCTGGGGGGAGGGGCCCAATGCGCGGTCTCTGAGTTCTGCCGTCCGGGGAGGAAGTAAAAATCGCCTCCCCCTTCCCAGCCTTGGAAAGGGAGACCTTAAGGGTGCAACCACCTCTTTTAACTCCTTAAAAACGAAAAAAGGAAAAAGAAAGCTCTCGAGCATTCATTTAGGAGGCAGGTATGGCCATAAATGAGCTAAAGCAGCCTATTGTTCCTTTTTGCAGGCTTTCTGTATATATCCTGGCGATAACCTTAATATTCGTGACAGTTCTTGTTTAACTCTTAAAAACCAGTCCTTCTCCTGTGGCTTTTCAGCAGATAGTAAGTTGCTATACAAAGGAATGAACGCATCTAACACCCCGTTTTTCCTTTCTCAGAGCAAACGAGGCCCCTGAGAGCTCCACCTAGTTCACAGGATAATATCCCACAGCAGAACTTGGAGTCAGCAATGGCTAAACCCCAGGTGGTTGTAGCTCCTGTATTAATGTCTAAGCTTTCTGTGAACGCTCCTGAATTTTATCCATCAGGTTATTCTTCTAATTATACAGTAAGTATGCCTTTTTACTACAATTCTGGGTTAATATTACTGGAATAACGTGATTATTACTTTATGTCATTAATCGGTATGCTGGAACTTTCTACTACACATAAAAACGTCATGAATTCTTTACACTCTCCAAGAAACCAGACAGATTCAGGAATATGTTTTGTGGTTTGTGATGTTCAAAATATCCATGTAAATTGAGAGTAGACCTTTTTGTCTTTTTTCACTGTATTCCCGGTATCTATAGAGTATTTCTAGCCTAGTAAAGGATATACTTAGGGCACTTTCAATATATAAAACTAAAATTTGTGTCCAGGGCCACCTGGGTGGCTCAGTGGGTTAAGCCTCCGGCTTCTGCTCAGGTCATGCTCTCAGGTTAGTGAGTTCCAGCCCCTGATGGGGTTCTCCCTGCTGTCAGCACAGAGCTGGCTTCCCATCCTCTGTCCCCCCCCCCCCCCCCCCCAGCCCTGCTTCTGTGCACTCAAACTTTCTCTGGTTCTATTTCAAAAATAAACATTAAATTTTAAAAAACTACATCAAAAAAATAACAAAATTTGTGTCCAGACTAAGTGGATGATCTATAGAATAATGGCCTGGCAAAGCTGATTTTAAATTGGATTTCAGCAAGATAACTGAATATTCATTGGTAGTTTTAGAGTAAATTAAACCATAGTTATGCTGCGGACTAATTTGAGGTAAGTTTTTTAATGTTACACATCTGGACTCTATTATGTTAAAACAAGTGTTTCTGGTTGTAATTAAAGAAACGTAGGAGGTTTTGATAAAGTGTTTACACAAGTATGAAGAACTTTTAAACTTTCAGGTTCATTTTTGTCAATAACTTAATAAACTGAACTCCTTTTAAGTGGGAGAAAACACAACACAATGGGGAATATGTCCTGGGTAAATGCATAGCAATTGATTGTAGATAAGTGGGGCAGGAACCATTAGAGGGTTAAAATGATACTTTAGCACAGAAGTCTTCTCTTGTTTTACTGACATTTAACCCAATAGTGTACATAAAGGTTAGCTCAAAGTTTTACAAAATGAACACTTAAGCAACCAGTGTCCAAACCAAAAAAAGGAACATTAACAAAGCTCCCTATGTGTCCTCCTAATCATTACTGCTCTCCAGGTTAACTACTATTTTGATTTACAAGTTTTGCCTGTTTTCAAAGTTTATATAAAAGGACTCATACAGAATATATTTTTTTCACTTTTTTTGACATTCAAATTAATCCATGTTTTAGCTTATAATTGAAGGTGACTTAATCTAGCATTCCATTGTGAGAATATACCACAGTCCCATCTTGTCTGTTTTTGTTTTAACATTTGTCCCCTTTGTCTCCTCTAAAATTTTTTTTTAATCTTGAGGCTTCACGCCTAGCGTGGGGCTTGAACTCATGACCCTGAGATCAAGCGTTGCATGCTCTACCGAGCCAGCCAGGCACCTGTTTCCCTTTGTCTCTTGATAAACATTTGATTCTTTCCACTTTGGGGCTATTATAAATAGGGCTGCTATTCTACCCATGGGTACGTACCTAGGAGTGGAATTGCAGGGACATAGGGTGGTCAACTCATTTTTTCCCCCCAGAGGTTTTAAGTAATCTCTACACCCAGCATAGGGCTTGAAGTCCACATCAAGATCAAGAGTTTTATGCTCTACCAACAGAACCACCCAGTTGCACCGGTAGCCAACTTTAATGGAGATTGCCAAATAGTTTTCCAAAGAGAATGTTCCAATGTACACTCTGAGTAGTATGTAATTTCCACTTACTCTGCTTCCTTGTCAGTATTTGGAAATTTCTGTTTTTAAGTTTAGCCATTCTGGTGGGTATGTAGTATCTACTTGTGGTTTTTTATTAAATTTTAATGTTTGCTTATTTTTGAGAAACTGTGTGAGTAGGGGAGGGGCAGAGAGAGAGAGAGGGTGGGGGGGCACAGAACTTGAAGCAGGCTCCAGGCTCCACACTGTCGGCACAGAGCCTGATGTGGGCCTCTTACAAACTATGAGATCATAACCTGAGCCGAAGTTGGATGCTTAACCCACTGAGCCATCCAGGCGCCCCACTACTTGTGGTTTTAATTTGTGTTTACCTGATAACTAATGATGGCACACCTATTTTGTTGCTTCTTGGGTGGGGGGCAGTGCTTTCCTTCCATATTTGATAGAAAAGGTATGGAAAAACTGTACCCCATGTTTTAGAAACTCCATCCATCTTAGACTGCTGTAGGAAAAAGCTTTGGTGGGCATTTGGATGACTTGGTCAGTTGAACGTCTGACTCTTTGATTTCGGCTCAGGTCGTGATCACATGGTTCATGAGTTCGGGTGCCACATGGGCTCTTGGCTGACAGCAAGGGGCTTGCTTCAGATTCTCCCTCTTTCTCTGCCCCTCCTCCACTTATACTCACTCGCTCACGTGTGCACGCTCACATGCTCTCTCTGAAGATAAATAAACTTAAAAAACAAAAAAAAGCTTTGTGGCCGGGAAGGGGAAAGGATAGGCATTCAGAAAGAGCAGTTGATTTGATGTCAGTCATGTAAAATAGAAGCGAGGACAGCCTGGATTCTTGCCAAAAAGTTGTATTTGGCTCGGAGAGGAAAAGAACCATTGGAGAGCTGTGAGTAGTTGAATTAACTCTTGAAGAGCACTTTCAGACAGCCACAAACTGTTTCCCATTTGTCTCCCTGTTGGGCCATTTTATGATAGGGATGTGTTTTTTGTGTGGTTTTTTTGTTTTTTGTTTTTTCCAGAGTTCTGTATCAACTAGTTTACATAGTTCAGGTGACTCCTGGGCTACAGAGCCATGTTGGTCCACTTATTTTGAGCCATTGTCCTCTGTTAGGCACTCCTTGATATCTTCTATTAGATTAGTTTCTTCTATGCTCAGTTGGCCAGAACAGATTGCAAACCAGAAGCCCATGGCTCGTGTGTGGCCTGCAGGTGTGTCGTCTTTGGCCCTCATTGTTTTTCCTTTTTTTTTTTTTTTAAAGGCCTGTTTAATAACCAACCAGTACTTAAATTAGATGTTGCAAATCTAAATTTTCTGGTTTCTCTTAAAATCATAAGATGAGGTTCTACCGGACTGTTAACTTTGCTAGAGCAAAAAATTGTCTGCAGCTGAATGGAGGCAGCCACCTTAGATGGAATACATGACCTCTAATTGCTCATTGGCTTGCCTCATTTGTTTGTAATCTGCCTCTATTCTATAATCATTCAAGATTGCTACCCCTGCTCTGGTGCATTCTCTAGTCTTCCTCATTTACCCTTTTACCTTCTATCAAAGGTAAGTGTTTTACTCTGTCCACTTAGTCACAGAATGGCAGTATCCTTGGTTTTTCCCTGACTCTTAGGATAGGGTCTTGTGACAGATAACAGTAGCCATAATCCAAAGTTAGTTATATTCACTCACTCATTCAACAGATAGTTGGATTCTTACTGTGAGTCAAGCACTGGGGATACAGCAGTGAACAAAATAAAAGTGCCTTAAGTCTGCTTTGATATGCATGAAAATCTGGGTATCTTTGAACTGGATCTGTTCTCAAGTAGTCATACTTTTTTCTGAAAGCCTTTATGATAGTTGCTTGTGCTTTCTCAACCCTGCCAAGATTCTGAACCCTTTTATCCTCGAGTCCTTCCTCTAATCCCACTGCTAGAATTTCCTGCTTTCTATGCTTTCTTACCAGGGAGTTGCTGTATCTGTCAACTCCTGGCTATTGCTTCTTCTCGGATCAACCATTACATCTTGAATATTTAATCACAGCTCACTTACAAGAACCAAAAATTCTACATAGGAATTCACAAAGCATTTATTAAGAAACAAAAATCCCCACCCGTCAAAATCCCTTCTTTCTTCTAAGAATGTTCCCCTCAAGTTACTGCCTATTTCTTTTGCCTTTCAATAGTGATGTTCTCCTAAATGTAAACTTATTCACTGTTAGTACTATTTTACTTCTCAGTGATCAAACCTCTGTAGGCTGATCCCCCTATTTGATTTGGTACTATTTTTGTGACCTTTACTGATGCTCTTTGGGTTTTAAAATCTATCGTCCTCTTTTTATTTGTTTATCTACCTTGAGAGCACGAGCGGAGGAAGGGCGAAGAGAGAGAATCCTAAGCAGGCTCCATACTGTCAGTGCAGAGCCTGACATGGGGCTTGATCTCGCGAACCGGGAGATCATGACCTGACCTGAATTCAAGAGTCAGATGCTTAACCTACTGAACCACCCAGGTACCCCTAACATCTATTGTCCTCTTAACCCTCATCTTAGTAGACTGACCACCGTATGATCTGTGCAGTTTAACAAGTCCCAGTGAGTCTGGTCCTGTGCTAGGGGCCAAGGGTACCTTTTCAGTCTTTTAGAAGTTCCTCTTGTTTTTATAAAAACTGAATATTTAAGATACCAATTTTAATTTTTCCCTCTCTCTGCCTAGTGTTTCATTCCTAAGACTGCAACCATTGTTCTTTCAGATTTCAACTCCTAAGATTATTCTGTAGCATTTGCCTCTGAGCACCTCTTCTTTTTCCTTTGGCCACTGGGGCAGTGCTTTCTTCATCCTTCCAGTTTGCAGATCATTCCTTCTTCACTCAGACTGTAGTCCCCTGAGGTTCTTCCCCCCGCCCCCCCACATTTTATTACTTGCCTTGGTGATCCTACCTGTCACTTAGAATCTGACCATTGCCTGTCTACTGATACTGAAATCTAATTCTTTCTCTGAACTCCTGCCTTGTGTTTGTTTTGACTTGTTCATGAGGATCTCACGTTGAAATTCAAGTATAAAAAAAGAATTTATCTTCTGCAAGCCTTTTTTTTTATATTCTAACTAGCTGTGTAGGCCAAAAACAGTATATTGACTCCTGTTTGTCTTTCACACTCTTGCCCCCTTCAAACTAAAGTAGTCTTGACTCTGCCTCCGTCTAGGTGTCTGATTGGTTTCCTTTTATTCCTGCTGCTTTGGATTAAGGTCTTCTCCGTACCAATGTATTCAAAGTATCTTCCATGAAAAGTGCATTGTCTAACTGTCCCTCCTAATCTCTTGGCCCAGAATTCTAAGAAAAATAAGTAAAACTTCATCCCTCAGCTTAAAAGCCATTTAATTCCACATTGAAGACTGATGAAATTTGTACTTGGAAAAATCTGGTACTAGAGAAATAATGCAAACACATCGGAGTGCTGGTCTGTCCAGAATACTCTGTGCTTCCTTTTTTGCTTGAAATGGCAGCTTGTGAACCAGTCCCCTGTAATGCTTATAATCAGAACAGCTCTACTCTCCCTTCTTTACTTTTGGACTTTGGGTTCTCTTAAAAGAGTTCTGCTTCTTTGAGACTGCATTTTTGCCACAGTGAGTGACATTTGATAGAACCAGAAATTAATACCTTCAGCTAGGACGTGTCAGATTCCTGCTTTTCTGTCAGTAGTAACAGGACACTCCAAATCTATAAAACTCTATATGTCAAAGTATTTTTAATGTAAAATGTATATGTAGCTAATATTAAGTGTATTTAATGTATGCATTTATAATGCTTAACTGTTTTCAGTTTTATAAAACAGTGGTCACTACTTATAATATGAACATTCATGGACTCCAGAGCTGTTATCCCTTGTCTATCTTTCCAGAAATTTTCACCGTCTCCAAATCTCTTAAAATTAAGCTGTCCTAAAATACGGTTCTGTTCTTCGCATTTAACATTAGTGATTTCTGTATTAATAGATGTAAATCTATCGTGTTTAAGTGGCTATTTGATCTATTACATGGATATAAGGTGGTATATTTAGCCAGTTCTTTGTTGATTGTTAGGTGGATTGTTGGCAATGAATATTCTTGTACCTATGTCAAAGTTGGATTTTAAGCCTTTGTCAGTTCCTTGGAGTGTAGCATAGAGGTTAGAACCACAGGGTTTGTTCTGTGCTCAGTTCTTCTGACTAGCTGTGTGACTGCAGCAATTACTTAAGTTGGTACATGGTCTTTCCTTGTTCCAACCTTCCTTGCCCCATGGTTTTTCCACTGGCTTTCAAGCCAGTCTTAGTGTAGTCCCTAAGATTGTACGTGATTTCCCATCTGCCTCATTGATCTTGTTAGCTATTACCCCCTCTTCAGTGTCTGTTGTGGCTTTTCTTAAAGGTATCAGATAAGCACCTATCGTCTTGAGGCCTGTGTGCTGCCCTTTTTTTTTTCTTTTTTTTTAAATGTTTATTTTTGAGAAAGAGCACGAACGGGGGAGGGGCAGACAGAGTGGGGACAGAGGATCCGGGTTGGGCTCTGCTCTGACAGCAGCAAGCCTCCTGTGGGGCTCGAACTCCTGAACCCTGAGATCACTACCTGAACCAAAGTTTGACTTTCAACTGACTTGAGTCTCCCAAGCGCCTGGGGCCTATGTGCTTTGTAAGCCTACTTTCTAAGCCTCAGATATTTGTATGGCTGGGTTTATTTTGTTTTTCTTTTCATCTTCAAATGAGATGTTAACTCTTCTGAATCCTTCCCTTTTTTTGTTTTTGCTTTTTTTTTTATTCCAATATAGTTAATCTACAGTGTTATATTACTTTTAGCCCACCTTTTTTCATAGGATATCCTAACATGTGAATAATGTCTTCCATGGTGGAAGATAAGCTCCACTGGAGGAGGACTTTGTCTCCTTTGTTCATGCCGACAGTACCCCCCCAGCACCTAGAACAGTGTTTGGCACTTAGTAGGAACTCAACAGTGAACACTTTTGAATAAATAACCAAAGGTGACTTAACTGCTCTGGGTTCGTTTCTTCCATCTGTGCCAAGTTTTTTAGGGTTAAGTGAGACAAGCTTGCAGAGCTCTTAACAGTGTCTGTCGCATATTATACATAGCTTATTAATCAGGGTATCCTCTTATATACCAAGAAGTGTGGACTTTTATTCTGTTCTTCAGATGCTTTTAGGTGTGGTTCTTTAGGTATGAGAACATGACTGTGGCATTTGTAATGTTTTACTGTTTTCCCAGAAATGTAGAAATTTGCTGAACTCTTAATGCCTTACTATGTGCTAGTCACAGGTCTAAGGGCATTTACTCATTAACTCATTTAATCTTCAGTCATATAGGTGTAATGTTTATGATGAATAAATTTGAATTTCATCAATGTTAATTTCTTTATTTTAGAGTGGAGTCATTTTTAAAATTTTATTTAATTTTTTTGATGTTTTTATTTTTGAGAGAGAATGCAAGCAGGGGTGGGGCAGAGAGAGAGGGAGACAAAGAATCTGAAGCAGACTCCAGGTTCTGAGCTGTCAGCACAGAGCCCAATGTGGTGCTTGAATTTGTAAACTGTAGCATCATGACTTGAGCCGAGGTCGGCAGCTTAACCGACTGAGCCACCCAGGTGCCCCTAAAATTTTATTTTTTTTTTTTTAACTAAGCTCTGTACCCAACGTGGGCCTAGAACTCATGACCCTGAAATCAGGAGTCTCTACCAACTGAGCCATCCAGGTGCCCCTAGAGGAGAGTCATTTAATTTGCATTCAGTTTTGAGAGCAGAACATTTAATGTATCAGTTTACCTGCTCTTCTCAACAAACGCTATGAGCATGATATGGGCACGTGAATCTGCTCTTCCTGCAGTTGGTCTTATTTCCTTAGTGTGTCTCATAGTACATGCAACTAATGTAAAGTAGCATCCCTTTAATTTTCCTAAGGAAAATTTGGACTCCAGATTTTTTTTTTTTTTTCTTTATGCACTCACTGGCTTTAGAACCTAATCTCTTCATAAAATGCTTCTATGTTGTCGTAATTCTTTCATGTGGTTTCTCATTTGACTCCTTTTGGAAAAGGGTAAGTTTCATTAGTATAATTCTTATTAGGTCATAACTATTAAGCAAATTTCAGAATACTTTGGTTGGTGTTGGAGGCATTGCAAGTATCCAGGTTGATAATCGCATCTGAAACCTTTTGCAGTACTCACCCTGTTCAGCCTCTTGCCATTTACTAAAAGACTGAAAATTACCAAAGGTGATTGTGGTAAAACATAGTTGGAAACTGCTACAGTTAAGTTTGGCTAGAAGCCTGGATATAGCAGCCCAAGTCTGCCAGTTACACTGTGGTGAAATTTGTAGTCCCTTAACTATATATTTCTCTGTCCTTGGGAATTAACAGATGACAGACCTTATTGGGTTCTTTTTTCAATATAGAAATTGTTAAATAACTGTAAGAATATGAAGAGTGTGATGACCCCCCACTCCTTCCCCCGCCACATGGCCCCAACAGTTAGGTACCTGTGGCCTAACTGTGGGCATTCTAATGTCTCTATCTGTGGCCTCTTCTCCCTTCCCACTTTGAAGCAAATCTCAGTTCTTGTACCCATAAATAGATCAAAATCTTAATTTTGATATTGGTGTTATAGTAAAATATTGGTTTAAATTTTGTCATTCATCTTATAAATCTGCCAGGGATGAGAAGACCATTTTCCACCCAGTTAGGTGGTGTCCTTCTGCTTTAATGTAACACTTCGGCTATTGGGGAAGGAAGAATAGTTCAGTGGACTTAATTTTGCTAAAGAAAATAACAAATTTTATCGTGTGAAGGATCATTTGTTCTAGAGACTTCTCACCTTAAAGCTGCCTTAGTTTTATTTTAGCCAGTTGCAAGGATTAAAACTTTTTTTTTTTTTTTTAACTTTTGATCTATAGGAATCCTATGAAGATGGTTGTGAGGATTATCCCACTCTATCAGAATATGTTCAGGATTTTTTGAATCATCTCACAGAACAGCCTGGCAGTTTTGAAACTGAAATTGAGCAGTTTGCAGAGACCCTGAATGGCTGGGTTACAACAGATGATGCTTTGCAAGAACTTGTAGAACTCATCTATCAACAGGTAGGTTGGCTGATGGCATGGGTGATCATCAGATAGCTTCCTTGAAGCCCAAGAGTGGTGTTGCTCCTTCAGGGAGGCCAGGTTCATGTTTCCTGGCTTCCACGAAACTCCTTAACTCTTTAAGGTTCTTGGGAGCTCTCAAGTCTCTGTTGTATAAAATCCTTTATGGGGATCTAGGGCTGGAGCCAGACTGGAGATTCAAGGCTCTGTACAGTCAGTCAGAAGGAATGTTAAGACATTTATGAAGAAGGCTAGGTAAGTATCCTACCTTTTTTCCATCCCACTCTGTTTCTAAAGGATCTGAAATTAACTGTAGTTCTTTTCTCTTAGGTGTTGAATTATATAGCATTTTTGGATTAAGAGAAAAAAATGGGAGAACTTTTTTGCCTCATAAAGGAGTCATTTAAAAAAAAAAAACCCATAAAACACTGTTGAGTCTTAACATTAATGCTTATATCTTAAATTTCCAAGGATTTACATCTTAATTCCGTAATTCTAGATTGTTCACACAAAGTTTAGTTTTGATCCTAGTGTATTGATCAGTGATACATTAAAGCTATTTTAAGGGGGGCAACTAGATAACACTAGATTTTGAAGACCAATTTAAGGGCAGTGTTTGAAACTGACCAAAAACAGTGGGAAGGGACTAGAATTATAAACACAAGTGTTATTTAAGTCCTTGCTGAAAGAGCAGCTCGAATTTGGAGTATTTGGAAGGGTGATCATGGTGGCCGGTTAATTTGGAGTATATGGAAGGGTGATTATGATGGCTGGATAATTTTCATCCTACTTAGTGTTTCATCTGATTGCTTTTACAATTGGTTCTGGGTAGTTCGTGGACCCCTTGGTATTACCTGGCAACTCTCAGGTTTGGAACATGACTGAGATTTTAGGAAGATAGAATTGCTCTATTTGTCCTCATACCTACTTTTGGCCTCTAGGTAGATTGCAAAGGATAGGAGAAGAAAATGGAGAAATATACTTGAAATTGCTTTTCTGGTTTCTCTTCTGTTTTAGTTGCAGCACTTCATAGGCTGCCTGGTTCTAGTTCTTCGGGGCTGGACAAAAGGATTGTAGCCTGACAAACTACAGTTTTTGTGATTGTCTCAAAGCCAATTCTTAGAATATGTATTCCTTATTTTAAGTTTTGATACTGTGTCAGTGATACAGGTTTTTACTTGTTTTTACATTTCATTGAGGGGTATGTATAGTAACAGAATGCCTGTTATAAAAATGGCAGATTAAACCTACATATTCAACTTTAATTCCTCCCCTAATACTGCTAAAATGACGGGATTTTTAAGAATCCGTAAGCCTGTAGGGGCTGAGATGAGGAGAAGAGATGGAGACTAGAAAGCAGGTGGGTGAGTGGTAACTGACTTGGCAGATCTAAAAAAGTTGAATTCCAAGCCAGTGGGGAAAACTGAAAATCCCCCCTGATTTACTGAGTAGAGCCTTTGGAAAGCTCTAGGACAAGGTTGGAATGAGACTAAAAAGATTGCTTGGAAATCTTTAAAAAAGAAAGAGAGAGACCCTCTCCCTCTTTTTGCACTGAGTAGCCAGTTTGAAGTTTTATTGTAACCCTTCTTGAGAAGTTCTTGAAGGGAAGTACTCCACCAAAAAGAATTAAGCCAAGGACAAAGATGTAGAAACTAGGAAACTGCATTTTAGAGGAGCGGCTAAGTGGATTATCTAGATGGTGGTGAAGGAGATCCCAAGATGATGGCCAGGCTTTGCTGGCGTAGGGCAGAAGGCTCCAGGCATGATTCCTGGTAAGGTGAGCATAGCTGCTGTGGTTGAAGATGTTAAGAAACTTAAAAACTTGTGAGTTTAGGGGTAACATCAATGAGACTTAAGTAAAGAACAGTGTGGAAAAATTAAGTCCAGGGAAAACAAAGTTGTGTAGGAAAGGAGAAATCTGTGTTATGTGGTCCAGCCATAAATGGAAACACAAAACCAATCAGATCATGGTATAATGACATTGGTAGGTGGAAAGATTGGCAAATAGCAGAATGGAGTGATGTTACGTGAATATCCAGTGAAAACTGGATATTCCTTTTCCATGGTGGGAAACTCGTAAGAAATAATAACTAAACCGAAATCCCGGAGCATGGAGATACAGAGGTTGAAACCTTTTCAGCTGAAAGAATTGAAAGTGGTTGTCTGTGGAGTGTAAAGGTGAGGTGTAGTGGGGAAGTATGACACTTAATAACAAGCCTTGTAGAGCTTCTTGCCTTTTAAGTTGTATGTGATAATTTTAAAAGTAAACTAAAGGAAAACCGGCAATGTCCATAATGGGAAAAGTATAATTTTTGAATTTCAAGTCTTCTGTGGTACCAGATACGCATACGTGATCTCAGGAGAACCCAGTCTGTCTGCTGTGATAACAAGGGTCCCTTGTGAGCAATGAAATAATTAGAAATAAAAAGATCTAATTATAACATAGGTAATGTATGCTAGGCAATGCTAAACATTTAACATGTAATGAATTAACTCACTTAATCCTCCATGGTTGCAAGGTATTACTCTTCTCCCTTATACACATCTTAACAGAAGTTAAGTGACTTGTCTAAGATTTACCACAACTTCGTAAGTAGACTCAGTATCGGGTCAGAGAGGCATCAGACCATCCGTTACATCTATACTCTCTGGTTAGTTACTACCTTTTGTAACCTTGGTCGAGTCCCTTAGCCTTTTAATGTGTTACCTAATATTGGGTAGTAAGCTATGTTGTCTCTACTGTTCTTTAAAAGCTGTAATTAAAGTTAAAACTTAGTTTCACATACCCAAAGCAGTACTATCTTCGGTACATAGTGTCTTGCACTGTCTTAGTTTTTGGAAGAGCTTCTCATTTCCTCTTTACCCCAAGTGTTTTTGGAGTACTCTTTAAGTGTTAATCTCTCATACCAGGTACCATTTATCACCTCTCCTAGGAATCAAGCAGAAGCCCATGGAGGGTAATTGATGTCCAAGGTCTCCATGCAGGCCTGGGAATGTTGTTCTGGACTGCTAGATGCCAAAGTCTCTGCTATCCTTGCCCTAAAAAACACCATGAAAAAGAATCGTTTGGCAAATACTCTTATTCATAATTAGCACTGTGCAACTGAGCACATGTATACATCCTATGCAAAAATTGGCTAGTATAAAGAGATCTTCTTAATTTGCTTTCTGGTAACCTCAAGTAAATTGTGGGGGGAACTTGCCTTAAACATTTTCCTTTGTTCTTGTTCTTGGTATGAAGTTGGGAGGGAGCGTTAACTTAATTTCCTTACGCCAAACAATAAAGACTTGTTCATTTGTATAATGTCAGTTTTAGGGGTGGAAATGTTTTTCTTAGAATGTTGCTGTTAAGTATTTGCATTAATAACAATGTATTTGTGTTACAAACAACTTTTTTTCTTTTTGAAAGGCCACATCTATCCCAAATTTCTCTTACATGGGAGCTCGCCTGTGTAATTACCTGTCCCATCATCTGACAATTAGCCCACAGAGTGGCAACTTTCGTCAGTTGCTGCTTCAAAGGTCAGTGTAAACATATGAAGTTAAAGGAAAACTTTAAACATACTAGAATTTGACGATTCTTTTCTAAAGACTGTGTGTATTATGGAAAGTTGCAGGGGAAGTTAGGGTGGACCATTCTTGTATTATGGTATGGTATGTACTGTTAAAAATTTATAGTCCCACATATCCGTCTCTTTTTTTCTGTAATGATCTCTGCTTTTGGTTTTGTGCTTAGATGGCCCTTCATGTTCCAAGATCTTAAATATGATCACTTATGTATTTCTTAGTACTCTGTACTTTCAATTTGAATAGGTCCTAATTGCTGCAGGCTGAACTAGTTTGAGTTTTATCCCTACCATTTTTAAAATGATCCATTTCCTTACTGATTTGAACTGTTAACTTCCTTAAACTACATCCTAATATTTGGGTTTCATTATATTCCATTTATTACTTGTTCTATTTTTATTTTATTATGATACTATTAAAAAGCTCTAGATTTTTAATACCTAGTATATTAGTCTCCTCCCCATAGTTTTTGGGTAGAGTTTCCTTTGCTATTCTTGCGTGCTGCTTTTCTCCAAAGAACCTTAGAATCAACATGTGAAATTACATAAATCTTTTTGGTATTACTAGATCTTTTTGGCATGACTTTGAATTCATAAGCTAATCTAGGGAAACATTTTCTTATTGGAATCGTTTTATTCAATAACAGGGTTGTCTTCAAGTTTATTACAGTTAGTCCATTAGTTCTTTAAGGATACTTTTAATGGTTGTAGTGTATTCCATAATTTGGTTAAATTGCACTGGAACAGAATAAGGATTCCAAAAGTGACTCCAGAGACTCTTGAAAATAAGGCTTTTGATGAAGGTCCTACTTCAGATATGTATGTATGTATGTAGATATGTGCTGCTGACAACTGGCTAGCCATTCATTGGGGGTGGAAAAAAGATGGGTTCCTGTCTACACCAAAATATATTTCAAATCTGTAAAAGACTCAAGTGAAACACTAAATACTAAGAAACTAACAATTAAATCTTAGGTCTTGCTTAAAAGGGCTTTACCAACCTATCCATAAGTCCTAAAACAAAAGATTAAACCTAGTTACATATAAATTATAATATGGGGTGGGGAGGAACGGTCCTAAATTTATATGAAGGAAAGAAAAAACGGGAATTTGTAACACATGGCAGTGAACTCATTTATCTAATATGAATGGCAATGAACTTATTAATATGGAAAGAGGGGCCTCTTAGGAATGAGGTAAGAAAAAAATAATTATTTTAATAGAAATAGTTGAAATGGCTCTGAATAGGTAAAATTTGGGAAAATATAAAAGATAAAATTCTAAAAACCTATTTAGCCTTAACCTGTATTTATAGCTCCTGGAAAGATATGAAAGTGGGCACTTCTAGGAGCTTGCATGGCAGAAAGGCTGGCTTCTGTTCTGTGGACTGCTCACCCCTGGCTGTATGTTAAAGTTACCCAGAGACTTAAAATAGGGCTGAGACCCTGTCCTCATTGGAAGTTCTGATGTAATTGGACTGAGGTGGAGCCTGGGTTTTTTAAAGCTCCCCAAATGATTGTAGTCTGTAGCCATGGTTATCTCTGGGTTGTAGTGACTTTATTATATTTTTCTGTTTTTAACCTTTCTGAAATAAGCATGTATTGCCTTTAATTAGGTCTTTAGCCTAAAAAGATTAGTTTAGAGGTGTGGGTTGTTCTCTAGATAACCATTGCTGCCCAGGGGTACGAATTTACCTTTGCATATTCATTAACATATCTTAATGTATAATAGAATAGTCAGTGCACTTAGAAAACAGATCATTTCCTTGAAACTCCTAACTACAAGGTCATAAAAGGAGAATAGCCCACAAGGTGTTTGGATAACTGGCATTAATTAGCTCATCCTTTCCATTATTAAACCGGGTGTTTTATTTAGAGATATCCCAACTTTTGTTCTGATGAGGAATTAATGTTTAGAGAGTAACAAATATCTGACTCAAACGAAATGTTGCTCATTTAATGTAGCTTCTGAGCTATAAGTCATATAGACACAATAAACTGTACTGGGTTTATGGTTGATTCACGGGCTGATCCAAGGTAAAATCTTGGTAAGCAGTGGCTTTTTTTTTTTTTTTTTTTTTTTTTTTTTTTTTTTTTTGGAAAAGAGAAATTTTTTTTTTTTTTTGACATAGCCAAGCTAAACTGGTCCCTCATACATGGAAGCCATTCAGTCTCCATAAACCCCTACTTCTGTCCTTAAAAGAACTCTCAAAAAATCAGCTTTATAAAACATGACTTTCCTGGAGTCTTTCACCACCTTCTCAAGAGAGATAAGAAAAAATATTTAACACCAAATTGGTAAACATTTAAAGTACATTTAAAAAATCCTTTTAGTAGCAACAGACACCATAATTCACTGACATGGGTTATGACAGGTTTATTGTGATTGTTTTAGATAACTTCTAGGATGGCAGATGGGCCAAGTGGAGGGGGGCAGTGGGAACAAAGCAAAGGAAACTGTTATTTGGCTCCTTTTGGTCTCTGGGATATTGAGATCAAATTCATTGCTTTCTGTTTCTATGTGAATTTCAATTGGAGACTTTTCATTTCTCTGATTTGTGTAATGGAGGTTAAAAGAATATAATGGGCTTAATAAAAATTCATTGTATTTTCAGTTGGGGACCCATCTATACATGTTTCTTAAGATGTGTTTTAAAGTTCATACATTCAGAATAGAACATTTTACAGAGATAATTTGAGTAAAAACAGTGCTTTCTTGACAAAAAGACTAGAAGACAAAGGTGAGGCAGTTTTTCTTTGTGGTGCCAATATACGATGTACCTCATGAAACCTATGTTGCTTAAACAGATGACAAACCTGTGTTGCCTAAACAGATGACAAAATAAACGCATCAGTTTCTTAAAACTAGGAACCTTAGTATGAAAAAGCGCTGCAAATTCCAATAAACAGGAACACTTCTTATCCTAAAAAATCAGAAGATTGTACTTATCTTTTTATTGCTTGTGAACAGTGAAACCAACAGATGGTCGTCTTGTTTGTACAAAAAACAAAGCAATGTGAGATTATAAAAGGTATATCTTCATTAGGTGTCGGACTGAATATGAAGTTAAAGATCAAGCTGCCAAGGGGGATGAAGTGACTCGAAAACGATTCCATGCATTTGTACTCTTCCTGGGAGAACTTTATCTTAACTTGGAGGTGAGGACAAAGTTTTTTGTTTTTTGTTTTGTTTTTTTTAAGTACTGACAAAACCTGAGAACATAAACTGACCTTGGTAAGGAATTTGTATTTGCGTTACACCTTTACGACATTAAGGATGAAGTTGAAGAGGGGCGAGGGGAAAGAGAAATGACTCCGTACCTGCAGGCAATGGTGTGTGTGTGTCTTTTTTTTTTTTTTTTTTTAATTTTTTTTTCAACGTTTATTTATTTTTGGGACAGAGAGAGACAGAGCATGAACGGGGGAGGGGCAGAGAGAGAGGGAGACACAGAATCAGAAACAGGCTCCAGGCTCTGAGCCATCAGCCCAGAGCCTGACGCGGGGCTCGAACTCTCGGACTGCGAGATCGTGACCTGGCTGAAGTCGGACACTTAACCGACTGCGCCACCCAGGCGCCCCGGTGTGTGTGTGTCTTAATGGAACGTCTGTAATGTTTGTTTCTCCTGTTTGTGAGGAGGGTGTTGGGAAGTAGTTACTGGGAATTTTAGTCTTTGTGTACTTTTGGGAAGCTGTGGTTTTAATGCAAATTTAAGCTTTTGAAATCATACTTTCTTGAATCTTCACACATTTCGTATGTGGACTTTAGATGGTGGTTCACAAGCAGTCTATATCACACAAAGCTTGGAGTTAGAAGTGGGGACAGGAGAATTTCTGGGGGTTTTTCCTACCCAAATTCACCCAGAATTACAGTTCTTGGTCCCATTTTATATATGAATCTTCCACATAAAATGCATTTATCTGAAGTATAACTAAACAAGTTTGTGAATTGGTGGTATACTTGAGTATGTGCTTGTACTAGGCAACTAAGTGCTGAATATTACTCTGTAAAGGATTTGCTTTTTTGATTAGTTAATCCCATATATGGGTTATACCTGCTTTAACTTTGATTTGAAGACTTAATCATAAACACCACTGAAAACACCCATGAATCCGCTATCAAATGTGCATCTGTTAGTGCATCTAAATGGTTTCTGTCCGATCTAGTGCTTAATTTACTATCCCTTTTTACCATAGATGGACATAACTTTAAAAAAAAATCTCCTGCATTAATCTTTTTCAGTTTAATTTTTATATAAGCCAAAATAAGAGCACTCATCTAAAATGTGCTGTAAGGGGCACCTGGGTGGCTCAGTCAGTTAAACATCCTACTCTTGAATTTAGCTTGGATCATGATCCCAGGGTCGTGGGATCAAGCCCTCTTCAGGCTCTGTGCTGAGCATGGGGCCTGCTTGGGATATTCTCTCTCTCAAGAAAAAAAAAAATGTGCTGTAAATGAAGAGTCATTTTAAGAATGCCGTTGAGTGTTTACCCGTGTGGAAGTAATGATGCCATGTCTGTGAGAAGTGTAAATAAAGATGAGGTATGGCTCCTGAGTCTGAGTCTCTTCTGGCTGGAGAGCTAAGACACTTAGACCATTCTGATGCCAAACAGTATTTTTAAATAGTCTAAAAAGCAGAGTAAAATGCTGCATGTTCCAAAAAAGGTGGTATCTTAATAGAACAGAGAATGTTTTATGAAACAACAATTTATATAGGAGGCTTAGATTATCCTGATCATATGTATGATAAATGAAAATTGTTACCTGTAGTTTTCGGTTTACCTGTTTTTTGTTTTTTTTTTTCCTTTTTATTTTGAGAGAGAGTGTGCAAGAGTGGGGGAGGGGCAGAGAGAGGAAGAGAGAATGCCAAACAGGCTCTTTGCAGGGCTGGAACAAAATGTCCTGAGCTGAAATAAGCATTGGACGCTTCACCAACTGAGTCACCCAGGCATCCCTGAGGTTTACTGGTTTTATTAGAAGTTTTTGGTTTTTATTATCTTCTTTGCTGTTTATTTTTGAGAGAGTGCAAGCAGGGGAGGGGCATAGAGAGAGGGAGACACAGAATTGGAAGCAGGCTCCAGGCTCTGAGCTGTCAGCACAGAGCCCGATGTGGGCTCGAACCCATGAACTGTGAGACCATGACCGGAGCCAAAGTCGGACGCCTAACTAAGCCACCCAGGCACCCCTATTAGAGGTTTTAAATACATGTAAAATAAGTCTAATTTTGTGAAAATACCAGAGGATTTCTGTCTTTTATATTGTTTAACTGCAAACACTTATTTTGCTAACATACCGGACCATTCACTAATCTGTGATATTTTGGCATGGTTGCTTTTCATTTTCTTTCCCAAAAGATCAAGGGAACAAATGGACAGGTTACAAGAGCAGATATTCTTCAGGTTGGTCTGCGGGAGTTGCTGAATGCCCTCTTTTCCAATCCTATGGATGACAACTTAATTTGTGCAGTAAAGTTACTGAAGGTAGGTTTGACTTCTGTTTCTCTTGAAATTCACTGTTCTACCTCATTTGTATATGATTCAGAGGACGGAAAGTATGCATAGTATGTGTGTGAATTCAAAATTAAGTTTCTACTCTAAATGTTGGCCTTTTGGTTTACTCTTGAATTTAAATATTGGAAAAGCAGCATGTACTGTTTTTTTTTAATGGAATAATCCAAATGTAGAAGCAAAAAATGGAAGTTCTTCACCCCCATCTCTAAATTTCCTTTCCTTCCTTTCCCATGTCTGTATGTGTGCCCTTATAAATAAGATCTTTCTTCCTCTTTGTGACTTGCTTTTTTATGATCTAACAAAGATCTTAGATCTTTGGCACAGAAGATTTACCTCTTGAATCACTTCATCTCCATATGTGCAGTTGTTTGTGTAGGTTCAGTTCCCACACAAAGAGTGGGTGGGCCAGTGAGCATTGCATCCTTAAATTTGATGAATGTCAAATTTCTCTTCTAAATACTAAACCATAGTACATTCCTACCAATGGTGAATGAGTACATCGCTTTCCCCATATTCATATCAATGATGATCCAACTGGTCCTAGTTTCTGTTTTGTCATGGGTAATGAGTATAAACAAAAATTTCATTTTATTTTGCATTTTCCTAACCATTGGTGAATTTAACCATTCATGTTTGTTAGCCATTTTTGTTACGATGAATTACCTGTGTATATCCTTAACTCACTTTTTCAATGAAGTTTATGTTTTTAATTCAGAGTTTCTATACCTGCATATTTCAATAAGTGATATGTTGATTAAAATCTTATCGCCTATTTTATTCATACAGGGAGTATACCATATAGTCATGGACACACAAAACCTATGATTGAGTTTCTCTCCATCAAGAAAAACAGAGGGTTTAGAGATTTCCTGCCTGTTAGATGGTAGAATGTAATTGGGAATATTTAACTTGCCAAATTTATTTTGTTCAAAGAATGCTTGAACTGCTGCTGATACTTCTTTAGGATTTCTGTACTTCCTTGAATTCCAAATCTTACTGATCCCTGCTTTTTTAGTTGACAGGGTCAGTTTTGGAAGATGCTTGGAAGGAAAAAGGAAAGACTGATATGGAGGAAATTATTCAGAGAATTGAAAATGTTGTCCTAGATGCAAATTGCAGCAGGTAGGTAGATGGCCAGTAGATCTCCATTTCTTTTTCTGTGGGGTTTTTAATCTGCTATATATCATCAGAAGAATTAAAATCTTCTAGATCTAGAGAAAGGTTTTCTTTAAAGATAGAATATCTTATGCATGGCTTCTGCTTACCTAGCCATTTTTGTTCAGTTGTGTTTATAAATGGAAAAAGTTAAGATTTTCCTGTGGTAAGATAGGAGTTCATTAAAAAGTAAAATGATTCGGACTTTAAATTATTCAGTAAATACTTCGGTAAAGTACTGGAAGTCCAGTGTAAAGTCCAGAGGCATAAAAATGTGGAATGGCCACTACCTTTAAGAACCATATAGTCACAGATGGAACAAATATCAAGACTGCTTAAAGTACAGGAAACATCTAGAAAATCAAAGCACTTGGATATACATGTTAAATTTATAAAACAAAGTTTTAGGAGTCTCTGGTATTCTGCAGTCTGACAGCACTTCTGGTGGATATACTTAACTCCTTTTCACCTTCTGTCTGCAGAGATGTGAAACAGATGCTCTTGAAGCTTGTAGAACTCCGGTCAAGTAACTGGGGTAGAGTCCATGCAACTTCAACATACAGAGAAGCAACACCTGAAAATGATCCTAATTATTTTATGGTATGCCAATGTTTTCATTTTAAGTTTTGCTTGTTGCTTGGCTCCAAATTTTGGAAATTTCTAGATGAGTTACATAAAGATAGTGTCAGAATTTAATGCCTAATAACTTTTCATTGGCTTCGGGTCACATGGCAGCCCGCAGACTAGGTAAATAGGAGTAGAAATGTGGAATCCTCTAGGGGAAGGGTGAACTGGAGAAGGATCCATCCAGTGGCAAGGGAGATCAACAAGGCTTGGACTGGTTGAGTATAGGGATTCTGGGAAGCAGTTCCAGAGAATTTATAATCAGAGGCCCAGATCTCAAACTATTACATTGTATGTTGTAGGAAGTTAAGAAAATAAAAGTGGTGACCAGGCCAATAATGCCCTGAAGCTCCCAACATAACCAAGCATAATGCAACTATGCAGGACTGCTTCTATAAGCCCGGTCTTGGAAATTCTTTTAAAAATGGTGGGGAGGGAAGAACCACAACTAAAAATAAGCTGACACGATGCTAATCACAGTGTACCACAAAACAATTCATCACGAGTGTGACCGAGAATAGACAGCAGGGTTAGAGCCACAAGAACTTGAGATAATAGAATAGAAATCTGAAAACCATGGACTTTCCCAATGAAATGAAAATGGCTATTAGGAAGTTAGGTTTTTGCTTGTTCTTGCATTATCAGATGCAGATGAGTGATATCAGCCATGCTTCATTAATTAATGTGCTTTAAAAAATCAATTTGGAAATGGTTACATATTTGTATCACTTTGATTCATCCTAGAATGAACCAACATTTTATACCTCTGATGGTGTTCCTTTCACTGCAGCTGATCCAGGTATGTTTCCAGTCCTTTTCCCCCCATTTCTTGGTCAGCTAGCAAACTACAGGAAATCCTACCCTTACCACCCCAAAGTTGTAGCTTTTTGAAGCAGTCACTTTCTTCTGAAATACACGATGAATGTCCATCTCCTATGGAGTATTCTTTACAGTGCCCACTTTGACCATTTCAAATGGAAAGTCTAATGCCATGTATAGAATCTTGTCACCCTGACAGTGAAGGGTTGGAAGAATTCTTTAGTTAAATGCAACCATGTTTATATCTTCTCTAACATTTCATTTTTATACTGTAAGTTTTCAGTTGGTTAGAAGGGAAAGATGGTTCTAGTTCACTACGTAGTCTACAGTGTTCGTTACTGTGGGTTCCTACTAGCAGATACTAAGAGTTACATGGGTTTCGTTAATAGTAGGTCAGAGTTAATTAAAATCTAAATCTCCGCACACTTCCCCTTCCGGAAAAGAGACATTTATAGAAAGATTGCTTTCATTGTGACCAGTGGGATTGCAGAATGAGCAAGAGAAATTTTTCCCGTTTGATACAAATTACAACCAGCTTGTTGGGAATTTTCCCATCTGTTTCCTCTGGATAGCAGGTGCTCACTATCCTGTGCCTCAGGAAGTGGGAAGAATGCTTAACTTTCAACTTTAAATTAGGAAAACATTCGGGACATCTGGGTGGCTCAGTCGGTTAAGTGTCTGACTTTGGCTCAGGTCATGACCTCACAGTTTGTGAGTTCAAGCCCCACATCATCAGGCTGTGTGCTGACAGCTCAGAGCCTGGTGCCTGCTTCAGATTCTGTCTCTCTCTCTGCCTCTCTCTCTCTCTCACTCTCTGCCTCTCTCTCTCTCTCTCTCTCTCTCTCTCTGCCTCTCTCTCTCTCTCTCTCTCTGCCTCTCTCTCTCTCTCTCTCTCTGCCTCTCTCTCTCTCTCTCTCTGCCTCTCTCTCTCTCTCTCTCTCTCTGCCTCTCTCTCTCTCTCTCTCTCTCTCTGCCTCTCTCTCTCTCTCTCTCTCTCTCTCTCTGCCTCTCTCTCTCTCTCTCTGCCTCTCTCTCTGCCTCTCTCTCTCTCTCTCTGCCTCTCTCTCTCTGCCTCTCTCTCTCTCTCTCTCTCTGCCTCTCTCTCTCTCTCTCTCTGCCTCTCTCTCTCTCTCTCTCTCTCTGCCTCTCTCTCTCTCTCTCTCTCTGCCTCTCTCTCTCTCTCTCTGCCTCTCTCTCTCTCTCTCTGCCTCTCTCTCTCTCTCTCTCTGCCTCTCTCTCTCTCTGCCTCTCTCTCTCTCTGCCTCTCTCTCTCTCTCTCTGCCTCTCTCTCTCTCTCTCTCTCTGCCTCTCTCTCTCTCTCTCTGCCTCTCTCTCTCTCTCTCTCTCTGCCTCTCTCTCTCTCTCTCTGCCTCTCTCTCTCTCTCTCTCTCTCTCTCTCTCTCTCTCTGCCTCTCTCTCTGCCTCTCTCTCTGCCTCTCTCTCTGCCTCTGTCTCTCTGCCTCTGTCTCTCTGCCTCTGTCTCTCTGCCTCTCTCTCTGCCTCTCTCTCTGCCTCTCTCTCTCTGCCTCTCTCTCTCTGCCTCTCTCTCTCTGCCTCTCTCTCTCTGCCTCTCTCTCTCTGCCTCTCTCTCTCTGCCTCTCTCTCTCTGCCTCTCTCTCTCTGCCTCTCTCTCTCTGCCTCTCTCTCTCTGCCTCTCTCTCTCTGCCTCTCTCTCTCTGCCTCTCTCTCTCTGCCTCTCTCTCTCTGCCTCTCTCTCTCTGCCTCTCTCTCTCTGCCTCTCTCTCTCTGCCTCTCTCTCTCTGCCTCTCTCTCTCTGCCTCTCTCTCTCTGCCTCTCTCTCTCTGCCTCTCTCTCTCTGCCTCTCTCTCTCTGCCTCTCTCTCTCTGCCTCTCTCTCTCTGCCTCTCTCTCTCTGCCTCTCTCTCTCTGCCTCTCTCTCTCTGCCTCTCTCTCTCTGCCTCTCTCTCTCTGCCTCTCTCTCTCTGCCTCTCTCTCTCTGCCTCTCTCTCTCTGCCTCTCTCTCTCTGCCTCTCTCTCTCTGCCTCTCTCTCTCTGCCTCTCTCTCTCTGCCTCTCTCTCTCTGCCTCTCTCTCTCTGCCTCTCTCTCTCTGCCTCTCTCTCTCTGCCTCTCTCTCTCTGCCTCTCTCTCTCTGCCCCTCTCCTGCTTGTGTTGTCTCTCTTTCTCAAAAATAAAATAAACAATTAAAAAAATGTAAATTATGAAACATTCAAAAGACCTAAAAACCACAAAAAAACTGATTTATTCACTGTCAAGGTTAAACCAATGTCATTTTGCCATATTAATATACACTTTGGGTGTTCTTAAGGAAGTGAAACCTTACCGGTGACTAGTAAACCATTTTGTTCTGTGACCCCATCCCTACCTCCCAAAGCCAGTCCTTCCACTGCTTCCCTCCCAGAGGTAGTTACCATCCTGAAGTTGGAAGTCATGGGTGAGGTCTTTTTACTTGATATGTCTGTAAACGGTGTGTTTTCGCACAAAGCATTGACGTAAATGGTATCTTATTGTGTACATCTCTTGCAACTTATTTTTTTATTTAGAATTTTTAGTATTTATCCATGTTGAGGTATATGTAGCTTTAGTTCATTTTAAACGCCAAATACTTCTGCATGCAGAGTAAACCACAGGTTCTAGGTCCCTACTTAACGGTGGCTACTTGTTATTACAGATTACACTATACAAACCTTATTAAGTAGTTCTTGTGCACATGCAGGAGTTTCTTTGGGGTAAAGAGGTACAGTCGCTGCATTGTAAGTTATGTGCGTCTTCAACTTCACTGAACGTTGCTAACCTGCTTTCCTGTATGACCCCACTTAGTATTCCCTCAACAAGATGTGCAGGTTCCTGTTTCTCACTTATTAGCGGACCTAATTATTGTCAGATCGTGCAAAATTGTGAACTTTTATTTCCTTACTAGCGATAATGAGTTTCTTTTCATGTTTCTATTGATTTTTTTTTTCCTTTTGCGAATTGCCTGTTTGTGTTTTGTTGGATCACCAGTTTGTCTTACCTGATAATTCATTCCATAGCTTACAAAGTGACTCTTAGCTTCTACCTGTATGTGCTGTCTTTCCATTATGTTTGCCTTGTCATATAGAAGCTTTGAGTTTTGATGTAAACGTAGCTGTCTTGTTCCTGTTCCCTGTGGCTAAGAAAGTTTCCGAATTACTATCAAATTCCATTTTCTTCAAGTCTTTCTTGCTTTTTTATATTTAGGTCTTTCTTTAACCCGTCTTGCTAATTTTTATATGATGGATGTAGTGAAAATTAAATATTTCTTCCATATTATCTTGTCTCAGCAACAGGTGTTGAGTCTTCCATCCTGTGCTAGTTACAATGTCCCTCTGATGTGTGCCTCCTCTGTAGACTTGTATCATTCCTGTGTCCATGCATGTGGATCTTTTGTCTCAACACCAATACCACAGTCGTAATTACTACTTCACTGTAAATCTTGCCATGTCTGGTAAGATGATTTTTCTTTCTTCCCTTATTCTTCAAAGTTACCTTGAATCATTTGGTTCTTTGTTCTTCATCTTTGTCTCATTTGCTTAAGTCTCTTGATCTTTAGATTTTCAAGTCCTTTTTTTTTGTTTTCTGTCCTTCTAAACCTGCTTATTTTTGTTTCACATCTTGTCATTTAATTCTAATCCTGTTATTTTTTATCACACAGATTTTTTTATTTTGATCTTTTTTATTGCAATCTGATATTTAATGATCTTAAAACGTTTTTTGGAAATGATTTCAAGTTTACAGAAAAGTGTAATTACAAAAGTAAAAATTGCGCAAGGGACACCTCTTGTCATAGGGGTTTTTCATGTGGGTAGTAGAAATTTGAGGTGCAGGCCCATTGTTCAAAATTCTCTGAGGGACCAGTTTCTTCAGGGTACTTTTGTCCGTACTCCAAACCCAAGAAGAGACCGGCAAGTTTCTTTGTTATCCGTCTTTGCCACCAGAGTGTTTCGCATTTTATTTTTTCTTGGCCTACCTTTTGCTTGGGATATCCGCCCTTGGAGGGTGCTGGATTTGTGCACGGAGAGGTGGGCATGGGCATGAATTCCATGTCCCTGTTTCACACGGACCCAGGACCTTGCTTTCTGACCTTCTGTGGGTTTTTCAGTCCAGTCCCCTTTGTTGCTGAGAGCGTGTGGTCTACAGCCTCCTGGCTGCAGTAGGGAGGTATGGTTTTCAGGTATCTTTCTGTTTGTTTTTTGGTGACTTGGTTTACTTTTTTATGAACCCCCCTCTGTACATGTCAAAGAATGTTTGTCTTCTCTATTACCTCAAGGATCTGTTGCAGGAAGATTTTATAGTTAAATTTGTCTCTGAATTGCCAAAACCAGATGTCAAAATATCCCCAACTCTTTAAGCTGGAATTAGTTTTCTAGAGACTGGCAATCTTGGAAAAATAAGTTCTAATGTAATTATCCTGTTGAAATATGAGGTATCTGTTTAAGGTAACTAGTTTGAATACACACTGATCTTTTTCTCATTCAGAGAGGTACTCCGTATGAACATGCTACTCTTAAAAGACACGTAGTAACTCTGTGTAAGACAGTTGGCCTATGGGGAGCTATAATACTACCTGTATTGCCTTGGAAGAACCCAACCAAGGGAAAGTTAGTATAGTTGAAACATTTATCAAGTAGCTACCTTCCAGCTGTCTCTAAGGAGAGGGAAGAAAAGAAAATCCCCTGTGCTCAGAACCTTTGCTAGGTTAGCTAATCTGATTGAGAAACATGGGCCAGTGGCTGTTAGCTGCTAGCCACCTAGCTCACTTTACTTTCTTGGGGAAAAGTAAGGGGACCCAGAGGCCAGGCTATTTGATTGAAATCCTTCCTTGTGAAAGAGGTTTGGAAGAACATGTACTTTCCCAACAAGTTACGTAGTTGGTATTTTGTCTTCTGGAATGAAGCAGCAGAGAATATAAGCAGCATACACCTTAGCTGTGACCTGTAATCTGGTATATTCACAGTGACTTTGATTTGCAACACGTAGTTAGACGAATATTATAACTAAGCTCTATGGGCATGCAGGTAGCAAAAGCAAGCCAATTAGAATGTAACTTTTGTAAAAAGCTAATAAAATGTGATTGGTAGCTCACTCCTGTTTAAGCCTTGGATCTACTTAAAACTCCTAATATTAAAAACAATTTTTAAGGAAAACTGGCCTTTTTTGACTTTTGTCAGCATTTAACTAAAAAAAACTTGTTACAGATTACCAAGAGAAATATCAAGAGTTACTTGAAAGAGAAGATTTTTTTCCAGATTATGAAGAAAATGGGACAGATTTATCAGGGGCTGGTGATCCGTAAGTTCTCTTTTTTCTGCTTTCTTTGTGATGTTTCTATGGCTACAGTTTGTAGATGTTTAGGTTAGAAGAAGGTAGATGAAGAATGCACGTTGTGATTTGATGGTGTCACAGTGATATGTACATACTACTTGTCTACCAAAAACTTTCAAGAAATCCTATTAGAACACATAAACTACAATTCTGAAACGTTATATATATCTGAAGGGGAAAAACTTAAAATAGTAGTATACTCAAGCATAGTTTTATAAAGTAGATTAGTTCAGCTCGAATACTGTAAGATCTTGGGCAGGTTCTATGCCTGTTTCTTCATCTGTAAAGTAGGGATAGCAGACCCCTCTTTGAGTTTTGAGGACTAAGTGAGAAACCTAGAACCACCTCCTGGCACACAGTAAAAAGCTCAGATCTCAGCTGTTAAAGGATAAATTAAGATTAAGGAGAACACCGATAATGACATAATAGTGTTTGGACTAAAGGGAAGGTGTGAGATATTCACATATCTCCATCTCTCTCCCTGCTATTATTTGTAATAAAAGAAACTTGTCACACCCTTACCATCAGATTGCATTGTGTTTGGTTACAGAAGAACCAAGAACTTGAGAGGTTTAGTTCTAGCTCTTAATAGTTTATATGAATTTGGACAAGTTACTCAGGTTCTCTTCCTAAGTGGAGGAATGAATGAACTAAATCTGACTTAATTTTTCTTATCTCCTCTCTCATGTGTGCTGTAGGTTTTAAAGTGAACCACCTTTATTTTCTCTGCTATCTAGTGAAATCTTAAGTCCATTTGAGATCTTCTAATATTACCATACTTTTACATACTAGTTCATTAAAAAAAATAATAATAACAGGGATGTAAGGACTCCAAAACCATTAAGAAGGTTCACCCCTGCTGGGTATACCACTGTAAGTTCAAATTGTTCTTGGCCTTGAATTTCAGGTTTTCCTGTGAAGTTTTGCTTGGTCAGTATTACATGCTCTGACACTAACACACTGGTGGCCATTTCAGCACATGGCCTTGTACTGGAAATGGAGGAACAAAATGAAAAAGTTGATAGAACTGGCAAGATAGTTTCGTCACACATGTAGTGCAAGGGGTTTTTGCGAGGTGGGGAGACACATAGATAGCATGTTGTTGTAGAGGAAAAGTATAGAAAAGGGAAAAGATTTCTGGCTGTGCCACACACTTACCCAAATCTTACAGTATTTACTTAACCTCCCAAAGTCTTTTTTCTTCTGTCTCTAAAATGGAGATGGTAAGGGTGCCTGGCTGCTGAGTCCATAGAACATGTTGACTCTTGATCTCGAGGTTGTGAGTTCAAGCCCCACATTGAGCATAGAGATTACTTAAAAAAAAAATGGAGATGAGAAATATGGAAATGATAGTAGTACCTGTCTTTTTAAGATGGCTGTGGGTTTTCAGTAAGAATGTATATTATTAAATCAATAATCATTTTAAACTTTCCACCCATACTTAACCATGGAATGCTTTGTTTTCCATCATTTTAAACTACCTAATAGTTGAAAAAATTCTGAGATAGATGATCTTGAAAGTAGCTTATTATGAAAGTGATTCCAAATAAATGGGAATGTGACTAAATTATTTCAGGAATACCATTCTGATAAGTAGACATAAAATGTATCATTAGAGGTAAATGGTACATCTGAAATTATGTTCTAATTATAGTGTGATTGTTAATAAGATAAATTTATGAAAATGCTAATCTTGAGCCCCCAAGTTTATAGTTCAAGCATTTAAATTAGCTTTTAGGTTAGGTTAAGAATTTAACATGTGTCACAGTGCCTGGCTGGCTCAGTCGGTAGTGCATGAGACTCTTGATCTCAGGGTTGTGAGTTCGAGCACCACTTGGGGTGTAGAGATTACTTAGGTTAAATTTTTAAGTTTTAATTTATGTCTAAAAGTATGACAGAAGCTTACCTTCAAACACAAGAGACTCAGAATCCGGTGTAAAATTGAATTTCCCAGATAAGGCATTTAGTTGTCTAAGGGCTGATATGTATGTGATTCAGGAAAGTACATGCATTCTCTAACAGTCTAAGATAGTTACAGTACCATACTGTGTGTGTGTGTGTGTGTGTGTGTGTGTGTGTGTGTGTGTGTGTGTGTGGTTTAGCATTTTAGATATTTCTGAATTGAAAAACATTAAACTTATGAATCATCTTTACTTCTTTCATAGATACTTGGATGATATTGATGATGAGATGGACCCAGAGATAGAAGAAGCTTATGAAAAGTTTTGTTTGGAATCAGAGCGTAAGCGAAAACAGTAAAGCTAAATTTCAACATATCAGTTTTATAAAGCAGTTTAGGTTATGGTGATTTAGCAGAACACAGGAAAGCAGGAAAATGTGTCACACTTATACCAAATTAAGGATGTTGAGTTATGTTACTAATGTATGCAACTTTAATTTTGTTTAACACTATCTGCCAAAATAAACTTTATTCCCTATAACTTAAAATGTGTATATATATATAATAGTTTATTATGTACAGTTAATTCCACTGTTTTGGCTGCAATAAAATCGATTTTGAAATAAATGAAATGTTGAAAGTAAATTTTGCTAGTTGGTTAGAAGCTTATCCTTTAAATTCTACTTTTCTTGAGGGAAAAAGTTTTAGGCTGGAAATACATATTATTGCAAAATGTAGCATCCTTTTTTAGATGAGTATATAGCTTTCATTTAGTTTTACATGGTCTCAATGAATGGGTTTCAGATATGAATCACAACCATGAAAATCTTTAGCACTAAAGTCTTAGAATATATCATTAAGCGATATACATATCCAAATGCTGTTTGATACCAAGGGCTTTTAAAATGTCAAAAAAACCCACAAAAACTTAAAACTCCCAACTAAACAACCAGGATTCTTCATTGAGCATTTATTGCGATTCTAGAATTGAGGTTTTTTTTGTTGTTGTTTGTTTGTTTTCTAACTTCATTGCCCTAAAGCCAACAACATTCTGCTTTATTTATATGGCTTTCATTTTTATTTTGTAGCATGAGTTGCATTGACTTTTTTACTAGAGAATTTTACTAGATCTTTGTCATTCAGGTTTTCATCTGCTTTATAATTGATACACCTTGAGGATCACTTTTCTAATACTTTTACTATAATGTAGTACCACCTCAGCCCTATTTAAAAATATTTTTACCTAACGTCAAGTCTTTTTCCAACTAACTATAAAAGTAAAACTTCTGTACAAAAGGATTGCTTGTAAATAATGCATGTAAATAGTTCTGTTAATAACCCACTGTTTTACATTTGGTACATCTGTGTCTGCTAATACAGTTAGGTTTCTCACTTTTCTGCTTGTTTGTTCAGTCTGGATTAAAATTAGACTTTGAAAATAAAATTTAAATAGTTTTGTTTCCTCTAAGTTTTTGGAGTGATATCCTGATATTAAAGAATATCTGTTGAACTTTTATGTGGCACTGTAAAAGGGTTTGAAATCAAACTATACTAGGAGAGGAGATATTCTGTTCAGTGTGTGTGTTATTTAGTTCAATAACAAGTCTACTTGGGAAAATTAACAAATGTAAAATATCTTTTAGATTCCTTATTGTAAAAGGGAAGTATATACATAGTTGGGGTTTTTGGAACTTGTAGTAGGATTCTCTTTTTCAGAATGGCTGGCTCCTGCGACATGGTAGATAATTACCTTCATCTGCAGTTCTCCAAGGACTGTGCTCAGTGTAAATCTTGGGGATGGGGAAAAGGGTGTAAGGAAGGGGCAGTACATTAGACCGGGGACCAAGTACATCATAGCTGAGTATGCTATAAACTTCTAGCAGTTGCTCTGTGAATAACCGTCCAGCTTTGTCCACTAGCTCATTGTCACTCACCACTGCTATACTCAACAGGTACCAATAGGCCCTGGTTCAGTTCCAGTGTGTTCCAGTTAACTAGTGCTGCCTAAAAAACCACCCAAACTTAGTGTCTTCAAACAATAAGCATCTTATTCTCATGAGTTCTTTGGTTCAGTGATTTGGATGGTGCACAATAGGGATAGTTGTGGGTTTGTGTTTTGTTTGTTTGTTTTCTATTCTGCAATGTTTGAGGCCTCAACCAGGAAAACTAAGGGCTGGAGGCAGTTCCAACAGCCGGGGGCTGTAATCATCTTGAGTCTTCTTCACTCACATGGCTGATGACTGGGCTGAGATGAGTTGAAGATATCACTTGGCCAGACCCATCTACACGTGGCCTGGACTTTTCACAAACATGGCAGCTGGATTTTGAGAGGGGGCATTGTAGAAGACCTAGGAAGAAGCTGCATCTGGAAGGTGTACACAGCATTTTTTCCATTACAGTCTTGGTTCTAAGTGAGTCATTAAAGCCATATCAGATAGGAGGCCGTTAAGAAATGTGCGGACATGTTTTAAACTGCAACAGTATATCATGAAGAGCTGGCCAGCGCTGTAATTGTTGGCCTTTAGAATTGCTGTATCTTCAACAGAAATATGGGTCCTAAGATCTTGTAGGTCTCCAGTGAGCAAGGACACAAAAGTGCTAATGAATGTCCTAGGCTTCTGTTCTGGTAACAAAGCACAAGTATTGGTTTGTACCAGCAAAATCTGGCTCTTGTGTCGTCAACTCTGACCTTATGTCTTTGTTTTCAGTGCCCTTCCAGCCAAAGACTACCAGGAACACACATGTATCTGAACAGGTTGGATTTAGTACTTTTGCAGTAAAGCAGAATACACACCAAGGGGAACTGTAGGGCGTGTCAGTGACAGAGTGTTTAGAACCCATCATGGGGTTTGGGCTTTGGTTGAATAATTTGGGAGAGGGCCTAAGAAACTGGAGTTTCACTCTACATTGGATATGGTCAGAAAGGGGCAATTCAATGACTAGGTATTTCATGAACTATAGGACCGGTGGATATGGAGGAGGTTCTCATTTAAGAAAAAAATCACACTTAGCAAGAGAAGATGATACTTGGTATGAAAGAGTAAAAAGTTGTTCAGGACTGAAGGACTGAAAATCTGCTCTCACTGAAATAAAAGTACCCTTGCTGTTAATCAGTCTGGGAGGACAGACACAGATAAAGCCAGCTACAAAGTTAACAGGACACATTTTCCCCAAAGTCATGCAATTTTAACTGCCACCATGACCCTTTGCATGGCCACTGCTTTGTTACCAATGCTGTCTTCAGACCTGCTTTGCTATCCCACCCATCTATTCCTGGGGACACCCAATTGCTAAATAGTCCTCCCCTCATGACAGCCCCACATCCCTAATTAATCCCTGCTTCTAATCCTTCAGAAACAACATCCAACACAGAACCAGTATCCCTTCCCTCTGAACTTGCTCAGAATCCTTCAGCAGGAGTCCACATCTTACCAGTCGGTGCCCTCTTCCTCCTGCTGTAGCACGCCATTTGTTTTTTTCTCTGGAGTTTGCTCCCTTGCTTACAAGTCCCTATTTTAAGAGCCTGCTGGCTTGAGCCTGGTGATCTTTGGCTGACTAGACTTTGGTATACGTAAATAATTTGAGGTCACGTATACTGCTACTGTGTTGTCAGCCTGGCAAAGCACCAACCCTGGATGGACCTGCTTCACCCAGGCAGCTGGAGGCCATGTTTTCTGGTAGGTTAGTGCCAGTGTAAATTCATAACCGCCACCTAGGCTGTCAGCACTGCCAGCGATCTGTGTTTATTACCTTGTTTATCTCAAATTCTCCACTCAATTTGCTCCTCATCCCCTAAGGACTTGCTTCACAGAAGAAATTGGGCAGATGTATACAAATGCATCTGCGTTCACTTCATTTTTCCTCTTGTACAGGATGTATCCCTCCTCTTAAAGGCCAAGTATTCCACATGTGCCCAAAACCTGTGCCCTCTGACTCATGAACTCTCTTGTTACTTAGTCTGTATTTTTTTTTTTTTAACCTCTTTGCATGAGCTGTCAAACATGTCATTCTTCTTGAGAGAAATCTGGCCCTTAACGTTTCTCTCCCAACTACAGTTCTATGCTTTCTAGTGAGATTTTTCAAATATCCCATTTTCTTCTACTTCCTATTTGCCCTTCAAACACATAGCTTCTGCTGCCACTACATACAACAGCCCTTGCTGATTACATTTATGCCACTAAATCAAGTAGATACTTGATTCTTTAGCTTGTTCTCTAGGCAATATCTGACACAAGTGACACCAAAATTGAAAACCTCTAGGCACCTGGAATAGAATAACCTTTCTGGCTTTATGTGGTTCCCCAGTGTTTGTGGGATTCTCTTCCCTTAGCTAATCTATTGAGTATTGGTGTTCCTCAAAGCCCACTCCTAAACATTTTCTTCTGTCACTGTATCTTTGGGCTATTTAATCCTCTCTTAAAGCTTCAGTTAGCAGCTATCAACACTGACTTCCAGATTGGTTTGTTTCTACACTTTTTGCTAACTTGCCATGTCCACTAGGATGACTCACAAACTTTAAGTCATGCTATTCCCTAAACTTTGTTTTCTTGCATCCCTCTTACTGATGGCACTGCTACCTATCCACTTGCTCCAACAGAACTGCTGGAACTGTTTTCAATGCCTGTTCAGTCATCCCCAAGACTATAGAATTGATCTAAGTATTTCTTGGAGCTGTGCTCTCCAGACTCCTGGTCTAATCTTGAGTCTGAAATGCCATCTTTCCTGTTGCTTTTTCAGACTATTGGGCTCCCCACATCTGTTCCTACATCCTACAATCCATTCTCTACCCAGCTGTTCCAGGTATCTTTCTAAAGTACAAATAGCATCATAAAACCCCCTTGTAGTAGACGGTTAACAAATAGGAGGTTCTTAGTCATTAGAGGGGAAAAAAGGTGGGAACAGGATAGGACCTAAGTACTGTGTGATACAAATTGATGTTACTGGTCAATGAAAACATGGCATCTGAAGGTCCCCTTATTATACTTTACATAAGCTTGAAGTCAATTTGCTTATCAGACTTTCAAAAATGGAGATGAATGTAAGGAGTTAGATTTCTCCCCATTCCTTGCTGTTGCCACTTTTGCTTAAAGCCCTTGTAATAGTTTACCATTGCCTTTTTTTTTTTTTTTAAATGTCTATTTCTGAGAGGGAGAGAGAGAATCCCAAGCAGGCCCCACACTGCCAGTGCAGAGTCAGACTTGGGGCTCAAACCACAAACCATAAGAGTCGGACCCTTAACTAAGGCATTCAGGCACCCCTACCATTGCCTTTAAGATAGAATCCATAATTCATAAAACCATAATGATCTAGCCCTTACTTATCTCTATCACCCCCTTCAGGCTTTCTCTCCCCTAAAAGCCTCTCTCTATAACCGTTCTTAAACCAAACTAGCTTTTTAAGGGTCAAGATCTTTCCTTTGGACCTCAGGGCCCTGTGTTACCTCTGTTTGAAACAGTTTCACCCCCACAGTACCTGGCTAAACCTACCTACCCTTTGGATTTCACTGGAAATACTTCCTCAGCCTCAGGTCTGTCCACTACATGCTCTCACAGACCTCTGTATTCTATTTTAGGAACGCTTACTACAACTGTGATCAAATTACTGTCTACTCCTTTCTTTCCAGTTCATCTCCAGTCCTCATCTTCTACCCTGGGTCTCACTCCCTGCCTTATTTCTAAGGTGCCCAGCACATAGTAGGTTCCCCATAAATAATGACAATAAATTTATCGGACACATCTACTTGCTACTTAGGAAAAACGCGCAGATACATAGTTGAAAGATATTTTCTGACACCAAATTAGAAAAAGAAGAGGTCTCTTTGACCCAAGTTTTTTCGGTTTTGTTTTTTGTTTTTTACAGCTTTATTAAGGTATCATTTTTGTTTAGATTAAATAAGCGTTAGTCCACTAAAATCCACCCATGTGGTTAGCTCTTGGCTGAGCTAATCAGATGTTGGTCCTCACGGGAGCAGTCACAACCAGGTGCGGCGGGTACCAACCTTTGAGTATCGGAAGTAAAGATCAAAGAGGAAGCAACCACATTCAGGACTGGGAACGCCCACCTCCCCTACTTCCGGTCTCGTCCTTTGCTGGGCGCTCGACGGATTGGCCCCCGGAGCAGAGGGCGTGCTTGGGCGGGACTTCCGGTCTTTTGGAGAGGAAAGACGCTTCCGCGGGTTGAGGGAAGATTTGAACTGCTGATTTCCTGTGTTTATTTTGCGGGGTGGTGGTTGGCGTTTCAGCTTCTCTCCCGCTACTGACTTGACGAACGTCTCGGCTAAAAATATTCTCCCTGTGGCCTTATTCCTCTGCGCTTGTCACTGTTTTCTCTCATCAAGAAACATAACTTGTTGGTAATTTGTCAGATTCATGAAATATCCATCGAGAAGCAGTCGTGGGCAGACTTCAAGCATTTTGGCAAATTAAAGCACAGGGGCCGTTGATTGGCCTTATTTCCGCGACTTTTCATCTCAGAATTGCCGTGTTGAGTCCAAGACGTTGGTGGTTGTTTTGGTGAGGCTTTTTCTGTAACTACATATTGCCATTTTGAAAAATGAGGTCCAATTGATGTCAAGTACAGACTTGTCAAGTACGGAGATTGTTAAATATACTGTGACGTAATGTACTGGGTGGTGAAAACAAACAGGAATAAGACGGTAAAGATGAAGCTGAAATGTGGGTTGGAGCCGGATTATGTTTTTTTATGATAGGCTGGGAACTTTAAATATTCCACTGTTTCTTGTGTATGCTTGTTATTTAAATAAATAACAACTATATCTCTAACTTTTTTTTTTTTTTAATTAAAAACTTGGCCAAAACATAGAGATCTTTTCCCATTCGGCAATTTTTATTTTTTTCTGAAATAGCATCTGAGATATATATATGTATATATATATATATATATATATATATATATATACACACACACACACATATATATTTCTATTTTTTTCTGAAATAGCAAGTAGACATCTGAGATATATATTTCTATTTATATGTATTAACTATATTTCTATATATATGTTTACATATATGCAGTATAAATACATGTATTGTTATGAATATTGCTCGCTAAACGAACAAGTATGTAATCAAGTGTTGTAAAATGGTTGGTATGGTCTGGATAGTGGAAAGTTTGCTATAACAGCAATACTGGAAATGGATTGGAGAGGGAAGAAACTGGAAGAAGGTCCCAGATAGTTGCAGAAATGAAGGGGAAAGTTGATGAACTGAAATGGAAAAGGAGCCGGGTTCATAAAAGAAATCTACCAAATCAACAAGACATGTTACAGGGCTGTGGAGAGAAATATTGCTAACATTGAGATGCCATTAACTTAAATTGCAAATTCAGGAGGAACAAGAATTTTGAAATTCACTTGCTTATTCTTTCATCATTAAATAAATATTTATTGCACCCTTAGTATTTGCCAACTATTGTTTTAAATGCCAGGGATACAATGGTGAGTAAGACAGATGAGGCCTGGTTTGATTGAGTTTATACCCTGGTGGGCAAAGTCAAAAAGCGATCAAATGAATAGAATCAGTTTTGATAGTGATAGATGCTATGAGTAAGAAAGATGAAATGGATAAAAAGTGATTGGGAGATGACTGGGAACAATAAAGTCAGGCCTTTGAGGAAGTGATATTTAAGCTTAAAAGACAAAGAGCCAGCCATGTGATAAGCCAGGGGAAGGACAGGCTAAGCCGAAAGAACAGTGCAAAGGTTCTGATATAGGAAACATCCTGTTTTAAAAACATTAAAAAGGCCAGTGTAGCTAAAGTGTCCTGAGCAAAGAGAGAGTTATGAGATGACATTTGGAGAGGAAGATGGGGCCACGTTATGTGGCTGTTATAGGCCATGGTTAGGAATGTCATGTAAGTGCAGAATGGTAGATTGTGAGCCAGCATGTGATAGATCTCATTTTTATTTTAAAAGATCTCTGTGGCTATTGTATGTAGCCTGGACTTGAGGGAGGTAAGAATGAAAGTGAAATTAGGGGACGTTGCAGAAGTTGCTTTGGTGGGAGTGATTATGTTCCATTTTGGTCATGTGGATTGAGTTTGATTAATTTAGTCATGTGGATTGAGTGGAACATGAAGAGAGAGGTCTATCAGGCAGCTGGAAGCACTGGGAGGGATCTGGTGGATTTGGAAGTTCTCTAGAGAGAAGAAATAAAATTGTGTGGCTCTCCTCAGGAGAGACCATATGGTTTAATGTTTACTTATATTCTGACATATTCTACAGAAGATTATAGGCCAGTCATATGTAGCCGATTACATACATTGAAAGGGGGTAAGACTCTTTAAAAAAAAATTTTTTTTTAACGTTTATTTATTTTCGAGACAGAGAGAGACAGAGCATGAATGGGGGAGGGTCAGAGAGAGAGGGAGACACAGAATCTGAAACAGGCTCCAGGCTCTGAGCTGTCAGCACAGAGCCCGACGCGGGGCTCGAACTCACGGACCGCGAGATCATGACCTGAGCCGAAGTCGGCTGCTTAACCGACTGAGCCACCCAGGTGCCCCAAGACTCTTTTAAAAACCAAGGGTGGATGTAAAAGCAACACGGGTGTATATAGTAAGAAGAGATGAAATGGGGACTGAGGTCAGGTCTCGAATCCTTGATTTAAGAGAATGGTGAAAAGGAATGATTAAACTAAGAACAGAGGTAGGGGTGCCTGGTTGCCTCAGTCAGTAGAGCATGTGACTCTTGACCTCAGGATCATGAGTTCAAGCCCCACGTCAGGTGGGGAGCCTACTTGAAACAAAAAAATCAAAAACAGGTAGATGTGGTGGGGTAAACCATGGCACTCCCCCCCCCCCCCACTTTTTTTAAAAAAGTAAAAAGGCAGAGGAACACAATTCGGTGCAGAGAAAGGTAGATAACACTATCACAGTGACCAGTTTAGTAGGATGAAGACTGAAGTTACTGGGTGCAGGGAGACATCGGTGACAGTTCTGAATCAGTGCAACAATTCCAGCACGAAGGTGGAAGGAAACTGGATTGCAATGGATTGAAGATGGATGGGAGTGAAAGTAGATAATGAGTGGATACTTTACTTGAGTTTTTTGGTAGGAAAAAGGTAAACTGAGGAATGTTACTTTTTTCTGTCAGGTGAAAGTTGATCACCTGAGTGGCAAAAGATAATGTTCTAGAAGGGGTTGGGTTAGTGTTTAGAAAGGAAAGTCTTAAAAAGAATGATGTCCTAGAGGGAGGTGGGTAAGTGTCAGAGAAGATGGGGTTGGTGTTAGAAAGGAATCATAAGATTTATTGAACTCAACATTGCAATACTGGGACTGGCAAATGTGTTCCCTTGTTTAATCCTTGCAACAATCCTGTTACTGTCCCTCATGTTACAAATAAGGGAAACAGACAACTTGAGGCATTTAACTAGTCTAGTAAATTGTAGAGTATGAATGGAACCCAACCCTCTAATTCCCCTTCAGTCATCCCTATATGGAAAGCATAGGTGATGACACATTCTAAAGGTAGGGAAAAAGAAATTGAATTCAGTGAAGTAAGAATGAGTCTAAGACACTCTATGATTAATTAACTTGCTCAGTAGTGACATGGAACTTCTTCCTTAATGTCAGACTAGGGACAAAAATCCAGGTATTGGGATTTCTTTTTCAGTACTCTTTTTTTTTAGGCCTGATAGTTTTGGCCTGCCTTTTGCATGCATTACAAATGATTTGCTGTATTCTTATGCAAACGTGGAATTTCCTTTTATTTGAAATTAGTTACTGAGCATAGAATTTACAGAATTTAAGCTTCAGGAGAACTAAAGCTATTGAAATTGTAAAGGCAGTTATAACTAGGTGGGCTTTCTTCTCCCTCTAGGTTATCTTCCCACCCTGGAGTAAAGCTCTAGGGGGTAAGGCATTCTGTTAAGGTTGTTAATTTCAGATCATTTAAAAGTATGTAGTAAAGTAATCACTTTTCCCCCCCAAAAAATAAATGCAACAAAAATATGTTTTGTTTATGTTCTTAGAAAATGCATTCACTTTTTATGATAGAACTTTTGTACATTAAGGGAACAATTTGTGCTACCCTGTTTCCTATTCAGTCTTCTCCTTGGAAGGACATTTTATCCGTAGTCATAGTAATGGCAGCTGAAGTGCAAATGGTACTTTATGAAGATGATTCCGTGCAAGTGCAATATGCTGATGGCTCCAGACTACAGCTTTCTCCTTGTGGCTCTGAATTTTTATTTGAAAAGGCACCTCCTGTTTCAGCACATCCTTTAGAACGACCAGAAAGAATTCGTCAAAGGACACATTTTGTTATCAGCACTTACCGAGTAAGTAATGGCTTAAAAACAACTCTTTTTGGTACCAGAATATTGGTGAGGTAGCTAGAATATGGAAAGTAATTAGTATTCTAGATTACTGTCGCTCTGAATTGATTTTCAAATTATTTTACATTTTTTGAAGGTTATGTTTTGTATTTCTTTCTGTAGGAGCAACTACAGCGAGCCCTAGATTTTCGAAATTCTTTTGCTACTTGCCCTTTTTTATCTGAAAGCATCATACCTTCTGAAAGAAAAAAGGTAATTTTTTAAAGCTTTTTTGTAAGTAATATTTGAGGACAAGTAATTAGAAACAGGTAGTTTAATTTTTTTCTTCATGACACTTGGGAATACACACTGCTGTAGAATGCGTAGGCCTATATTATTCACCAGACTACGATGTTCTGATATGATATATATATATATATATATGTATATATTTCCATATATATTTTATATTTACATATATGTGTATATGTATATATATATATATATTTTTTTTTTTTTTAAATAAAGTTTATTTACTTAGAGCATGAGTAGGAGAGGGGCAGAGAGAAAGGGAGAGAATCCCAAGCAGGCTTCATGTGTCAGCACAGAGCCTGATGCAGGGCTTGAATTCACGAACTGTGAGACCATGACCTGAGCCAAAATCAAGAGTCGGATGCCCAACCACTGAGCCACCCAGGCACCCTGATATGTTATGTACTGATTGAGACCCAGAAGATGCATAGTTCATCTTCCTGACCTTTTCTTTGTAGCCAAAGATTATACTCAGAATTTTTCAGATTAATGACTTTTTATTTTATATTCATATTTTTCTGTTACTAGCAAGGATTTTAGCCTTCTTCCTTTCACATCTGGGTATGAATTAATTTACCGGAACACTGGACGTTTTATTTTTATTTTTTATTTAAGGAAACTCTACACCCAGCATAGGGCTCAAACTCACAACCCCAAGCTCAAGAGTTGCATGCTCTACTGACTGAGCCAGCCAGACGCCTCCAGGTTGATGACTTTTTGATTCTCAGAGGTGTCAAAATTAAGAAATTATGTGGCTGTTTTCAGTAGTTTATGTGCAGTTCATGTGTAATAGAGATGTGTATATTTGTAGGTATACATATTTTATTTTTTTGCTTATGTTCTATTTTGAACTTTTTTTAATGTTTATTTTTGAGAGAGAGACAGAGAGACAGAGCTTGAGCAGGGGAGGGGCAGAGAGAGAGAGGTAGACACAGAATCTGAAGCGGGCTCCAGGCTCTGCTCTGTCAGCACAGAGCCCAACGTGGGGGTCAAACTCACAAATCACGAGATCGTGACCTGAGCCGAAGTTGGACACTTAACCAACTGAGCCACCCAGGTGCCCCTGAACTTTTACGAATAATAATAATGATAGCTGTCATTTATTGAGGATTTACTATGTGTAAAGAAATAGGAATGATGTTAAAAATATTTAATAACACCAGTATGGCATGGGTCTCTGATAAGCAAAGTGGGTATTTAGCCAGTCAGAATAGGTATATTGGCTGGATATTATCCCCTTTATATAGCTGAGGGAACTAAATCTCAGAGAGTTTACCTAACCTTGTTCATGGACATTTTCTAAGAGGTAGTCAGGATTTGAATCCAGTCTGTTTGAAGACTGTCTTCTTTTTTTTTTTTTTAAGACTATATCTTTTAATTACTTTCCACTACTCGATAATGACAAAGGAGCCAAGAAAAATCGTAAGCTATAATTTAGTGTATAAGGCTATTTTCCCACTATCTTTTGAGTAACTTTATTTGTTGAAACTGCAGTTTGCTGCTGATAGGGTTATTAGATAATCTAATTCTAGAAGAGAGAACTCTCTTAACTGACCACCCTTACAAGCCAGTTTTGCCATCAGTGAATACTGTACTAACATCTGTACATATAAATAGCACTGTAGGTTTAAGAGGCTTTCTTTTCTAAATTTAAAGTTTTATATAAATGAAAGCTGAAATGTTTACCTGTTCGCAAAATTAATTGGCTGAAAGACCGTTATGTGACACTGGCTGGTTTTATCTTATATGGAGAGATGCCATAGTTACTGGCTCCTGTCATGAGTCTGTGCTATTGGTCAGGATCAGTTTACTTTTGAGTAATTCAGTTTTTAAAAATGTTGCTTTTTTTAGGGGCACCTGGGTGGCTCAGTTAAGCGTCTGACTTCAGCTCAGGTCGTGATCTCACAGTCCGTGGGTTTGAGCCCCGCGTCAGGCTCTTTGCTGACAGTTCAGAGCCTGGAGCCTGCTTTGGATTCTGTGTCTCCCCTCTCTCTGCCCCTCCCATGCTCATGCTCTCTCTCTGTCTCTCAATAATAAATAAACGTTAAAAAAAAATGTTGCTTTTTAAACAACCTAGAATTTTTTGTTTAACTTAATTAATTATTATTTTTTTTTTAATGTTTATTTATTTATTTTGAGAGAGAACAAGCTGGAGAGAGGCAGAGAGAGGCAGAGTGAGAAGAATCCCAAGCAGGCTTCATGCTGTCAGCCCAGAGCCTGACATGGGGCTCGAACTCACAAACTATGAGATCATGACCTGAGCCAAAATCAAGAGTTAGACACTTAACCAACTGAGCCACCCATGTGCCCCGCTACCTAGAATTTATTTTAGCGTATGGTATGCTAGGTGCTATCTAGGATAGATAGTCTTATTTAGTGTATTTGCTAACCCTTTGAGAGTACCATTTATTTTTATTTTTTTAAGTTTATTTATTTGAGGGAGAGAGAGAAGGAGGGAGCTTGTGCGTGCTTTGGGGAGAGGCAGAGAGAGAATCCCAGCAATCTTTGTGCTGTCAGAGCAGAGCCTGAAGTGGGGCTTGAACTCATGAACCATGAGATCATGACCTGAGCCGAAATTAAGAGTCAGACGCTTAACTGACTGAGCCACCCAGGTCCTCTCTAGTACCATTTATTAAATAAATCATTCTCCCTTTCCCTCCTTGTTCTGAAAGGTTATGTTATTACATGTAGCATCTTAAGATGTGGTTGATTCTGTTTCCATATTACCTGAGTTGCTCTGTCAGTCATCCCATACTAATCATTTAAGTTATGATTGCTTTTAATATAGTATTGTTTGTAGTGTTGTTTGTACATGGTAGTTAGTGCTGGTCTTCCCTCAGTATTCTTTTTCAGAGTAGGCATTTGAGAAGGGTTGAAAATCTTTTTATCTCTGATTCATTGAACATTTTAAACAAAAATGTCTAACGCTAAATATAGTCAGGATAACTTTTTTATTTTTCTTCTCATTCTTTTTAAAAAATATCGATCGATTGATTGATTGATTGATTGAGAGAAAGAGTGCACACACGTGAGCATGGGAGGGACAGAGAGGGAGAGAGAGAATCCCAAGCAGGCTCCACAAACCCGTTGTAGGGCTCTAGCTCACAAACTGTGAGATCATGACCTGAGCTGAAATCGAGAGTTAGATGCTTAACTGACCAAGCCACTGACAGGCACTCCTTTTCTCTCTCTCTCTCTTTTTTTTTAATATTTATTTTTAGAGAGAGAGAGAGAGAATGAGAGAGAGAGAGAGAGAGAGAGAGAGAATGAGAATGAGTAGGGGAGAGGTAGAGAGAGGGAGACAGAATCCAAAGCAGGCTCCAGGCTCCAGGCTCTGAGCTATCAGCACAGAGCCTGACACCAGGCTCAAACCCATGAAGCGTGAGATATGACCTGAGCCGAAGTCAGACGCTTAACCAAATGAGCCACTCAGGCGTCCCTTCTCTCTCATTCTTTGTGTGTGTGTGTGTTTTACATCTCTCTCTGTAAGAGAGAGAATCTTAATATCAAATATTCTTTAGAAAACCATATATATAAACCAATACATGGCTCTCCATTTTCATTCTCTCTAGATAGTAAAACACAAACAAAACTTTTAAGAGCTTTCTTATACAATATGTAAGCATCGAATGTGTGGAAACATTGGACTGCTGACAAAATACTCCCCATCTCTCTTTGTCTCCTCAACTCAGCGTATCTTCATTGACTTCTCAGAAGTCAGATGGCCCAGTCCTGATACTGATGATGGCATGCTGTGTATGCAGAGCGGCACTGTGAAGATATCATCATTAGATGGGCATGCATACCTTTGTCTGCCGAGATCGCAGCTTGAATTTACAGTACATTTTTTGTGTAAAGTAAGCCAGAAGCCAGACTCATCTATAGTATTGTCAGAAAAGAAGATTCAAGCCAGAAAGGACAAACTAGATGAAACAGCAGGCAAAATCTGTACATACGGAAGTTTATCAAGACAGAGACTGAAGAATAAAGAAAACGAACTTTACTATCAGACCATGAAATCCAAGGAACCTTTAGAGAAAAAGAGCTGTGTAAATGGAGCCGAAGGGAGTGGCGAGCCACCTCTGCCTGGTACAAAACACACGTGTGTATACACGTGGGTGAAACAATGCTGGCCTGTGGCCTCCTGTCCAGAGGAATGGAAATATCCCTTGTCTTTAGCACTGCATTTGCATGATAAAATCAGCAGTGTGTCTAGAATTGATGCGGCCATCACCCAGAATAAAACTTTGACTTCTGATATTTCAGAGGAAAGAGGAAAAGAGGTTTCTGTTCTTCCCAGGGCCCTGTTACTCAGCTGTCCTGTCCCACACCTGCACAGGTAATGGAAGAACAGCTTATTTGTCATAAAGCCCTTGTCAGAGCCAGTCTTTATCTAATGATATTTTTTCTTTTGTAATCATCTGCTACCATTCATAAGGAAAGTTCACTCGGTGAGCCAAAACTTTGCTAATAACCGATAGTAAAGAATTTCCCTAGCCAATTGTGTTCCTTATGTGTCTTACTCTGTGTCCACGCATTGAGTGGTTATGGAAGGCTGACTATACGCTATATACTTTGTTAAGCACAGAGACTATAGAGATGTCTAAGCTATAGTCCCTGCTTTTTAGGAGCTTGGACTCTATTAAGGTCACTGTCACTGACAAGATGGTTAAAGTGTGATAAGTAGTGGCACAGAGCTCTGGCAGTGAGCACAGAGAAGCCTCAGCTGCACCCAGTGGAGCCCGTTACCTTGTAGCTGGAGCATGGTTCCGACCCGCAGATGAGCATGGGTTCTTTCTTTCGTACCTAGTCTCAGAGGCCACCCCTGTCTTTGGTTAGCTGACTATAAATCTATTTATTGAAATTTTTTGAAAAAAGGAGTAAACGTGGAGAAGCCTCTGAACACCAGATATAAACCTTTTCTTTCCCTAAGAGGTGAATAAACTAATGGTTACAGATTTGTAACATGAACTTCCATAAGTAGTAGAGTAATAATGGTAATAGCTAACACAAAGCGCTTACGTGCAGGGCACAGCTCTACTGTAGCTATTTGATTCTCATAGTAGCTCCATGAGGAAAACACTGTCATTGCCCCATTTTGTTGAGGAATCTGAGACACAGGAAGGTGAAATAATCTGAGCAGGGTCACGTAGCTAGTGCTTGTAGAATTGGGGTTTGAGCCCAGGTAGTCTCCCAATACGTATTTGTTATTTAAATACGTATTTTAAATATGATTTTTCAGGCTGGTCATGATTATTTGGTTAAAATTGAAAGTTCTAGTATTATAAGTACACACTGAAAGAGATTTAGGCTTCTAAATTAACAATTTTCAGTAACTTGCCACTAACTTTGGATTAAAATCCATTATCTTTAAACATGGCTTAACAGGCCTTCCATTTTCTGGTCTCTTCCTACGTCTATGATCCTCACCACGTTTGCCCTTGCTTTTTCTACTCTTGCTAAACTGGACTTTTTACAGTCTCTAGAATGCCTGTTCAAGCTTGGTTTCACCATTGCACCTACTCTTTCCTCTGCGAGGAGCACTCCTTTATCTTTCTCAGTTCGCTGACTTGTGCACGTCTTCTGGTCCCAGCACAAGCCTTTCTTCCTTAGGGTGGTTATCCCCAAATTCCTAGACAGGATTAGGTTCTTCTACGTGTCCATAGCATCCAGTAATTCTCTTTTCTTTGTGTTTAGTGTTTACTACTTAACATCCCTGCTTGATAGGAATCTTCCCTGAGGGCAGTGACCATGTCTGCTTTTTTGGGTGTTATATCTGCAGTGTGCATAGCATAGATACTGCAGGAAATATTTGTTGTTTGGATCCTTAATTTATGTAATTGTGCTGAGATTGAATAAGAAGATTGTTAAAAATACTGAAGGAAAAAAATCCATGGAAAAATAAGATTAGTTTTCAGTTCCTTCATACACTTTTATATTAATTTTTACTTTTCTTGGATCTAAAAAGTTAAGCCAGAAATAAATGTTACAGTTGCCCTATGTGGTTGATTTCTAAAGGTAATTTTGTTGAGCAACCAGAATTAATAGCTTGTGTTTTGTCCTTCACAGGTGGAATTTTTGTGATTCACTTTCACAAGGACAGTTTGATGAAGAATATTCCTATCCTGAACTAGTGAAAGTAGTTTGGTACAAAGGTGTAACTTATCGGTAAGGCACCAGTGTTGGAAGTATTTAGTGATGTCTGAGGAGATGGGACTAGCCTTGCAGACAAACTCCCACAAAAGGACACAGTTTGGCAAGGGCCATCATTCTTATGTTTGGTCCTACGTTTTATAGGTCTTAAAACTTAGTTTTATTAGTGCACACAGGAGTCTTGTGACTAATTCACATTAACCATATTCACAAGATTTTTGTGACAACTCCAGAGCCAGTGAGGCTTAGTTTTGCTACTGAATGAAATACTTAGGTCAGTTATTTAGGATACCCCTTCCAAGCATCGGGGGATCTAGTTGTCTAGTCACATCAAAATGTTGCCTATTGAGCATGGAATTAGAGAAGATTAGAGGCTCCTCTGTGTCTGCACTATTCCATTGAATTATCCCTACCCCACCACAAAGTACACCTCTCTAGTGACTAGAATACTAATGTTGGCTAGATTTAGGGTTTTACTTCTATAAATAATGCTAGAATAGCATTGTAAGATTTTGTTCTTAGGGCTTTCCTTTTCTTGCATGAAAGCCCATCCTCTTCTGACAATATATTCTTCATATATTTCTCAGTAAAAACTGACTTGCCTGAAGTTTTGTACATTATATATACCCAGTACCTTGATTATACTTGGCTACTTCAAATATGATTAGTCACCTTCTCTTAGGGACGGCTCCTTTTACACATGGCTAATCTCATTCATCAGGTATAGATTCGACTAGTTTGATTATTAAAGAATTATCTTATTTTCAAGCTCTGGTGTTGTCATATTTAACTCCTTTGCAATGGGCATTTCTTTGGTGACTACTATATGCCAGCTACTATGATTGGCAGAAGGGACACCAGGATGGTAAGATGCCTGACCTCCAGAAACTAGGCTTAGCTGTTGAAATAGATACATTAACTGATTCTGTGTGTTCTGTTTATTTTTTGCAAAAAATTTAATTTAGCCAGTTGGGTGCAAAGTATGAAATTATCTGTTTTGCTGGATAGGCAGAATTCCATATAGTACTTTGCTTTATTATTTTTTCTTTTTTGATTGTTCTCATTTATGTTTTAATCTTAATTAGAAAAAAAAATTAATGATTACTTTTCTTCCTTAGACTTACCCATAAAAATGTGAACTCAATAGAGATTTATCCTGGAGATGGCTCTGTTTTCAAATCTGAGGGAGCTTATTTTGGGAGCTATTTTACTTATTATTCCATTCAGGAAGGATCAGAAGAGGTAAGCTGACAATGAGTTTTCAGCTCAAGAAGGCTTTTGTATATAGCTCTTTCTAAATAATTCTGAACATACATAGGAAATTTGATCTTTATATAATATTGCTTGCCTACTACTATGCAGTCTGGAGAGTTAATACAACGTTACTGCCAGCTGTGGCACAGTGATTACTAACTACCTTATGTTTATTGCATTCTCCTCCTGTATTCTGCCAGTCATTTGCCTAAGTAATTTCCATTTATTTTTTTTTTAAGATTTTATTTTTAAGTAATATCTACACCCAAGGTGGGGCTTGCACTTACATCCCCGAGATCAAGAGTTGCACACTATACTGACTGATCCAGCCAGGTGCCCCAATTTGTGTTTAAATCAGAAGTTAAATTTAAATTTCTTATGTCACAGAATTCATCAATACTAAAACCAGTAGCATATCTTTGAATTAATATATGCACATTAAAAGCACATTCTTTTTTCCCCACCATGTAATTATTTGCATGTTTAAAATACCTTTTAACTCCTGAATCTTTATATACAAGTAGAAAGTTGAACAAGGGTATTCTCTGTTGTTGAAATAGTGAAATATAACGATATATTTAATATATCAGGCCGAAATGTAATCATATGTATATATTGTCAATAGTCTAAATTTGCTTGTTCCCAGTCTGACATTTGACATCCACCCTTATGTATGGATCACCATGGTATCACATGGCTTTGCTTTGTAGAATGGAACATAATATATATGTTTTCTTTTTATATTACAGTGTGGAATTTTGAGTGATAAATTGTTTATCACTTGTTCCATCTGTACTTCCCACTGCTCCCTCCACTCCCTATTTATTTTTAAGTAAATCCCAAATATCTGCATTCATTAAAATTTTAGAATGAATATTTCATTCATTTTATATATATGTGTGTGGGGGGGTATGTATGTGTGTGTGTGTACACACACACATACATACAAACATACATGTATGCAGATTCCCCACTGGGTCCATTTGCAAGAAAGTATTCATTTATTCAATCAATACATCTTAACTGAACCTTCCTAGGCAGGCACTCTGTCAAGCACTGGGTGAAGACAAAGAACTCCTTCCCTCAAGGGTTCAAAGTTTAGTAGTCAGTCAGACAGGCCAAGAAGCACATGAAATGAAAGCATGACCACTGCTGTGTGTGCGTGCGTGTGCGTGTGTGTGTGTGTGTGTGTGTGTGTGTGTGTGTGTAGTACATGAGATCATCAAGTAAACAAGCAAATAGAGGGGTGTGTGCAGTTACACTGCTGACTGCTGTGTACTGAGAGTTTGAAAAAGTACAGGATAAATACTGTACATCTTCCTGGAGCTTCAGCTTTACTCAGAGGTGTCAGGGGGAGGGATGATAATTTTCATACTGAAGCAAACATATCATGGAGGAGAACATGAGCTTTGGGATAAAACAGGACTTCCAGATGACCTGTGCCTTTGTGGTAGACTGCTGAGGGCTTCACTCTCAGACCTCTGTCCACTTGAGTAAGAGATTTAGAAACAATTGGCTGTCTTTTCGGGATAGAATTATTTGCTTCTTACTTTAACCCATGCTCTAAAAATAAATTCCAGATGGGTTAAAGGGCTAAATGTAAGAAACCAAAGTTTATCATTGTTAGAAGAAAATCTAGAAGAACAATGTTTATAATCTTGGGGGAGGGAAGGTCTTCTTAAATACAGTACAAAACACCAGAAGGCACAAAATAAAAGTTTGGTAACCTTGGTAAACTTACGTTAAATTTTAAATATTTAAGTTTTGTTAAATTAGATAAAGCCAAAAAGTCAAAGGTCTGGACAAAACTATTCTGTACTATAAATCAGTAATAAAAAACCAAAAAAAATAAAAACCTCTCATAGAAAAATGAATAAGCAATAAGAATGGTTAAGCCATAGAAAAGGCAATATAAATAACTTATAATATTTGGAAACCTGTCCAACTTTACTGCTTGCATCAAAGAAATGAAAATTAAAATAACAACAACATAACATTTTTCACTCATCAAATTATCGAAAGGTTGTTAATATCTATTGCTGGCAAGGGTGCGGGGAAAAGGGTGCTTTCGTAGTACTGGGTTGGAGTGTAAATTGATTTAGCCTTCGTGAAGGACAGTTTGATAATATCAAGTTAAATTGGCTAAAAATTCTGCCTCTAGGTATCTATCATAGAAGAATATTAACACATATATATACAAAGAAATACAGCCAAGGATATGGAGTGTGGCATTGTTTGTAGGCGCGAAACACTAGAACCAATCTAAATGTTCCTCAGTAGAGAGATGGTGAAATGAGAGATGGTCAGATTACAGGGTGCTTGTGTGGTGGCTTAAAAGAATGAGGAAGACATAGATGCATAGAGGGATGGAAAGATCTTCAAGGCACTGTGAAAAAAGAAAGTTGCAGAAGAACATGTACAACAATATCTTCTGTGTAAAAAACAAAAACAAACCCCAAACCCAAATATGTTACTGTGTAATACACATGTAAATGCACAGGGAAAGATTTGGGCAGGTAAAAACCAAACTGAAGCAGTTACTTTTGGGCGGGAGGAGCAGGGAGTGTGGGATTTTGTGAGGGAGGAAAAGTAGGGAGGGACTTAAATGTTGTATTTTCCTAACTTTCTTTTTTTCCAAAAACATAAAATAGTAATGTACTGTTACTTGCATAATTAAAATTCTAAGTAGGAAAGATTGTCAAGGGCTCATGATGTAAGTGCTCTCATAGAGATAAGAATGTGGTGCTTTGGGACCACATAAGGGGAGGGGCACCTGACCCAATTTTGGAGAAAAGTCAACTGCAGGAAGACATGGCTGAGCTAGGAGATTTTCTTTTCCTTTCCTTTTTAAGTAATATCTACATCCTGTGTGGGTTTCAGACTCACAACCCTGAGATCAAGAGTCAGATGCTATATCGACTAAGCCAGTCAGGTGTCCCTAGGACCTATACTTTTAAAGGAGTTATACAAAAGAGGGATGAAGGTTGGAGGAATATATAACTGAGGGAACTACTTGTCCAACTCTTTGCATGTTTGGCTTCCTATCATTAAAATTTCTATTTAAATGTCATCTCCTGGGGCACCTGGGTGGCTCAGTCGGTTAAGAGTCCGACTTTAGCTCAGGTTACGATCTCACAGTTCGTGAGTTCGAGCCCTGCATCGGGCTCTGTGCTGACAGCTTAGAGCCTGGAGCCTGCTTCAAATTCTACGTCTCCCTCTCTCTCTGCTCCTCCCCTGCTCATGCTCTGTCTCTCCTTCAAAAATAAATAAAAACATTAAAAATAAATAAGTAAATACATGTCATCTCCCAACTATCCAAATTAAAGGAGCTACCTTTGACACTATCATGATACCCTCCTCTTTTCTTCTTCATAGCAATTAGTGCTATGTGACATTTTCTTACTGATCAATGTTTGTTTGCTAACCCACTCTAGAAGTAAGCACTGTCTTGTTCAACGCAGTATTATTGCTAGAGCATAGAACAGGTAGATAAACTCACCTAACTGGAGGCTAGAGCCTGGGGCAAGGATGGAGTGTTGAAGGAAAAGAAAATGCTATAGATAGAGAATGCTGTAAAGAGAGTATTGAGGGGAATTTCCAGGGAAGAGACTAAACCACTAAGTTGAGCCAGCTCATAAATGGGGCATGAGAAACCATACTGCTTTTGCACAAGTGCTGAAGGATTAAAATACGGAAGTGACATCATATTTTTGTTAGGTCATTTCAGAGGAAGATAAACTGGAGTGGGAAAGAGATAGTAGACCAGTTAGAGGACATTGATAGCAGTTCAGGGAAGAAAGTATGAGGAACCAGGCAGTGGTAATGAGAATGAAAAGCTAGGAATGGACACGAATATTAAGGAAACAGAACTGATGACTGACTGGATATTGGGGATGAGGAAGGAGTTGAAAATGTTGGCAAATTGTTGAATAAATCAATGAGTGGTGGTGCCAGGCTCTGTGTTAAACCAAAATTTTATCAAATCTAAATTGTTTTGATGATGGTTGCTTTTGATCTTACCAGGAGGTGTCAATAAAACATTTAAATTCTGTTATATCTCAAACTCACCTACCTGAAAGTAAGATACTCTTAAGATGCATCCAGATTTCAGAGAGGCTAAATTAGGAAAACTGAGTATCTTAGAATTGAAATAGGGTAGTGGAAAAGACAAGAACTCTCAAGGAACTCAGTATCCAATGAAGAAAGATGTAAATAGTTAAAATGCATTAGTTTGAGTGCCTATCATGTACTAAGGCACATTGCTAACAAATGCTAGGGATTCAGACAGAGGTCAGAATAACAGATACAGCCCCTACCTTCATGAAGCCCCATTCTAGCAGGGAAGACAGACACTTAATAAAAAAAACTATGAAATTGAAATTATGATGAAAACCAAAAAGCAAGAGTGGTGGGTGCGGTGCTTGTGGACGTAAGTAGGGGATTTCACCTATTCTGGGTAATGGCTTCCTGAGAGCAAAGAAACGCAGGAGTTAGACAAAGGAAGATGATGGAGGAGAGAACTGAGATCCAGGTAGAGAGAACACACCACAGGTAGATCTGAAGTGTAGAAGGAGAAAATGCAGATTTTGAAATGAAGGTAGTTCCATTTTTGACACGTTGAAGTTGAGATGTCTTTGTGATATTCAGTGGAGAAGCCTCAGAGAGATTTAGATATTCAAGTCTATAGTCCAGGATAAAAGAGGAGGGACTATTTTTTGGGTAACTACTCTATACTGAATTCTGGCCTGGGTGCTTTATATATGTGTTACATCATTAATGCTCAAAACAATCTAGATGGTAGGTAGTATCCCCATTTCACAGGTTATAGGCACTGAGGTTTACAAAAAGTTGCATAAACCTGTCCGTCATTATAGTTAGTAAGAGGCACCTATGATTTGAATCCAGCTTTGTCTTCAAAGCCTGTCTTCTCTCACTGATGGTAAAGTATATATGGGGACTATGTTCTCTTGTGGTTCAAATTAGATCAGTACAAGCCCTCAAGCCTTAAAGGCTTAAAAAAAAAAAAAAGTCTGAGAAAGGATACTCAAAAGGAATAACAAAAAAATTTTTTTTAATTCAGAAAGCTGAGCTTGTAAATAATGTTGTCTTCTATAAACTGTAGTGATAGTTCTTCCATTAATAAAATATGGAAAAATTGTGTATTTGTTCAATTAAAATTGTGTTTTTGTTTTTTAAAGTTTGTTTATTTTGAGAGAGCGAGAGCAGGGAAGGGGCAGAGAGATAGAGAGAGGGAGAGAGAATCCCAACCAGGCTTTGCACTATCAGCACAGAGCTTAACATGGGGCTCAAATTCATGAAATGTGAGATCATGACCTGAGCCAAAATCAAGAGTTAGACACTTAACCTACTGAGCCACCTAGACGCCCCTGTTTTTGTTTTGATCTAAAGGGGAAAGGGGGCTTATAAGTTTTCTGCTAATGTGTAGGAAAATTAGTTCTGTTGCTATATTAATTTAAATATAGCCAAAACTTAAATTGGACAGTATGTTATAGGGTATTAGAATCTAACTTTTGTAACTATCCATAAGGAATGCTAGACTTAAAAAAAATGGGACAATGGAAAAGCATAAAATACCTTTAAAAATATTATGGGCTTTTGGTTAAGTTAAAATAACTGCTTGCCTTGTCACAATGTAAATACATATTTCAAGAAAAAATAATAATGGCCAACATTTATTATTGAGATATTTTAAATTAATTTTCAGAAAGAAGAGAAAACTTATTCAGTAAATAACCTTCCTCCTGATAGACCAGGAAGTCTGTTCTCTGTGTGTTCTCTAATTAAACAGGCAACCAGGTAAGTTTTTCACATTCACCTGACTGAAGTGTTGTGTCTGAGAACCCTGATACATTTTCTAGTGGTTAGGGTAAGAGTAAGAAATGGTAGGTACAGTGGAAATATGTGTCTTTGGTAAAGTCTGTCAGCTTTTCTGGTCTCTTCATCCACAAAATAAGGTAATCACATCATTGTAAGAGTACTTCTGGCTTTGAAATTTAAAGTTAAATGTGGAGAAGCATCCATATATAGCAAGCATGCACAGTTAGGAAGTAAGTGCCTTTTTTCTGGGTGAGTGCATCCTTATGGTGTCTTGGAATCAAGTTAAGGATTTGATGATACATTTAAAATTTTCATATACTTTATTATCCTCAGAGTAATAAAGATTCTGAGAGTATACAGAAGATGAAGTGCAGTTCAGTTCTTCGGTTAATATGTTTTTTTAAAAATTCTAATTAATCTGTGGCAGTCAGAAGCATGAAAGTGTATTCCTGAATTAAATTATTAATTTTTGCAAACTTATGTCTAAGCAACTTCCAAAGTAGATTTGAAGGAACAGAATTGGTAATTTGATTTTTTATGGATAGTTGATTCACCTCCCCAGCACTCTTAGACTACACTAAACCTTTCAGGTGCTGTGAAACCATCACCTCCTAGAAAGGAGCACCTGAAAATTGTCTCCATTTGGAGTCATTTCATTACTAAAAATGAGAGGAGTAACCTATGTAAGATTAACACAAAGGGAAGCAATCACCTTCTAGGGGATTAAAGACTTCTGGAAGAAAGGAGTTCCAAATGTATTTTAGTGGAAATGAATTACTTGCCTAACATGTTGTATAGCAGTAAGAATGCATTGCTAGAATTGGAAAATGTGATTATTTGCAAATGTTTAAGCAATATTTTTCATGTTCACAGAATTCTTCAGCACTGTGCGAAGACAAGGCTTTCTTTAAGCCATAACTATCGTATATGCTGCTGGAAAATGGTATCTTAAAATTATTATTATTTATTTATTTATTATTTTTGAGAGAGAGAGAGTGTACATACGCAAATGCACACGGGGGAGGGGCAGAGAGAGAGGAGACAGAAGGTCCAAAGCGGGATCTGCACTGATAGCAGAAAGCCCTATGCAGGGCTCGAACTCACAAACCGCGAGATCACGAACTGAGCTGAAGTCGGACATTTACCTGACTGAGCCACCCAGGTGCTCCAAAATTATTTTTATTTATTTATTTATTTATTTGTTTGTTTGTTTGTTTATTTATTTTTGAGAGAGAGAGCACTCATGTGAGTGGGAGAGAGTTATAGGGAGAGGGAGACAGAATCTCAGGTTCTACACCCACCGCAGGAGCCCAGCGCCAGGCTAGGTCTCATGTCCTTGAGACCATGACCTGAGCTGCAATCAAGAGTCAGATGCTCAACCAGCTGAGCTACTCAGGAATCCCCCTCCCCCTTTTTATTTTTAATTTTTTTTAATGTTTATTTATTTTTGAGACAGACAGATCGTGAGTGGTAGAGGGGCAGGGAGAGAGAGAGGGAGACACAATCTGAAGCAGGCTCCAGGCTCTGAGCTGTCAGCACAGAGCCCAATGTGGGGCTTGAACTCACAAACTGCAAGATCATGACCTGAGCTGAAGACGGATACTTAACTGACTGAGCCACCCAAGCATCCCTATTAAAATTATTTTAAAAGCAAGATTTTTAAAATAGTTTTATTGTTTACATACATACCTCTAAGTTCATGTTACTTTCATTGAAGTCATGTGAGAAATTCTTTGTAACATTAATATTGGTTTATTCAGAAAAATATCCACTTACTAGATAAACACTGCAAAATCTGGTTCTTATGTTATACTTTGCCTATAATTTGTTTTGTTTCTTTTTTCTCAGTGGAGGGGGAAAGGCAGGGAAATTGATAAGATTTGAAGTATGTCAAAATGTGGTTATTATAAACTATGATAGTACAGTATTCTACTCTATTTCTATAACTGTAAAAGTAATTTCTTTAACGTGGACTTAAAGGAAATGATTCTCAAACTTTGAATTCTTGTATCTGTACTAATTTAATTATAAACCTATGTGTTGCTGTACTTCCTAAGTTTTGTCTGTGTTCTAAAATTCAGAACATGGACTTTTCAAAGACTAGAACTTAATCTGCTTGTAATAGACTAATTTGGCTATCCACTTCTGGAAAAGTTAAGACATATATAAGGATTCTACAATATTCAACTTCTGAATAAAGTTGCCTCAGAGTTTATTAATCATTTAAGTCTTATCAATGGATAACTCTCTTTCCTGCTGTTTTTGTTTACTTGGTTTTAGGTACCTGGGATAAATGATAGCAATATACTGCCTTTACTTTTGAGAGAATCGCTCATACCCAGCGTGGGAAGATTTCTTGCATACTCTGATGACAAAGTACATGCTCTCTTTTTAAATGGCATTACTCTAACCCTAAATTGGGATTTCAGCTCTTTTACTGAAAAGAGACAGGTAAGTATATTTCATACTTAAATCTACTTTTTTATTGTTTCTATCAGTGGAAATAGAACAAAGAAAATCAAGTACCACACTATCTCAATTTTATTTTTTGAGATATAAAATCTGTCAAGAGGCTTTAGTGATCTCATTGGATTTCCTAGCAAAAATCAGAAAGGTGTGACAAATAATCATTTTTATAAAGGCAACTGATTATATAGAGAAGGACCAGAGTGGTGGTTAAACAATACCCATAATCCATGTAAAATATAATTTTTAAATTAGTCAAAATAAAGTTTTAATGATTCATCTACATATTTTTTAAATTGATAATGTAAAAGAGGCTTTTGTTTTGAGTTCTGTCTCAGTTTTAGAATGATAAAACTTGTTTTTCCCTCTTTTCTGCTTAAGGCAAATCAAGGTCTCAACTTAGCTTGGTGTAAGTTAACTTTTCCTGATGGGCAAGATCAGTTAATTCAGATTGAACACCCTGGACCATATGAAAGGTACTGAAAAGCAGTTTTAAAAACTATTTTTATGATGGTAAACAGTTTTTTGACAGAGGGGAAGCATATAAACCTATTTAAATGTTATATTTTTAGTTTTTTCAGGTAGATATTGTGCATGTATCATTTCAACAGGTTTCAGAGTTTACAGAAGTATTGGCATCTTGCATAACTAAATAAATCAGATCAGCTTTAATCATTTCCATTTGTATTCAAGTGGTTTTTCAAAATGAGTATTTTTGATACACTTGTCTTGCTGTGGAAGTTGGACTGTGGTCAGCTGTGTTAACTGATTAACTAATTAATCCCCTAACGTTTTGAAATAAGGTTTGCACAAATAACTAAAGTTATGTATATTTCTGTGACATGGAATAAAATTAATTCAGTGATGCTTTTTCTTAAGATGGAGAAGATTCTTAAGATCCATTTTTATGAACATGCTTTTCTCTTTTGGTTTTATGTAATTTGTTGTAATCAGTCTACTTGTGATGTTCTCGGCATGTTAGTGATTTTATTTGAGAATGTTCATGAAAGAATTACTTTTTTACCTCATGAATTTATTTTCCTGTTGGGATTTATTGCATTTGGTGTAAATGCTCCAACATTCATTGCTAGTTTGAATAATTTGCCTCAAAAATACAGAGCATCTGGGTGGCTCAGTCAGGTAGAGGGCTGACTCTTGATCTCGGTTCAGGTCATGCCTGATCTCACAGTTTGTGAGATTGAGCCCTGCATTGGGCTGTGCACTGATGGCATGGAGCCTGCTTCGGGTCCTTTCTCTCCCCGTCTCTCTCTGCCCTTTCCCCACTCATATTCTTCTCTCTCTCTCTCTCTCTCTCTCTCTCTCTCTCTCAACATAAATAAATAAATAAATAAATAAATAAATAAATAGGAAAAAATGCAGTGTCTTTGACAAACATTACTATTTGTTTCAGGCCGTCACTTGAGATCATTTGTTTTATTGAACTTGATACTTGTTTTGTATATTGAATGAATTATATATAATTATACATTTGTGTATATGTGTAGGAATTAATGGGTGTGTTCTGGTTTAAATTTTAGAAAGCAAATGCTCACTTAGTCTTAATGTGTAAAGGCATTTTCATTATAAAACATAATGAAATTTATTTCACTTTGGAGAATTTAGACATTTGAATTTGAATTTTGAATGAAATCCAAGTATCACTTTGTTCTGATTCTTAAAGCCTGTCTTTTTGGGGGCACCTGGGTGGCTCAGGCTGTTAAGCATCCGGCTCTTGATTTCAGCTCAGGTCATGATCTCATGGTTGGTGAGATCAAGCCCTGTGTTGGGCTCTGTGCTGACAGTGCAAAGCCTGCTTGGGATTATTTCTCTTTCTCTCTCTCTCTCTGCCCCGTCCCTGCTCATGTTCTCTCTCTCTCTCAAAAATAAATTAATTTTAAAAAAGAACTTATCGAAATATCTTTACTAATCATGAATATGAGTAAATCATTTTATTCTTGATGAATAATGAAAACTTAACTTTTCCATTTGCTTTGAAAAAGACTCAAAAAATTTACCAGTAAATGCCTCACTTTGGAATTTTTTTCTTTATAATTTTCCCCCAAACTGTCTTAATGATTTTTCCTTTTTAAAAAATGTTTTTAAAAATACTATACAACTTCATTTTTCAAATATTTATTCTAATGTTTTCAATCTAGATATGTGACAGCAGTCATATCATGGTGCAGAAGCCTGACCCAGACTAATCAGAGAGAGATGCCCACACATTCTTCATCTTCTATTCTTGAAGAAAATTGGTATTTATATTTCTTTTAAACTTTATCTGTGTAAAAGAGTCACAAAAATTAAAAATGTCAAATGGTAAGCTCTGAGACTCTTTTCTGATAGCTTAAGCTTGAAAATAATTTATCTTTAATCAGATATCCAATTTATTACATTACATCGTATTTTATTTTATCTGAAGTTCAGAAAACTGCATTGAAAACTTCTTACCAAAATGGGTGATTCTTTTAATATGATAAATTCATCCTGAAAACTTCATGGAAAAATTTAAAGGAGAATTTTTAAAATTTTAGTAATATTAAAAGAAGTAAAATGTTGACTAACTTTCAGAAAAAGTTGATTTTGAAATCATTTTTATCATATTAATTACCTCCCCCAAATCAACTGGCAAATCAACAAATAAAGTATTTTAGTCCATCCTATGTGCCCTTCAGTGTGCAAGGGGACTAGAACTGGGCTTCAAAGGAATATTTAGGGAAATGAATAAGATATTTTAGGGAGGGAGCAAGGGTAGAGGTAAAAAGTATATTTTGTCCTGTGGAGACAGTGAAAAAATGTTTTTATGGAGCAGATGCTATCTGTTAGGGTGTATTGTGGGTTTTGAAGAATAAGAATAGATCTTGTGATCAATAGAAAAGCTCACACTTGATGGAATTACGAGTTCCTAGGTGGAAAAAATGACAGGAAGAAAGGCCCTTAGGAAGGTTAGTATCACTGAGAGCATACTCTGAATATACAGGTATCCTCTACTTTTTGGAAGTTTGCACTATGCCACTTCACTTACATGAAAGACCTACATCAGCATGTCCCCATTTTTCTACAGCCATACCACCCTGGATGTGCCTGATCTTGTCTGACCTCGAAAGCTAAGCAGTGTTGGGCCTGGTTAGTACTTGGGAGTATGTTCCTGTCTTTGCTAACCAAAAAAAATTCGAGAAGTATTTTCACTTTCAAGGAAAAAGGCAAAAAGTGAAAATAACATTCTGCATTTGTTTAGCAGCGAGCTCTTACACGGAGGCAGCTTGCACCCCCAGCAGGGAGCATGGTAGCTCTGAGCTCCTTACCTGAGAACTACACTCAGCATCTCAGCTTCAGTCTGCCATAGCTTTGAACTGTGTCTGTGAGCCTTTGTGCTTTATCCCAGTTTATTTTGTGCATCCATTAGCAAGATGGATCCTTAGGTGTCAGAAAAAGCCTTAAGAGAGGTTATGTTTTGGGTGTGGGAATGATCAAAACATTTTCCATAAAAATGAATGGCAATTGTTTTTTCACTTTGTGCCATTTAAGTTTATGAAAGTTTTCATAGAACACTCTACCATTGGATAGTGGAAGAAACCTGTATTGGAAAAGAGGGGTACCAGGAACAATTTAGGAAGCTTTAAAGTGGTTTGTAAGGTGTCTTAGCATAGCATGGTGAAAAAATACAAACATTAAGCCTAATTCTCAACACCTTTTCCTAAGTTAGAGAAAGAGGTCGAAATCAAGTCAGTAGATGTTATTTGAATATGTTAGGTATCCTAAGGGTTCAGCTTTCCAGATCCTCCATTCTTCAGCTACAGTCTGTTTGGGAGCAGAAAAATTGCCCGAGTAGCTAGCAAAAAACATAGTGGGATGAAAGGGAAATTATGTATGACGATAAAATTGGTCACTTCATTGCTCAGCTGACAAAGTTTGTAAGATGCTAGCCTTTTTACATGAAGACTTTGAAAAGGATAACTGTAAAGACAACTAAAAAGTGAGGGCATGAGAGAAGTGCATATTGGTGAGAGCAGCCATGGGTGGAAGCAAAAAGGAGCAGCAGAAAGACAAAGGAATTGAGGAAGAGTAGGGAGAGGAGACGCAGTCCAGTTGCAGTCGCTTACAATAGCTCCATTTCCCTTGCAAAGCCTAACACATCTCCACTCTGATTTGTTTTCTTGTCAGAGAAGGGTTGAAGGAAGAGAAATGACTGCACAATCAATAGCTACCTAAATTGTATTTCAGTATTTTTTTTCCCAGCTCACCTTCTATTATTAATTTACTGATTCAACTTCTTAATAGGGATGCTAGTCAAAAATAGTACAGAAGAGAGTTCATAAGAAGTTGGGTCGTCATATGAGCAACAGCACTAAAGGTAGTTTGTATTGTTGCTTACAGCCAGAAAAATGTTGTATGTGGAAAAAAAAGATGTTTTTCAGTGATGAATAATCAGCAGGCCTTGGAATAAGTCATATCGAAGTCTTTACCACAGATGCTTAAAATGTTGAAAGATCTCTTTCATCCTTCATCCATAGACTAGAGTACAACGAAAGAGTACAAATTGACAAGGAGGTGAATACATTCCACTGTAGTAAGGCCAGTAAAGCAGACAAGTTCCATGAACTGTGAAGACTTTTCTAGTGACTTGAATAGAGAGATGTTTTAGATATTAAAGTCTTCATTAATTTTACAGTGAGCTAGTTAAGTTACACTATTTTCTAGTTGTGTGCCACTGCTCACATTTCATTCTAGCTTAATGAGGAAAAAGAGAAAGGATACACATGTCAGAGATTCTGCCCTCTACCCATTACCATTTGTCCCAGTGTCTGTTTCTGTGGAACATGGTAAGAGTTAATGTTCATAATCTTAACCCTTCTATTCAAGGAGAAGAGAATATTTAATATACTGTGTTTAAGAAAACAATGAAATGAGTAAGTAGTCTATCCCAGAAGAAACTTAATAGAAAATACTTATATTTTGACACCTAATTCAACTGTAAAAACTTGGCCCCCCCAAAACCATCTGTTTCTGAAGGGTTCCATATAAATGAGGCCTTACTTATATGTGCAAAGTACAGAAGAAAAAGAAAAAAAATCCTTTCTCCTGAAAAAGACAATCTAGGTATGAAAATCAGAAGGTTAAAGAGTTCAAGAGATTACAATGAGTATATGATTAGTTAACAGTGCTATAAAAATTCAAGGAAGGAGAGAACACTTCTTTCAGAGAAGTGATAGGATTTTAGTAGGTTTTTAACTTTGACTAAACTTGGAGGAGGAAAGAAGAGGGTATACCAGGTGAGTATTAAAAAAGTTGCAGCAGGCGGGATCTGTGGGTAGATAGGTGGACAGAGGAGTGGGGCCTGGAACTCCATCAGGATATGGCAGAGGGAGAGAAGAGTAGGAAAGAGCTTTCCAACAGAAAGCCCCGATTTTAGATGTGATATCTAGATTTTCATTCCAGTTTGTTTTTGTCTTTTCTTGTTTAGATATCAATCTTTAAAAAAAATTTTTTTTAATGTTTTTTTTTGAGAGAGAGAGCAAGCGAGCATGGGGGAAGGGGCAGAGAGAGAGGGAGACACAAAATTGAGGCAGGCTTCAGGCTCTGAGCTGTCAGCACGGAGCCCGATGTGGGGGCTTGAACTCATGAACTATGAGATCATGACCTGAGCCTAACCGACAGAGCTACCCAGGCACCCCTCGATTACCAATCTTTTAAATTCTTGCATTTCAGTAAGAAAGCTACCTTTTTATGGATGTTATACAGTTTATTGACCTAATATTTGCAAATGATCTGTTTGGGCAGATAAAATTATGTAATAGTGCAGTTTCATATGAGAATTTTTTTTTCTTTTTACTTCCTTTTTTTTTTTAACTTTATAATGTCTCTCAAGTTATGGCCATGTACCTTGTGCCACTGAATTTCCAGAGTGTAGCATTTGTTTTTTATTGTACTTCAAATAGAAAAAATAGTTACATAAAAAAACTTCAAATAAATAGAAAAAATAGTTATATAAAAAAAAAGTTGGGGCGCCTGGGTGGCTCAGTTGGTTAAGCATTCGACTTCAGCTCAGGTCATGATCTCATATTTCACAAGTTCGAGCCCCGTGTTGGGTTCTGTGCTGACAGCTCAGAGCCTGGAGCCTGCTTCAGACTCTTTGTCTCCCTCTCTCTCTGCCCCTCCCCCGCTCATACTCTGTCTCTCTCTCTCTCAAAAATAAAGCATCAAAAAAAAATTTGTTTTCAAGTTGTGGCAGGAATGCCCGTTACCTTCAAACATCAATACCTGATTCAAAAGTCCTTGAGGTGAGGACTTCTATTCACTTACATTATTCATTAAAAGCACTCAATAGCAGGGAGCCTGGGTGGCTCAGTCAATTGAGTGTATGACTTGGGCTCAGGTCATGATCTCATGGCTCTTGAGTTCGCGCCCTGCATTAGGCTCTGTGCTGACGGCTCGGAGCCTGGAGCCTGCTTCGGATTCTGTGTCTTCCTCTCTCTCTCTGCCCCTCCCCTGCTCATGCTCTGTCTCTCTCTCTCTCTCTCTCTGTCTCTCTCTCTCTCTCTCTCAAAAATAAATAAACATTCAAAAAATTTTTTTAATTTAAAAGTACTCAGTAGCTATCAGTTGAATTAAGTTGATTTGTTGCTAAATAAAGCCAATATAGAGAGAATTCATATGCTCTACTGGCTGAACCAGACAGGCACCCATATAAAGAGAATTCTTAACTTCTGGGTACTTCTTTCTAAAATTCAAAACTTTATGAAAAAAAAAATCAAGTATGCTTACTTGAAATATTGTGGATATAAAAGAATCAGACAACTATCATTAACTTACTTTTTTTTTTCTTTTTGCACAGGTCTGTGGCCTCTGAACTTGAAAAGATAAAGAAGTTTAACTGTATCCTTTAAACAGAATGTACTGTCCTGTATAATTACTCCCTTTAGGTTCTAGGCTTAATTCATGACTCTGTACTTTATATTAATCCATACTTACATATTCTGGAGCTTTACTGAATAACATTTAAGAGGGTAATTTAAGATATATCTTGTCTAGGGGCACCAGGGTGGCTCAGTTGGTTAAGCATTCAACTCCTATTTTTAGCTCAGGTTATGATCTCACAGTTTCATGAGTTCAAGCCCCACGTCGGGCTGTGTGCTGACCCTGCAGAGCCTGCTTGAGATTCTCTCTCTCTCTCTCTCTCTCTCTCTCTCTCTCTCTTTCTCTCTTTCTCTCTCTCTGCCCCTCCCCTGCTCACCCTCTGTCTCTCAAAATAAATAAATAAACTTAAAAAACAAAGATATATCTTGTCTATAGAAGGTATATCATGTCAACATTTATACTTTTGAGTGACATTAAATAGGGCAGGGGACAGTGAACTAGGGTTAAGGTCTCCTATGGACACTTTTTCACTTATATAATTATATTCTAAATTAGACCTATGTCTGACTTTTTCTTTCTTTTTTCTTAGGATATTTATTATTAAAAATTCTTTTATTTTTAATTTCTGCTTTATTGAGGTATAACTGACAAAATTGTAAGAGATTTAAGGTGTATGTTGTGGTGACTTGACACACACATATTGTGAAAGGATTACCCTGTCTTGTTAATAATGAACACCAATGTCACCTCACATATCTATATCTATATGCCCTATATCTATTCCTTCCTCTCCCCACCCTTTTTTTTGGTAAGAACCTCTGAGTTCCATTCTTCTAGCAAACCTCAACCATACAACACAAGGTTATCTACTATAGTCACCATGTTACACATTAGATCCTCAGACCTTATACAATTTAGAGGTGGAAGTTTGTCTTCTTTTACCAATCTCTATTTTATCCACCCCCACCCCCTGGAAACCATTTTTACTGTTTCTATCAGTTTGACTTTTTAAAAAAATTCCACATATAAGTGACACTGCAGTATTTGTGTTTCTGTCTGGCTTATTTCATTTAGCATAATACCCTCAGAATCCTTCTGTGTTTTAAATGGCAGGATTTCCTTATTTCTCATGGCTGAGTAGTATTCCATTGTATACGTATACCATCTCTCTCTTTTTTTTTAATTTTTTATTTTATATTAGAGAAAGGAGAGAGAGAGACACGTGAACAGGGAAGGGGCAGAGAGACGGAGACAAAATCTGAAGCAGACTCCAAGCTCTGAGCTGTCAGCACAGAGCCCAATGCGGGGCTTGAACTCCCAAGTAGTGAAATCATGACCTGAGCTGAAGTCGGACACTTAACCGACTGAGCCACCCAGGTGCCCCTATACCATATCTTCTTTATCCGTTCATTTGTTACTGGACACTTGGTTTGTTTCCATATCTTGGCTATTGTGAATAATGCTACAATGAACATGGGAATGCAGATATCTCTTTGAGATCCTGATGTCATTTCCTTTGGATATATCTGCAGAATTTGAATTGCTGAATGGTATGATAGTTCTTTTTTTAATTTTTTGAGGAGCTTCCATACTGTTTTCCATAGTGTCTACACCAATTTACATTGACACCAAGGTACACAAGGGTTCTCTTTTCTCCACATCCTTACCAGCACTTGTTAACTATTGTCTTTTTGATGATAGCCATTCAAATACATATGAGGTGAGACCTCATTGTGGTTTTGATTTGCATTTCCCTGATGATTTGTGATGTTGAGCACTTTTCCATATACCTATTGACCATTTGTATGTCTTTGAAAAAGTATCTATTCAGTTTCTCTGCCCATTTTTTTATCAGATTTTTTTTTTTTTTTTTTTTTTTTGCTATTTAGTTGTATGAGCTCTTTATGTATTTTGGATATTAACCTCTTATCAAATATATGATTTGCAAATACATTCTCTGATTTCATAGACTATCTTTTCATTTTGTTGATGGTGCCCTTTGCTGTGCAGAAGCTTTTAAGTTTGATGTACTTCCATTTGTTTATTTTTGCTTTTGTTGCCTTTGCTTTGTTATCAAATCCAAAAAAATCACTGCCAAGACTGATGTCAAGGACCTTACCCCGTGGTTTCTTCTAGGGGTTTTATGGTTTCAGGTCTTATATTCAAGTTTTCAGCCCATTTTGAGTTGATATTTGTGTAGGGTGTAAGATAAGGGTCCAGTTTTTCCAGCACCATTTATTGAAGAGACCATCTTTTCCCCCATTGTATATTCTTGGCTCTTTGGTTGTAAATTAATTGACCGTGTATTACGTGGGTTTATTTCTGGGCTCTCTATTCTGTTCCATTGATCTATGTGTCTATCCTTATCCCCATGCTATACTGTTTTGATTACTATAACTTTGTAATATAGTTTGAGATCAGGAAGCATTATGCCTCCAGGTTTGTTCTTAAGATTCGGCTCTTTGGGTTCTTTTGTGGTTCTGTGCAAATTTTAGGATTGTTATGTTTCTTTGAAAAATGCTATTGGAATTTGATAGAGATTGAATTGTCTCAATTGTAGTAATTGCCTAATTGCTCTGGCTAGGACATTATGTTGAATAACACTGGCGAGAGTGGGCATCCTTGTCTTATTCCTGATCTTATAGGAAAAGCTTTCAGTTTTTTTTCACCATTGAGTATGATGTTAGCTGTGGGCTAGTCATATGTGACCTTTATTATCATGAGGTACATTCCTTCTATACCCAGTTTGTTGACAGTTTTTCTACATCTATTGAGATAATCAGGTAATTTTTATCCTTCATTTTGTTAATGTGGTGTATCACATTGACTGATTTTCATATGTTGAAACATCCATGCATTTCTGGAATAAATCTCAGTTGATTATGGTATATGATCATTTTAAGGTATTGTTGATTCCATTTGCTAATCTTTTGAGGATTTTTTTGCATTTATATTCATCAGGGATATTGGCCTGTAATTTTTTTTAACATTTTTTTTCATTTATTTATTTATTCAAAAGCAATCTCTTCACCCAATATGCAGGTTGAATCTGTGACCCTGAGATGAAGAGTCATATACTCTTCTGACTGAGCCAGCCAGGCACCCCCATAATTTTTTCTGACCAGTGTTCTTGTCTGGTTTTGGTTGTCAGGGTAATGCTGGACTTAAAGATGAGTTTGGACATACTCCCTCCACTTCTATTTTTTGGAAGAGTTTGAGAAGGATTGGTATTAATTCTTTTTCAGTGCTTGGAGGAATTCACCAGTGAAACCATCTGGCCCTGGGCTCTTATTTATTTGGAGGTTCTGGATTACTGATTCAACCTCCTTATTAGTGATTGATCTATTCAGATTCTTTCATGATTCAGTCTTGGTAGGTTGTATGTTTCTAGGAATTTATCTGTTTCTTCTAGGTTGTCCAATTTGTTGACATATAACTGGGCTCATTTTCTTAAGAAACTTTTTGTTCTGTAAGTTCCCACCTCATTCATTTAAATTTATCTAATGATTTTTCTGTAATCCTATTCAAATAATAAAGTAGCTCTGCAACAGAGGACAGGTTTCTTTTCATTCTAGATCTTTTTTAAATTAAAAAATACAATGCATAGATTATTTATATTCCTGTCACTCTTTTGTTCTTTTAGTCCCTTTTATCACTTCTTCACTTAAAGGAATGTTGAGATTTTAATTCTTTCATCTCCTATCACCAAATTTCCATCCAAATACACACACATACCTACTCTTTCCTTTCTTCTTCTCTTCTACTCTAACTAGTTTCTTTATCAATAAGGGGTAGACTTGATAAGTTCTAAAGTACCAAATCTATTATGAATCCAAGAGACCTTCCTAACAGAGAAATAATATTTTAATATGAAGACCAGGCTTTCTGAAATTAAAAGTACTAATATAATGAAAAATCTGGGGAAAAAACTCCTTAACTAAGCAACTTAGTGTTACTGGAGAATAGTGGTATCCTAAACCAGATTTCCAACAAAGAAAATGAACAGTCATCTGATCATTATGAACCAAAACCTTCAGAAACCTTGCTGGAAGAAGTTAATGAAAAGAGAGTATCAGTGGCATTGAAAAAAACCTCTGAAATCCTTCAGGATATTGACTATCTTCTATTAAATTCTAAAAAGTGAATCACAAACCTTAAGGATGTTGTTTCAAGTGACTAGTATTACTAGTAAGCCAAGAAATTACATATATTACTTCTGTGCAATGATTATATGAAAAAATGACAGTTAACTTTGGGGGTTACCTAACTTGTAAATTTTAAGATATATATTTATAATGTACCTTATTAATAAAGAACTATTTTAGAATTTTGAACAATTATTTCATATTTATGAAAAAAATTTATAAAATTGTAGTTGTTACTGTTTTATCTTGCAGAGAATTTACTATTAATCCTCAAAGTTGTTTTTTTTTTCTTTTTAAATATGCAGAATTTTGTGCATTTGGTCATTTGCTATTTGGTGTCTCCAAATATTTTTCAACAGAACTGCCCAAAGAGAATTAGATCTTTAAATCATACAGGCAATATTGGTTCAAGCTAAGAATTGAGCACTTCATCAGAGACCAATTTTATCTGAATTGGCTTATTAATTTCTTTTGAACATCTGAAAAAAACTGATGCTATACAAGTGTGTGCAACTAAAATGACCTCATCAAAAGTGCTGTTTATTAGAACCTTGCCAATTGGGAAATAACAAAACCACACACTAAAGAGACTTCAAGATTTGACAAATATAGCAAAAATATTCTGATTAACTTCTGATTTCTAGAAAAGACCAGCTTCTTGACATGGAAGAAAGAACATAGGAAACAAGGAGAACAAGGAAATGAAGCAGAGCATAGATTAGGAGTGATAATGTCAGTGACTTGAATGGGCACGATGTTCTCTTGATAGCTTCTCTCTGGGCTCCTTGCCACCTTTAAATCTCAGCACCAATTATTACTTCTTCAGAAGGGCCTCCCCCATTAGTCTCTATTACATCATCCTAGTTATTTCCTTTATAGCACATACTGTAGTTGTACAACTTTTGTTTCTTTGTAGTCTAGATCCTTCGCTAGAACTTGAGCTCCATAAAGTCATTCTATAGTCTGTTACTAAGCATGGTGTTCAGCGCACAGAGAATTCAGTATGTATTGTAGAAATGAATCAGTGCCTTCGGGCTGTAGGCTGACTGCACAGAAAAGAACTAACCCTTTCTCTTTGTTTTGGTTGCAGGAAGCCTTCCATGTTGTTCTTCTATAGCTCTAGAAAGCCTGGAGTATAAGATGTACAATGCTGCCATAAGGGCAATGTGAAATTGTTACTACAATTGAGACAAATTGTCCTTATCATGACTAAAAGCACCCCATATTGTGGTTAATGGGTTCTTTTTGATTAGCTTTTAAACTATGTGAGTTAAATTGTGTATCATTTTCCTCAGTTGAATCTTTTCCACTGGCTAAGGACCAAGAGTGTGGCAAGCAATGAAAAGTTCTATCACCGAGAAACTGAGTCACACTTCAGGGTTTTGTGAGGGGCCTAGGAGTTTGCTTGATATTGAAGATCTCACTTTCTACTACAGAATTCTCTTTCAACTCTATTATTAATATAATCCCACTACTGCCCTTGCTTTCCATCTGACACTTGTTCTGAGAAACTGTAGGTAGGAAGAAGAAAGCAATGCCCCTCTTTGAGCCTATTCTTTTGGGCCAGTGCTTCCTAGAGCCAGTGCCAAGCTAGACATCTCCTCGGTGCTCACTCAGGCAAAAGACAGGCTGGGACCTGACCACAGTCCCATTAAAAAGCTGCATCTTGTGAGTTTGGTTAATTAGGGTCAAGCTACATTTTACGCAGTTTTTTCAACTCCTTTGCGTTTAGCAGTCACGATTAAGCCAGGCCTGCCACTGCTGCTACAATAAAGTGTAGCACCCACCGTCCGCCCACAAAGTGGCGAAGTATAATTATCAAGAATTCCCCAAGGGGGCGTGGGAGCGCTGTGGAGGAGCGGCCGACCCGCAAAGCCGCGTGGTGTCTCCGTCTCCTGAAAAACTCTCCGACGCCCAACTTGAAAGACATTTCTCTACCTCTTCGGGACCCAAGACGGCCTGTGGCTCCTAGCTCAAGCGTCTGAGCGTATGGCCTGTGCCTCCGATATTCGGTGAGGCCACTTCTGCTTTCTTAGCTTTCTGGCCGCCAGGGAGGGTGCATTATGGGTATATCGGCTAAGTCTGGGGCACGGCGCCGGCACAGCCAAGAACGAATGCTCAGGTTTGACAGAGGAAACCAACAAGGCACTTTGCACTTATCCCCCCACTATCCCAAAGGTCTCCTTATGTGGTACGGCGGGAGAAAACTGCAGGAACCCACCACCTCCACCAGCTGACCCCAGAGCTATCCGTTCCGGTCCGTTATGCATGGGGCCAGTATCCCGGCGTCCTCTCGGCGGACGTTTGGCGGGTGCTGGGGCCGCTCTGGCCGGCGTCCGGCGTCTCTATGGTGCCGGCCTAGGGGAGGGAAGAGAGGCGGGGCCGCCGTTTGTGCTGCGAAGGACTTCAACCTGAAGAGCTGAGGGTGGGTGCGGCTGAGCTCCGCGAGGGACTGGGCGGGAAGGGGACGGAATGGACGCCGCGAAACTGCGTCCTGAGGTGGGAGGCCGAAGCTCCAGAGTCTGGATGGGGTGGGCGTGCAGGGGCGGCGAGCGCGCGGGACGCGAGAGCAAGCGGGGTGTGCTGAACCCGTGGGCCGTCACTGTCTGATGGTCCCGGGATCTGCGCGAAGCCCCGGCGTCTCCCTCAGGCTTCGTCGCGCCTTCGAGATTCCATAAGCACCGGGTCCTCCCCTAGGCTTTGTGCCCCGGCGTTTCCCTGGCCCAGGGCGGCGTGGCGGGGGTCTTGCCGGAGTTGCCCATTGCCCTCTTTACCAGGCACGACAGTCCTGCCCGCTCCGGATCCCTGGAGGCGTGACTGTTAAAAGTGTGACACGGTCTCTTCCCTGCACATGGAACGTTTGGTAACGTTGACGCCAGGCCTTCCTGCCCCATTTTCTTAATCGGCATTTTAAGATTATTGCATCACACCAGCCTTAGGAAAGAACGCTTTGGGAATTTGCCGAGATTTGAAATATACTGAGATTCAGAATTGTATGTTTTGTTACTAATAGTGTAGGAATTAAACATTTTATGTTCAGGCTATAAAAAGTTTCTGTGAAAGTGAGGATTTGTGTTTCCTTCCTTTGCAAATTAGCTGCATTAGATTGGGCATCTGCTCTAGGTATTGTAGCATTAAAAATATATATGTATTTGGGGCGTCTGGCTGGCACACTGGGCGGAGCCTGCTACTTGATCTCTGGTTTGAGTTCGAGCCCCACCTTGGGTGTAGAGATGACTTAAAGGAATTAAAATTAAAAAAAAATTAAATATATGAACTTTTGCAGCACCAACAGTGAAAAAGACTTCTTTGTAAAACAATACTAAAGGTAGTTGTTGGATTTGGGACTACGTTTACCTCAGGTTTTTATAAATATTTGTGTGATGAGAGAGGGAAGTAGGTGACATTTACATGGGGAATTTGTTAGCTCTTTGTTTTGGCAGAAATATTTGTCTAAGATTATTAATGCATCATAGTGTATAATTAAAGTAAGTGACTATGTTTGTGAGTTAAGGAAAGATTACTACTATGTATACTTTTTAAAAAAATGTTTTTAAAGTTTATTTTTGAGAGAGAGACAACATGAGCAGAGGAGGGGCAGAGAGAGAGAGAGAGAGACAAAATCCGAAGCAGGCTCCAGGCTCTGAGTTGTCAGCACAGAGCCCGACGCGGGGCTCGAACTCACAAGCGGTGAGATCATGACCTGAGCCCAAGTGGGACGCTTAACCGACTGAGCCACCCAGGCGCCCTACTACTATGTATGTATACTTTAAAGGCCCCATAGTTGATGACATTTTACTGTAATGGGATGGGGTGTGGCAGTTTTACCATTGTAGAAAGTGGCTACAAGTCATAAGGAGAAATTTATCATCTGGGTAACTGGTTGTTATGAGAAGTCATCCTAAATAATATGTTTAGTTCATAGGCTGAGGGTTGCTTCCCTGCTTATACCTTGTATTAGTACACTGAAATATTTGTCGAATACCTTGTGCACATTAGGTTTTATGCATGACAGGTTTAAGAGAAAATTATAGTTACTAGTCTTAACAGAACTGCCTAACAAAAGTGACTATGTAGAATAAATCGTTATTTTACGGTTTTTGAGGTCCATTCTACTTATAGGGAAGGGGTAGGAAGTAGAAAAAGGTATGACGAAAAATGGATACACTTGGATGTCCTAGTCAGAGACAATAAATAAAAGGACTACAGGGGCGCCTGGGTGGCGCAGTCGGTTAAGCGTCAGACTTCAGCCAGGTCACGATCTCGCGGTCCGGGAGTTCGAGCCCTGCGTCAGGCTCTGGGCTGATGGCTCAGAGCCTGGAGCCTGTTTCCGATTCTGTGTCTCCCTCTCTCTCTGCCCCTCCCCCGTTCATGCTCTGTCTCTCTCTGTCCCCCAAAAAATAAAACGTCGAAAAAAAAATTAAAAAAAAAATAAAAATAAAAGGACTACATTCATTAAATTTCTTTTTCCAAAAGAAAAAAATTCTCTTTCTCATACTCAGAATCTAAGCCAGAGATGTTAAATATCTGCACTAATAATTGGAGTGGAATAGATGTCAGAATTGTATTTCTAGGACCATAATTATACTCTTTTAACTTTTTTAATGTTTATTTTTGAGAGCGCGCGAGCCAGAGCATGAGTGGGGGAGGGGCAGAGAGAGAGGGAGACACAAAAGCTGAAGCAGGCTTCAGGCTCTGAGCTGTCAGCACAGAGCCTGACGCAGGTATTGAATTCATGAATCATGAGATCATGACCTGAGCCAAAGTTGGACACTCAACCGACTGAGCCACCCAGGCACTCCCACATTATACCTTTTTTAAAAAAAGGAAACAGGTCCTTGGGTGGCTCAGTCATTAAGCATCTGACTTGGGCTCAGGTCATGATCTCAGGGTTCAGGAGTTCGAATCCCACATCTGATGAGCTCAAGCCCTGCTTCCAGGTGAGCTCCTGCCCCACTTCGGGTGAGCTGAGCCCTGCTTCAGGTGAACACCAGCCCCGCTTCTCTTTCTCTCTTTCCCCCCTGCCTCTGCCCCTTGTGGGATTCTCTCTCTTTCTCTCTCTCTCTGCCCTTTGCTCACTTGTGCCCTCTCTGAATGAATGAATGAATGAATGAATGAATGAATGAAACAGTATTGTGTTAGATACCTATTACTGTATAACAAATTACCCCGAAACTTAGAGGCTTAAAACATTTAACAAGTATCTCACTGTGTCTGTGGTCTCGGAAAAGGCTTAGCTGGGTGATTCTGGCTCAGGGGCCCATGTGCTTGCAGTCCAGAAGTTTGCAGAGCTGCAGGCATCTAAAAAACTTGACAGGCTAAGGGATCTACCTCCCTCATTAGTCTTTTGTTGTTCTCTCATCAAGCAAACTGTTTTATACTTTCCATTTATAAAATGTATTTCATGCTGCCCCGTTTTGTGTATGTGTTCCTATTCAAACAACGATATAGTTATAAACAATAAGGTCTTCTTTTTCGGGTCACTTTAAATTTGAATCATCATTTAAATACTTGAAGTGATCTTTCGATGTTTCACTTTGCTCTTAACACTTCATTAGCTACCCTGTCTTTTTAGAATCTGAACTTATGTAAAACACAAGGTTAGTAACATTTAAATATATTTTGGGATGTTAAAAATTGTTTCAAGAGTAAAAGAAGATGGGGGTACCTGGCTGGCTCAGTTAGTGGAATGTGTGACTCTTGGTCTTGGGGTTGTGAGTTCAAGCTCCATGTTGGGTGTAGAGATTACTGGAAAGTAAAATCTTAAAAAAAGAGTAAAAGAGTTTGGATGTAATGCAATTTGCAATTAAGTGGAAAATGACCTTTTTTTGTCTCCTTTCTGAGATTAGATTTGAAAATAAATTTGTAATAAATGCATATACAGTAAAACCTTGTGTTGTGAGTAACTTGTTCTGCGACTGAGTAGTACATGATGCCTAATGTCACATGATCACAAATGAGCCAATCGTTCTTTTCTCTCTCTCTCTCTGCGGGATGGTGGGTGATCGTCTCCCTTGCTCAGATGCTGGGCCTCATGCTGTGGTGTTTGGCAGAAATCAGTGATTTTTCAGAACATTGGAAGGTACCCAAAACTGGCGATAGTGTATTTTTTGTCACTTCAACAGTCCTTTGCTTTTCCATACATGAGTAAGCTTAGGAATGCTTTGCTTCATTCTAGGTCAGGTTGCCTGCAGATAGAGACCCTCTCCTCTGCTGCATTATTGCCAGTTACATTAAATACAGTATATGACAAGAGTTTATTAATAATGTAGTATAGTTGACATCCATGCAAGTGTATACAATGGCCCCCATGCAGAAAAGGATTCCATTGAGCCAGTAGATAGCAGTGATTTCATTAGTGATAGTGAAAGTCATCCTGCACAATAACCCTTTCTCTTGTCTCCCTCACACCAGCCACGAAGGTTTTCAAAGGTAAGTGCAGGTTAGTTTGTCTTTATATTTTGTATTTTCTTTATTGTTGTGTGTTCTGTTACAGTATTGTAATGATTTTTATGTGAATATTTTTGGGATGTGGAACAAGTCATCTGAGTTTCCAGTATTTCTTCCGCTTTGACATACAAGTGCTTTGGATTACAAGCATGTTTCCGGAATGAGTTATACTCGCAAACCAAGGTTTTCCTGAATAAGCATAGTTTCGGTGGCAGCAGAGTGTTTCTGTTAGGCTTTTGTGTGAGTGTGCACAGCCTTCCCTCTCACACTCATCTGCCTGAGTGGCCTTTCTCCTTCGGGCTAATTTGCAGGCCACTGCTTACTGAAGGAGGGGAATATTGCTGCCAGTGCAGCACCTCTCTGACTTGGTCATTAATTCAAATTTGTGTGTCCCGATTCCCATCTGGCTAAGTGGATACTGGCATCTAGCTTTGGTTCAAAGGGATATTTTATAAACTTTAAAATTATGTGCACTGAACCTTTAAATATGTTGACTTCTTTATCCATGCAAGTGTCAAGAGTTTATTTGTAAAGTAGAAACAAATGATTCATTTATGGGACTGTAAATCCTCGGGTTTAATTAAAGGATTCATGACCTTGGAGGTATCTTTTGCATTCTTCATTTTGGTCATATCTCTTGCTTGAAAGTACTTTGAAATCATTATTTCCTTATCCTGGAAGAATCTGTAGACTCAAACCCAATCATAGTGCTTTCAGAACAGATTTCATTATTGCAAATGACAAGAATTTGAGGATTGTCGTAGACTCCATTATCATTTGCACAGTTGGTCTGTGCAAAGCAAGTCTTCTTCACAATATGAAAGAGTTAAAGGAATCTCTATAAGTTCATTTCACCTGGAGACAGAGAAATCTTTTATAGTCTTTGCATGTGTCAACTAATACATAAATAGGAACAAATAATTTTTATAGTATAAGTTTGGCTTATAAGAATTGTATAAAATTTTATTAAGGTTTATTTTAATTTTAATTTTTTTTGTTTATTTTTGAAAGAGAGAGCAGGTGGGGTAGGGGTAGAGAGAGAGGGGAGAGAACGAATCCCAAACAGGCTCCGCACCGTGAGTGCAGAGCGAGCCCGATGCAGGCCTTGAACTCACGAACCGTGAGATCATGACCTGAGCCAAAATCAAGAGTTGGGTGCTTAACCGACTGAGCCACCCAGGCACCTCTACTAATGTTTATTAATGTTATATATTCTCATATTTTTATTAATACATATTTATGATGTTATAAATATACTTCTACTTTTTAAAAATTATACTTTGAAGCGGCTGACAAGCATCATGGTCTGAGTTGTTTAATGACTTCTGACTATTCAGAGTAGCTTTAATGGTTTTGTGGTCATAATATTAAGGCATTGAAAATGTTTAGGGAATCAAACAAGGGGAAAAAAGTAATGATCATATGTAAGCCCATGAGTGAGATAGGAGCCAAATGAACAGTCTTCTCTATTTTTAAATGTACAGTATAAGTACATATTTTTAATGAAAAGTAATATTTTACATATTATCTTACAGGCTGCCTTTTAAATGTTAATATTTTGAACATCTTTTCATGTCAGTAAAAATAGGAATAAGTGTTTTTTAATGGCTGCTTAATTGTTTGAAATTAATTTCACTAGTCTTGTATTTAGGACCTTTAATTTATAATTTTTCCTTATTATAAACAATGCCATACTGAATATCCATATATACCTCTTTGTATTTAAATCTACTTATTTTCTGTGGATAAATTTGTAGAGTTGGAAATGCTGAGTCAAAAATATTTGTTCATTTTTAAATGGTTTTTGATATATTTATTGTCAAATTGTCCCCTAAAAATTATACCAACTTACACTCCTGCTAATACTCAGTATGAGTGATCATTTCTCTACCACTACTAACAAAGTATTAGCAATTTTTTTGTCAATCTTACATTGAAATCTCATTGTTTTAATTAATTTATTAATGCTTATTTATTTTTGAGAGAGAGAGAGAGAGAGCGCATGAGCAGGGATGGGGCAGAGAGAGAGGGAGACAGAGGATCTGAAGCAGACTCCCCACTGACAGCAGCAAGCCTGATGCAGGGCTCGAACTCATGTACAGTGAGATCATGATGTGAGCCAAAGTTGGACGCTTAACCAACTGAGCCACCCAGGCACCCCTTATTGTTTTAATTTAAATTCAATTGATTACTAACAAAGTTGAAATCTTTTTTTTTTTTTTAATTTTTTTTTTCAACGTTTATTTGTTTTTGGGACAGAGAGAGACAGAGCATGAACGGGGGAGGGGCAGAGAGAGAGCGAGACATAGAATTGGAAACAGGATCCAGGCTCTGAGCCATCAGCCCAGAGCCTGATGCAGGGCTCGAACTCACGAACTGCGAGATCGTGACCTGGCTGAAGTCGGACGCTTAACCGACTGCGCCACCCAGGCGCCCCAGTTGAAATCTTCTAGTAATTTTTGATATTTGTATTTCTTCCTTTTCAAAATTGCCTTTCCATAGACATTGCCCACTTTATTACTGGGGTACTTATTTTTCCTTCTTAATTTTAAGTGCCCTTAATAAAGTAAAACTTTAAATCTTTCTCCATCATAAAGGTTCTAAATTTCCTCCATTTGTCTTTAACTTTGCCATGCACAAGTTTTACATTCTTATGTAGTCATGTCTATCAATATTTTTAAAATAATTTTGAGCTCCCCTCTAAAAGTCTACCTGGCTGAACTATGTAGAAGTCTGTTTACAAATTCATGTAAATATCCCAAACTTGATAATCAAACTGATTACAAAAGCTATCTAATCATAGAAATTTTCCAAGCAGCTAGTCAACGAAACAGATTCCCTTTCTTAATTTAACCAGGGAAATGGTCTATTATATTGCAAAACTGTAATCCATCTGAATGTTGTTTGATTTAACAGCGTTAAAACCTAGAGTTGATTTAACAGCTTTACTGTGTAGAACTGTGCATTGCACAGATTGAAAGCAGATGACCCAGTCTCAGGTTTCGTCTGATGATTGACTCTCCAGGCTACTTAGCACTTAACAGACTGACAACCAGTGTGGACTGCTCACTTCCTGTCCAGATAGTGTATTTGTCAGATTGCTCTTCTAATGCAACTGGAAGAAACAAAGAGCACTCTTTCTACAATACATGCTGAAAAGGCTAAGTACTGTCTTTTCCAACCTCCCTTGCAGCAAAGGTCTGGTCATGTAATGTAGAGCCAGCCAATCAGACACATACCCTGCCCTACTCCAAATTTTGTATTGAGATTAAAAAAAAACAAAACAAAACCAAATACTGCCAAGAATCTTTCATGGCCGCAGCAGACAATGCAGCTTTGACACCAATGCCAGTGGTAACATCTGGTGACAGGGGTTGGGCAGTGTAAGCTGGGGTCAGTGGTAGGGAGATCCTCACCAGACCAGTTGTCTGGTGTCATTTTCACTGAGGTACTTGAGGCATAGATTTGAGGCCTGGTTCTTAAAACCTGGCAAGTCTGTGATTTCCAATATCCTTTTAATAAGTTTTGTGTTTGCATTTACTTCTTTTCTTTTCCATGCACTTAGGAACCCTAACTGATACAGGATCTGAGTTAAATAATAAGTGTTCCTCTATCAGTTTAGAATTATACACACATTCCCCACTCCCCCATACACACACTTAATCTGTTTCTGGACTTTGTATTCACCTTTTAGTACTTATGATACTCTGCTTTTTCAAGTTTACTCCTTTATTTTACCTGAAGCAGAGCTCGTGTTCACCCAAAGCAGGGCTCGAGCTCACCCGAAGCGGGGCACAAACTCACCCAAAGTGGGATTCGAATTCATGAACTGTGAAATCATGACCTGAGTCGAAGTCAGATGCTTAACAAGTAAGCCACCCAGGCATCCAGTATTTGCTCTTCTAAATGAAATTTAGAAACATTTCATGAAGTTCCTAAAAGAAAATCCCTTTTGATTGTAATTAGGAGTATATTAAATGTATAGATTTCATTGGAAGGGAATAACACCATCAATGTTGTCTTCTTACTCAACAAAATGGTCTGGATCTTGTATTAGTTAAGTTCCATGAAAGAAGAACAACTACTTGCCTGCTAAATAATGTGAGATTTATGACAGGGATTAGACCTGTAATTGTGGGGGCTGGGAGAGCATTCTGGGCAGACGCTTGCCTCTGAGTCTATTGTTAAGCCTGAAGCTGCTGCAGATCAGCTAGGCAGACAGTCAAGAAGGGAAACAATGTGGAGGAGAGCAAGGACAGAATGGAATCTGCATAGGCTTCTCACCAACTCCAGTTTTGATGCTGTGGGTGATCTGCAGGAGAAGCTAGCATTCTTGACCTTGATTCATTTTGATGTATACATGAAACTATGAACCATGAAACTATTACCATAATCAAGATAGTGGACATAACTCTACCCCCAAAGTTTCCTTATGTTCCTTTTTTTAAAATTTTTTTCAACGTTTATTTATTTTTGGGACAGAGAGAGACAGAGCATGAACGGGGGAGGGGCAGAGAGAGAGGGAGACACAGAATCGGAAACTGGCTCCAGGCTCTGAGCCATCAGCCCAGAGCCTGACGCGGGGCTCGAACTCCCGGACCGCGAGATCGTGACCTGGCTGAAGTCGGACACTTAACCGACTGCGCCACCCAGGCGCCCCCCTTATGTTCCTTTTTAATCCTTCTAAGTCCCTCCCTTCCCCAGGCGACCACTGATCTGCTTTCTGTCACTTAAGTTGATTTGCATTTTCTAGGATTCTATATAAATGGAATCATTACGTATTCTTTAAAAAATTTCTAAATGAAAAATTTAAATATATAGAAAAGTGGAGGATAGAATAATGAACTACAGGGTATCCATTACCGATATTGAACAATTATAAAATTTCCCATATTTCCTTCATTTATGTCATTTTTAAAAATTAAGACTTTATTTTTGAGAGCAGTGGTAGGTTTACAGAAAAATTGAGCAGATAGTACAGAGTGTTCCATGTGTTACCTCTCCCTCCATACATATTTCTCCCTATTGTTAACATTTTGTGTTAGTGTGGCACACTTGTTACAATTAATAAACCAACATTGGTGCATTGACTGAAGTCCATAGTTGACATTAAGGCTCATTCTTTGTTTTTTGTTTGTTGTTGTTTTTTTTTTTAATTTTTTTTTAATGTTTATTTATTTTTGAGACAGAGGGAGACAGAGCATGAATGGGGGAGGCTCAGAGAGAGAGGGAGACACAGAATCCGAAGCAGGCTCCAGGCTCTGAGCTGTCAGCACAGAGCCCAACGCGGGGCTCGAACTCACGGACAGCGAGATCATGACCTGAGCCGAAGTCTGATGCTCAACCGACTGAGCTACCCAGGCGCCCCAAGGCTCATTCTTTGTGTTGTCTAGTTACATGGGTTTTGACTATTACTCCATTTTTCTTTTCTTTTTGGTTTGGTTTATTTCACTAAGTATTTGAGGTTCATCAATGTTTTCGTATGTATTACTTTTTTATTTCTTTTTATTCCATGTTTTGTTTAGCCAGTTGGGCTGTTTCCAGTTTGGAGCTAATGTAGATAAAGCTGCTGTGAACATTCATGTACAAGTCTTTGTATGTCTGTATGCTTGCATTTCTCTCCGGTAAATACCTGGGAGGAGAATGACTATGATCGAAGTATGTTTAACTTTGGAGAAACTGAAAAGTGGTTTACCATTTTATATTTCCACCAGCTGTGTGTGAGGGTTCTGGTTGCTCCACATCTCTTCAACATTTGGGATGATAAGTCTTTAATTTTAGCCATTCCAGTAGGTATATCTTGTATCTCATTGTGGCCTTAATTTGCATTTCCCTAATAATTGATGACGTTGAGCATATTTCATGTGCTTGTTGACCACTATATATTATCTTTGTAATGGACCTTTTCAAATCTTTAGCCCATTTTTGTATTCGTTTATTTTTCTGTTACTGTGTTTTGAGAATTCTTTGTTCTGGGTAGAAATCCTTTATCAGATACGAGATACGCAAATATTTTATCCCAAATCTGTGGCTTGTTGTTTCATTCTCTTAATGTTTTTCAAAGAGCAGAGCTTCTTAATTTTGACAAAGTTCAGTGTATCAATTTTTAAAAAACAGATTGGCCTTTTGATGTTGCTTCTAAGAACTCTTTACATAGTCCAAGGACACAAACATATTCTATGCTTTCTTCCAGGAGTTTTACAGTTTTATATCTTACTTTTAGGTCTGTAATCCATTTTGACTTAATTTTTGTATATGGAGTAAAGTATGGACCGAGGTTCATTATTTTTACGTATGGATATCCTGTTGTTCCAGCAGTGTTTGGTGAAAGGACCGTCTTTTCTCCGTTTACTTGCTTTTGCACGTTTGTTAAAAATCAATTGACCATATATGGGTGGATCTATTTCTGATCCCACTTTCTATTCTGTTTCATCAATCTATTTGTCTATCTTTATATCAGTACCACACTGTCTTAATTACTGCGGTTTTATAAAACTTGAAATCAGATGGTGTAAGGCCTTCAACTTAGTTCATCTTTTTCCAAGTTGTTTTCTGATTCAAGGAATGTTTCCTTATAAATTCCGGAATATATATTATGAGCTATGTATAGTTTTTATGACAGAATGGAAGTTGAATCGTTCTTAATACGTCATTTAGTTATTCTTTAGCGTCAGAATTAAAACAGAACAATATAAAACAAAAACTGCAGGTATCACATAATGTTGATAACTTCAACTGTATAAATGATTTCAGTATCCTATGCCAGGTAAGCACGAAGCACAGAATTATGATTGCCTTTTTATATCAATTAAAGTTCTTCGGTTAGAGGCAACAGAAAGGAAAAAGGGATTTATTGGAAGAATGCTAGGGTAGCTCCTAGAAGTAAAAGGTAAGCTGCAGGAAGGAGGCCAGCTCTGAGAAACTTAAAAGACTGGACCTGTGGACTTGATGTCCTTTGTTTTTAGGGTGCTCCGTGTAGTGAAGCCCATGGTCTGTAAGAAGAAGAGTAACTTTCCCCTACCAGCTCCACTTAGGAAAATTCTAGAAAGGAGTCTGATTGGCCCAGCCTGGGTCACCTTAATCACTAGAGTATTCACCACTAGTCCAATCACTACTGGAAAATGATGACTAATTACTACTTACTAATTAATTACTACTACTAAGAGAGACAGGGAATTCTAACTGGTCAGCTCCAGAGTGGGTCTTGCGATGAGCACTTTTCCTAAAAGGAGATGCTGTTTTCAGAAGTATGGAAAATAGATGCTGGGTACACAGACACGGATGCCCACTACCAGGTAGCACACATTGCTGAGAGAGAGAACTGATGGATGACCTCAAAGTAATAGATTACAGTTGGTGGGCTTTCTTAAATTCACCTTGATACATACTAACATGTAAACTGGTGTTCCTATTCTCTTTGTGCTACATGGCATATTGTATATAACATGTAAGAAATACGATTTTCTTACACTTGAAAATTACTAACAGAGTAGTCTTAAATGTTCTCGCCACATGCACAAAAAGGTAACTATGCTAGGTGACAGAGATGTTAACCACACTGTGGTAATCATTTCACAATATATGCGTATGGGAAATCATCACATTATACACCTTAACCTTATACAGTGTTATATATCAGTTATATCTCAATAAAGCTGGGAAAAATAAAATGAAATTACAACAGTTTAAAAAAAAAAAAAAGAAATACCAGGGGTGTCTGGGTGGCATAGTCGGTTAAGTATCTGACTTCAACTCATGTTATGATCTCACGGTTCATGGGTTCAAGCCCCACATTGGGCTCCGTGCTGACAGCTCAGAGCCTAGAGCCTGCTTCGGATTCTGTGTCTCCCTCTCTCTCTGCCCCTGCCCCCTCACACCCTGTCTCTTAAAAATAAACAAAACATTTAAAAAAAATTTTTTTAAATACCAGTTTCTACAATTTGATTTTGTATTTGTGAAATCATTGCTGATTTTGTTTTGTTTAAATGCTATGTGGCATTAATATTTTTCTTTGCTTTCTATTTTAGGGTGACTGGGGAATGTAAGCAAGAATAAGCTGTTTGTCTCCTGATGGCTTTTGCTGTATACTGACGTATTATTTGTGATGGCATCTGAGGCTGAGAAGACCCATGCTTTACTCCAGTCTTGTAGCACTGAATCTCTTTTTTCCAGCCTCGGTCTGGGAATATTTTGCCTAGTAGCTGACAGACTTCTTCAGTTTTCAATCATTCAGCAAAATGACTGGCTTCGAGCCCTCTCAGATAATGCAGTACACTGCGTGATTGGCATGTGGTTGTGGGCAATTGTCATTGGAGTCAAGAAGACAACTGACTTTGGAGAAATCATTTTAGCTGGATTTTTAGCCTCTGTTATTGATGTAGACCACTTTTTTCTAGCTGGATCTTTATCTTTAAAGGTAAGAGGCATCCATGTTTAATTTTTCTGGTCTTTAACACCATTATATTGACCTTCACAGCATCATTTTAGAGCTAGGGGTTATCTTTATTTTAAAGTAAGAAAGCTCATTCATCCCATTTTTTTGAGCACTCAGTACTTTCCTGAAGATGAATACAGACATGTTGCTAATCAAGTTACTTGACCTCACAAAGTGCCAAGGATGCATACAGAGCAAGGACTCAGTAAATGTACCTGGAGAGTTCTGTGCTGGCTTTACCGAGGACGGTGCTTAGCCAAGTCTTGAAGGAAGCATCAGCCCACTGGTTTAAAATAATGGGGGTCATTCTTGGAGCTAACCTGGTTCTTTTTTCTGTGTTCTTTCTTCAGGGCCACAGTTAGGATTTTCCCCCTTACGCTTCATGTTTTACCGTTAGTATGCAGCTCCTACGTGCTCTGTAACAGTGAAGCAGCTTTAAGGTGATTCCAAGTCCCGGGGAATGACTTCAGTAGATTCATTCCCCAGCCCCTCTTGGAACCAAAGGTGTGCATTTCAAGGGACTCCTTAGGACACCGTCGCTGGTGGCGAAATTTGAGGAATTTCATTGAGGCTTCAGATGTTTAGCTATACAGTGACCTGCTAGCTTTGCAAATGAGCTATGCTTAAAATGACAGTTCAGACAATATTTTCTTTTTGCTTTTTTTTTTGTTTGTTTTAGAGAGAGAGAGCGTGCACACGAGCGGGAGAGAGGGTCAGAGGAGAAGGGGAGAGAGAGAGAGAGAGAGAGAGAGAATGAGTGAGTGAGTGAGAATCTCAAGCAGGCTCCACACTCACCATGGAACCCACCCAGGGCTTGATCCCATGACCCTGGGGTCATGACCTAAGCCAAAATCAAGAGGCACCCAGGCACCCCTGTTCAGATAATATTTTCTAAGTGTCAACAGATTTGCCTACCTTTTACATGTTTATGACCTGTAAATATTTCAGGAAAGAAATACAGACCCACAGAGCAAGGACTTTTCTTGCTCACCACTGCCTGGAACGCAGCCTGGCTCACCTAGTAGTTGTTCGGTAGATATTTGTTGAATGAACGAGAAATGATCACTTTTTCCTTTATGTGTCACACACCAGGTACTTCTCAGAGATTGTCTCACTTATGAAAACACTTAATCAGTTAGGAATCACTAATTCCTGATTAAAGACACAGTGTAACTTTTTGGCTATAAATGGAGGCAGAATAACACTGCGTTTGAGATTGGCATCAGAAGACCTGAGTTTGAATCCCAGTATGTGGTGGTGTTAGCAGAGCCCCTTCCTTCTTTAAGCCTCAGTGCCCTCATCTGTAAAATGTGGATTCTGTCTTTACTGATCTCGTTGGGTTGTCTTGAGTGTTAAGAGAGCATGTTACAGGATGCACCGTGGTAAATAGTTCACAATAAATGTTAGTAGAGATTTGGGTAAGCTAAACCACAGAAAGTGTGGTTCATAAGTGCGTTCACCTAGAATTTAACTATCGTAATTTTTAAAAATGTTTAGGCTACCTACTATATTTATTCTTTGACTCACTTAGAAGCGGTAGTGTTGAGAATATGAGCCAAAGAGTCAGACAGACTCAGTGTTTGTACAATGTGGGGAAGCTACTTGTTCTCTGTAAGCCTCGGCTCCCCGCTCTGTAAAACCATCTCTAACTCATCCAGTTGTTGTAAGGATTAAAGGAGGTAGTGCATAGAAAGTATAGCATAGTGCTGGTACTGATCTTTTTTTAAAAATGAAATATGAATGTTTTTAACCATAAAACTGTTTGTGGTCATCAGTAATAAGTACCAAAACTAAGTACTTATGATACTATTTAAAAAAATTTTGGGGCACCTGGGTGGCTCAGTCGGTTAGGCATCGACTTCAGCTCAGGTCACGATCTCACGGTCCGTGAGTTCGAGCCCCGCGTCGGGCTCTGTGCTGACAGCTTGGAGCCTGGAGCCTATTTCGGATTCTGTGTCTCCCTCTCTCTCACACCTTCCCCTGTTCATGCTCTCTCTCTCTGTCTCAAAAATAAATAAACGTTTAAAAAAAAAAAAAAATTTTTTTAACATTTATTGATTTTTTTAGAAACAGAGTGACAGAGTGCAAGCAGGGGAGGGGCAGAGAGAGAGAGAGCGAGACACAGAATCTGAGGCAGGCCCCAGGCTCCTGGCTGTCAGCACAGAGCCAGACATGGGGCTCAGACTCATGAACTGTGAGATCATGACCTGAGCTGAAGTCCAACGCTTAACCCACTGAGCCACCCAGGCACCCCATTATGATACTATTTTTTAAATGTCTGTTGTTACTTCTTTTTTTAAGTGATCTATTTTTACTTCTGTAATTTTTATGATAATGTCCTTTTATTCTTTATTCTTTTTCTTTTTTTTTTAATGTTTATTTATTTTTGAGAGAGAAAGAGAGTGTGAGCAGGGGAGGGGCAGAGAGAGAAGGAGACACAGAATCTGAAGCAGGCTCCAGGCTCTGAGCTGTCAGCATGGAGCCCAATGTGAGGCTCAAACCCACAGACGACGAGATCATGACCTGAGCCAAAGTCGGACGCTTAATCAACTGAGCCACCCAGGCGCCCCCATTATTCTTTATTTTTCTATGAAGGAAAAGTCTCGATTGAAGTTTTAGAAGTAAGCCAAGCAACAGAAATTTCTTTAGCATCTATTAATATAGACTTCACAAATGAATGCGTAAAGAGTCAGACATATCCAGAGCATAACTGCTAATCACGTCAACTTCAGGCTATTGCTTTCTTCCAAGTCGGGACTACCACAGGCCCCCTTGTCCCACCCTGCTGTTAAGGAGCACGATACAGCGTGGGTATGGAACCAAAAAACAAAGGTAGAGACAAGAATTGAGTAACAATACAGAAATGTCACATGTGCCGGCAAAGTAGAAATAAAACAGCTAAAAATGTAGAGAAGGGAGAAGGAAGGGGAATGTAGCATAAATGCCTTGATTGATGTTTAGTCAGTTGGTGGGAGTAGAGAACCCTGGTTTAAGTAGTGCGTTTAAGAGACCCCCCCAGCCGTGTGACTTCACAGGGTGGCAAGGTATAGTGTCTGTCTCTCTCTCTTTTTTAAGTTTATTTATTTATTTTGAGAGAGAAAGAGAGAGCGAGCAGGGGAGGGGCAGAGAGAGAGGCAGACAGAATCCCAAGTAGGCTCCACACTGTCAGCACAGAGCCTAATGTGGAGTTCGAAGCCACAGAACTGGGAGACCATGACCCGAGCCGAAATCAGGAGTCAGATGCTTAACCGACTGAGCCTCGCAGGCACCCCCAAGGTACAGTTTTTTTTAACAGATGTCTTGTATTTTAGTGTGGTGGGAAGGTTATGCCTCCTAATTTTTTTTTTATAGGTACCTAAGTTGTTTTTTTCACTACTCCTTTTCCTCTTGACCGTCCCCAAAGGGTTCCTCTCCCTTCCTCTTTATCATCTTCTCCCCCAGAACCAGTGCCTTGTAATGCCTTGAATCATGCACACTTTGAAGTTTTTGCTTTGTAGCCGGTGCTCTGATCTATGAGGGCCCTTTTCAGTGTTTCTCTTTCTAGTAATTTTAGATCAATCTTAGGTCTCCTCGTCCTTCTTGGCTTGCGGTGGAGGTGTGCAAGAGAGCACGCTGATGTGGTGTTTATCTTAATGCTTTAGGGAGTATTTGAAGTTTTAGGTGCTCTCTGACGTCTGTCTAATGCCGAGTGAGATTTGGTATAGTTTTATTTGTCCTTGTCTATAGTGTTTTTGAGGATGTGTGGGGAGATTCAGATTTAGGCAATTTTCACTATCCTCGGCTTCCTTTTCATTCGAAGTTACCTAATTGAGAGGAGCCTGGGTGACTCAGGCAGTGAAGCATCTGACTCTTGATTTCAGCTCAGGTCATGATCTCTCTGCCCTTCCCCAGCTAGCACATGCACTCATGGTCTCTCTCTCTCTCTTTCTCTCAAAATAAATAAACTTAAAAAAATAAAATAAAATAATACAGTCTTTCTAAATGTTGTTGTAAGTGCATTCTGAAAATATTCAAGGCCAATATAAACCGGTTACAACAATGTCTTTCTTGCCTTTATTGATAGAAGAATATTTTACTTGGTTGTGAGATTTTTTTAATGCTGTTAGAGGCCCCAGATAATTCTCTAAAACTCCAAATTTACACAAACCATACATTTGATATATAAATTATGTTCATATTGTGACTTTTCTAAGCAAATAATAGAAAACTTTAAAAAATTGATGGCCAGGTTCTTGAGATCTTGATTCCATTTTTAACGCAAAGAAATATCCTACTCACACCTATATCTTCTTTGCTTTACACATACCAGATTGAATATGTGTATTCACAGGTGACATAGAAAATGTTTCCATTGCATTTCTAATAGACTCCTGGAAAATATTTTAGAATATTAAGAAGCATCTACAAAATTTTGTTTGCCAAGAGGGAAATGATACCGGCTACTTTCCCCTGCAGGCTGCTTTGACTCTTCCACGAAGACCTTTTCTTCACTGCTCTACCGTGATACCTGTCGTGGCTCTGACCTTGAAGTTTACTATGCACCTTTTCAAGCTCAAAGACTCATGGTGCTTTCTCCCCTGGATGTTATTTATATCCTGGACCTCACATCATATCCGAGATGGAATTCGTCACGGCTTGTGGATATGCCCATTTGGAAAAACTTCTCCTTTGCCATTCTGGCTTTATGTCATAATCACATCCTCTTTACCTCATATCTGTTCATTTGTTATGTATTTAACAGGGACCAGACAAATGATGTCTGCAAAACATGGAATTCAGATTGACGTCTGAAGTAACTGTATGCCACTCTGAGAGAAGGAAATGGTTCAGATGATAATTAAGGGTAGCTGACATTATAAATTAAAAAACATATATTAATTATTATAATTCCTGAATCCTCTTGCTCAGGAGGCATGCACCCTTTTTTAAATATATATATATATATATATATATATATATATATATATATATATTTGTTATAATTTTACTTCTCTCTTCTATAATACACTAGTACAATATTAGAGTTTCATTTATTCCGTGACATATTTTTATTGTGTCTTCTGTTTATCTGGCTTTACCAATAGCTCTAGTAGACTAACATCCAGTTACATTTTCTGGAGGTATACATTTAAGGCAGTCCACTTCAGGATGAAAAACAGATCAAATTGCCTAATTTGAAGGCATTTGTGTCCACATTTTCCTGAGATACTGAAACAGTGAAAGAGCCAGAATAAATGAGATCCTGAATAAGACGTATGGTGACCACTAAGATTTCTTCATTTTCCTCTATGTTGAACCTGAGTGAAGTTTGATTTGCCAGGTACTTTAGTGAGTTGTGATTACTGGTGGAATCTGTGCCAGTACACTTGTAAGAAATCATCATATTCATAAAAGATAGTAACTAATATTAGATCTAGATTATTGTTTCAGGAATCACTTTAGGAAATAATTATTGTAATATGTTGCCTGTAGTAACATTACTCAAGTATTATTTTTTTTAAAGTTCATCTATTTATTTTGAGAGAGAGAGTGTGTTCATGAATGGGGGAGGGGGAGGGAGAGAGAGAGTCCCAAGCAGGCTCTGCTCTGTTGCACAGAGCCTCATGTGGGGCCTGAACTCACAAATCGAGAGATCATGACCTGAGCCAAAATCAAGAGTCAGACTTTCAACTGACTGAGCCACCCGGGCGCCCCAGTATTATTTTTTTAGTATCTTGGCCCCCGAATCCCATGTGTTAAGGTTTTAACTGTTCTGAAAAAACATAATTAAATTAACAAAATATTAATACATGGCTTATAACCATGGAATTTGAATTCACACAAACAAAGGACTTATCAGTAATGTTATTTCAGATGTAAACTCCTAAGGTGTCATTAAAATTGTTTTAGTTGCTATCAGTTTGTTTACACACTATTTAAAAATATTATACCAGTTAAATAATTTTTAAAACATATGCCTGATGCAGAGAGACAAAACATACGTTTTTCAAAATGAAGGAGTTTCAGGAAATTTGCCTTTTCCTTTGTCCTTTCAGGTTAACCTGTCAAAAATGATTAACCTTTATTAGAGAAGGAAAATTTGGTTGCTATAAAATTTTACATTTTCACAGTTTAATGTCACTTTGATATAAACGTCAGTGCCCTAAAGACACTTGCTTTGTTTTTTGTATCCTATGTGCCATCTGCTGTCTTTAGATTTTCTCACACATTTGTGATTTGTAATGCTAGTGATTGTGTGCCTTATTCTCTGAGAAGTGCTGAAGCAACGCCTTATCCAAAGCATATTCTTCTTATTTATTAAGTTAAACAGAGCTCTGTAAACTGTCACAAATGTTCATTTTACTTTGGTTTTTCTTTTTGTTGTTAACCAATTGGTTGCAATCCATTATATCTTAGAATCTATTAGATTTTACAATCTATTATCTTTTGAGAGCAATGATTGTGTCACTTTGGTTGGTATAATAAATATTATATAGTGGGGGGAAATTTGAATAAGGTAGGGATTTTTTTTTAAGTATATGATGTCAGAAATCCATGGAAATAAAGCATATATCTTCTATCGCTTTTTCTGACTAAATTATAAAACTACTTTTTCTTTCTCCAGATAAAACGAAGGAATGCTATTAAAATATAGGGCCTTATTTAGGAATGTCACACTGGCATTTTAGGGGTGGTTTTTGTATTAGAATGGGAATTGACTTTGACCATGACTCATTGCTTAACCAGTAACTGCACATTTTAAATGTGGGTTTATCTTCTTTCCTACCTCTACCATCAGAAATGATCCTTATCTTCTAAATGGTCTGTGACAGCTGTGGTTGTAACCTCTAGAAATATAGCAGCCAACTTCGCATGCCACCATTTTGTTTTTCACCTCGTTGAAAGAGTTTGTGTCAATACGACATTTATATTGAAAATTGGTGCCGGAGTCCAGCTCCGGCAGGTCCAGGGGTTCCCGAAGGATGAACGGCGTCGGCGAAAAGGTGAAAAAAAAAAAGGCAAAAAACAAAAATAAAAGTGGACACAGACAACAGCAGTGTGTTGAACTGGCCGCTTTCTTGTGGCAAACGTGGCATTATATTTGTTAGCAATTTCCTTGTAGCGTGCGTCATCTATGTTTTCTAGCATTACCTAATTCTAAAAATGTTCCTATGTGTAATCACCCTTTAAGGAATAACATGGTTATTTTCTCATAACGTTCCCTCCTGCCCTTTGCTTATTGATTAATTTCTTACATTATTTTCATTACGTATCTATGTTTATCTATAATCTATAAAGCATTTGCTTTGCTGTTTTCATGAAAAGTCATCTCTCTCAACACCTCAAGTGGAACAGTTACAGGGACGTGACCTCTTAGTTGTTTCTCTGAACCATTTGTGGCTTGAGGAGCAAAAGTGTTCACCTCGGTCTGAGGTTCCAGGAGGGGGCCAAGAGGGCCTTAGGAACCCACGCCTTATACATTCTCAGAGAGACAATGCACCTGGGAACTAATGAACCATTCTGTACCTTAACCGACTAGGTTCAATCATCATCTGGAATGCCTCCTGGGGGCCAAGTGGGCCTAGGGGTTGGAGTAACTTGTGCCCAGAGATACACTCCTTTGTTGCTGGAGTGGGGCTTTTAAATCCATGTATTCCTCCTTTGCTGGCAAATGTATGAGGCTATCCTTCCTTTAGGTAGAGTTGTCTTTATAGGGGGTGGCAAGGGCTAAATGTTGGGCCGCACAATTTCCTCGCGGAACCTTATTTCTTTCCCCAGTGGTTCTTTTCCCAGGGGGCCTGCCGAGGGCAATTCCCCAACAGACAATTCCCCAGGTACTTTTATTAAGGCCAAATTACATAAAAGCGGGAGTACGAGAAGCTTCACTGTCGGTGGACCGCCTGCAGTCCCGATCCGTCCACCGCCCGGGCCCTGCCATCAGGCTGGTTGGATAGCTCGGCTTCCGACAAATTGAATTGTATCTTGTTTGCATATGTGTGTTTTCTTCTCCACTCACTTAGTGGAGGCTGGTCCACTGATCTAACCTTCCAATCTGCTGTTTTCTAGAGGCATGTTAGTTGTAGCTACTCAGAAAAACTTCCGCCATTGACCTGCCATTGAACTCTACTCTTCCTCAAGTCTAATTCCCTTTAAGTGATAGGCTAAGTTAAAACACCTCTGTGTCCGCACTTCCTTTCTTCAACTTAGGCAGCCACCATCACTACCTCCAATCAGGCGGACACGCCCTGGTTCCATTTTGTTTTGGCTAGTGGGACAATTACTTAGTTTTTCCCATTTTCCCAACTGAAGAGGAGAGGAAATAGGCCATATTCTGGTCCTTGCTCACTATTGTCATGGCTAAACCTATTATCCACCCTAGTTCCCAGTTTTTCCTTTGATATCTCAATATATTACTCGTTCTTAATCATCCTCATCCCCACATGCTACTCTCTCTAAGGCTCCCTTTCACCTTCTTTGATGATATCTTTTTTCCTTTTATTCCAATGCTTGATTTTACCCTCAGTCATCAGATGAGCCACCTGAACATTCCCCTTTTTCTTCTATACCAATGACTCATCACTACATCACACCAGCCATGCACAAGTACAGCAGGCCTGCTTTTTAAATGACACTGCTCATTGCTGAGATCTCAAACGTTGTTTAACTTTCTAGACCAGTGGTTCTCAAACTCTAGCATACATCAGAATCACCTGTAAGACTTGTTAGAACAGGGATTGCTGGAGACCCACCTCCAGAGTTTTGATTGGGTAGATCCCAAGAATTTGCATTTCCAACAAGTTCCTGGTTGATACTGTGAAAGATGAAATGAAATGGGCTCACTTATGTCAGGTACCTTGAAAATGGAGCTGGGAGGCCATTAAGGAAATGGGCCTCCTGCACGCCCTCACTGGTGGAACCATGAACTCTTGAACTGAGCCAGCCTCAACTATTACAAGCACTCAAACACCTGCAACTTGCTACACTAAGAGACTTTGCTTAGCAACCAATTTATACTCCCTCAAGAGTAACTTTCTGCCCTGAGCACCAATAAAAAAATTCTTTTGAACAACCTATACAAACTTTCCTTTTTTGCTTTAAAAACCCCTGACTTTGCTCCCTAGTGGGACCCTATTTGGATTACTACCCAAATCTGAACTGCAATTCTTTGATCCCCAAAAAACATTCTTAATTATTGCCTCCTGAAGATTTTAGGTTGACAATATTGATGCTGTTATTCAGGAACCACACTTTTAGAACCACGACTCTAGACTCATCCTGTTTCTTTAACTTTATTCCCTTCGCTCCTCTTCCTTGAGCCGACTCTTGCCTTGTCGATATCTTTAATTTTTCTCAGCCTTCCTTTGTTGCTAGGTCCATCAGTCCTCTGCTAGGCACATTTGACTCTGTCCTTCTACCCAGGCAGTGCTCTGGGTTACTGTTTACTATTTCAGCCCTCAGTGCCCAGACGCCCTGTGTACTAGCCAATCAGATGACCTAGAATAATACGCATAGTCGGCTTTCCCCAGTTTTACTTGTGAAACCCTACTGACTTGGCCTGCTATCTAACTTCAACTGGATATCTTAATAATACTTTGCCCACTACTAAACAATTTTTTTTTCCAAATACTGTACCCAAAAAGAGAAACCTCAGAATTTCGGCCCGTATTAGTTCCAGCCCAAAGCCAAGAGGCTCACAGCATTCCACTGATCTGAGAAATTTATATTAATACTCAATCTCCACAATGACCTTGCACTTTGCATAAACCCAAGGCATTGCCACGTGTGACCCCTTGGCCTTTCTTTACTTCCCAGGAATAAAGATACAAATAAAAGCATTTCTGAAGCATCTTACCCTTTGCCTGACCTGGCAAGGAGTTATTTGGCTTACATACCCAGCAGCACTAAGTAACATTGCTTTGATGTCTGGCAACGGGGAGGGGAAAGTCTGCATCAAGCTCTAACACTCATTTTGATCCTCTTCAGCACGCTGTGTGAGATTTCAAAGAAAGCACCTATCCGGATTCACACACCCTTTCTCATTCAGTATTCATTGGACTTAATTGAAGCAACACCCAGGTTCCCAGGTCAGCATCATTGGTGCCATGCACATAAAGTGGAAGGCAGAGAAAATTTTCCCTAGATATCTGGGTGATGCTCAATAAAGTATAAAACACGGGATAGTGGTTACGTAACAGACCGCGTGCAGGTGTAAAACATAGCTCAGTGACAGCGGTCAGACATCATTGCCAGCAGCTATTTCACACGGTCGCAGGGAAATGATTGGAGCTTTTTAAAGTCTTCATGAAAGACCCTGCTATAAGGACCTCATTGTGTGCTGTAGAGGCCTTCCTCTCCTTGGAGAGCCGTGTGTAAATACTACCCTTCCCTCTTCCTGGACTGCCACGGCTGTTTGCCCAGAGTCTATAACAATAGTCTCTCAGTGTTAGGCCTGCTCTCCTGGCCAGTAGAGGCTCCAGTGTTTCTTTAGATTCTGAACAGATTGACACAGGACTGGCTTCACGAAGGGTGGCACGGACTCCAGGCCATTCCTTCTGCAAAGGGCTCTGTCATTCCTCAGATGTGAGACCCACAGCCAGTCACTTGGCAAGTTCTCTGCTCCCATATCCACATGTCAATCCAAGTGAGATGGGATTAAATTAAACCTCAGAGGATCTTTGAAAGGGGGAAAATACTACAAAACAGTGAGAAGAGGGGCTCCTGGGTGGCTCAGTCAGTTAAGCATCCGACTCTTGATTTTGGCTCAGGTTCGTGCTGAGCGTGGAGACTGCGTGGGATTCTCCCTCACCCTCTGTCTTTGCCCCTCCCCTGCTCACTCACTTGCTCGCTCTCCCTCAAAATAAATAAATAAACTTAAGAAAAAGAAAAAGAGTGAGAAGAAAGGAGATGGGAAGCCTGTCTCCTTGGCCTGCTTAGAGGTTGTAGGGTATATGCCTGAGTGTGTCCCCTATTACTCTTCTTTTGCTGCTATAATAAATTAGCATAAATTTATTGGTTTAAAACAAGATAAATGCATTATCTTCCAGTTCTGCATGTCAGAAATCCAAAACAGGTCTCACTGGGTTAAAATCAAGGCATCAGCTGGGACGTGTTCCATCTGAGTTTCTAGGGAAGAATCTGTTTCCTTGCCTCCTGCAGCTTCTAGATGCCCCCTGCATCCCTTGGCTAGTGGCCCCCGTATTCTGTCTTCAAAGCTAGCAATGGCAGGTTGGTTTCCTTCTTCACATGCATCTTTCTGATCCTCTTTTGATAGTCGTGTCTCCCTCAGACCACAGCTGGGAAGATTCTCTTAAGGACCCACGTGATTAGATTGGGCCCTGCTGGATAATCCAGGGCAAGTTCCTCAGCTCAAGGTTCTTTATCACATTTGCAAAGCTTCTCTTGCCATGTAGGGTAACATATTCACAGGTTCCAGGGATTAAGATACGGGGGTCATTCTTTTGCTTACCCTTAGATATTTTTAATTGTTTTGTTGGTGGTGGTTTTGTTTGTTTAATACGAGCTGGCAAGACACTTCCCACATAACAAAGACTGGTCTCTTGAATCCTGTGCACCGGACCAGAATTTAGCCCTGGTGTCTTTGCACAAGTCACATGTCCTTTTTGAGCCAGTGAGGAATAGGCCAAATGCTTTCCAAGACTCTCTTCCTGCTCTAGCTTTCTATAATCCCAGCTCCTTGTCCCAGGAATGGGGGGCTCCTCAAATTCTGGGGAGATAACCTCCAACTTGTCTTGCCAGAGTTAAGTTTATTTTTGGGAAAATAATGACCTTTTTTCCTTTGCTATTGACACTACGGTTCTATTTGTCCTCTATTTTCTCCGTGTGGAACCACTGAATCTTTTTTTTTTTTTTCAATATATGAAGTTTATTGTCAAATTGGTTTCCATACGACACCCAGTGCTCATCCCAAAAGGTGCCCTCCTTAATACCCATCACCCACCCTCCCCTCCCTCCCACCCCCCATCAACCCTCAGTTTGTTCTCAGTTTTTAACAGTCTCCTATGCTTTGGCTGTCTCCCACTCTAACCTCTTTTTTTTTTTTTCTCTTCCCCTCCCCCATGGGTTTCTGTTAAGTTTCTCAGGATCCACATAAGAGTGAGACCATATGGTATCTGTCTTTCTCTGTATGGCTTATTTCACTTAGCATCACACTCTCCAGTTCCATCCACGTTGCTACAAAAGGCCATATTTCATTTTTTCTCATTGCCACATAATATTCCATTGTGTATATAAACCACAATTTCTTTATCCATTCATCAGTTGATGGACATTTAGGCTCTTTCCATAATTTGGCTATTGTTGAGAGTGCTGCTATGAACATTGGGGTACAAGTGGCCCTATGCATCAGTGCTCCTGTATCCCTTGGATAAATTCCTAGCAGTGCTATTGCTGGGTCATAGGGTAGGTCTATTTTTAATTTTCTGAGGAACCTCCACACTGCTTTCCAGAGCGGCTGCGCCAATTTGCACTCCCACCAACGGAACCACTGAATCTTAATACAAAGTCTTTCTCCATTCTCCATGCAAAAAAAAAAAAGATTTAAATTCATAAAAGCTTTGGCCAGTTAAACATCCATAGTTCATCTGAGTGAAAATGGAGCCAGTACTTGCCCTCACACAACACCGGTTCACTTGGCCACTGAGCAAATGCTTAATGTGTTCCTACTCCGTAGCAGGCCTCGTATGAAACATTAATGATCTGGGGACGCCTGGCTGGCTCAGTTGGTGCAGCATGCAACTTGATCTCAGGGTTGTGAGTTCAAGCCCCCCATTGGGCACGGAGCTTACTTAAAAAAATAATAATAATAATGTTCTAAGGGTGAAAAACACATAGTCTCCATCTTGAACCTGTAGGCTAATGGCAGAGACATACAGAAGACAGGCCATTTCCGTATAGCATGATAAGTAGGGCAATAAGAGCAAACACAGGGCCTCTGAAGTCCCATTAGGAAAGAAAGGGGAGTTCCCTGAAAACTAACAGAAAAGCAGGGGGCTCCCGTGAAGGCCAGAGGGAGGTGATGGAAAGGGTGGGAAGACCCCCAACGCTGAGGGAACAGCAATTTCGAAGGCTCAGAAGCCCCCAGTGACAGCATGTAGGTGGGACAACAGGTAATTCAGCTTTGCTGGATTAGGGTGTCTGGAGTGGGAGAGGTGAAGGCTGAAGGCAGTCAGCTGACAGCACAGGGCCTGGATCCTCCTCTGCTAGTTGAGGAGCTGGGAATACCCTGAAGGCAATGTGGAAGACTGGAGAGGGGTAAGGGGTAGGAGGAGCAGGTTTGCCTTTCTTCCTGGAGGCTGTAACTGGGAGTTGAGGCCAAGAGCCCCTGTGTTGGAACTGATGTCACGCAGCCGTGTCCTCTTCCCATCAAGAATGATGAAGACTAGAGGCACAGGCCTATGTGGCTCAGTGCCGATGACTTCTGAATTTAGGCTACTTACAATCTAAGAAGAATATACTAGAAATAATATCTAAGCAAACTGGGGATGTGGCCCCTCTCCCCTTGCGTGTAGCCTTTTAGGATCGGGTTCTGCCTCCGCATGGAGCTCTGGCCGATTGGGAGTGCCCAGAATGGAACGTGCTCACGCTTGGCTTTGGGTACGTGCTATTCCCTCTGGCTGGAAGGTGTTTCCTTTCCCCACTGTGGCGTCTGTGTAGCTGTTACTCCTTCAAGATCACCTCAAGTGCATCCTGTCTGTAAATCACTTTATTTAATTTTTATTTATTTTTAATGTTTTTATTTATTTTTGAGAGAAAGAGAGATGGGGGGGAAGGGGCACAGAGAGAGGGGCACGGAGTATCTGAAGCAGGCTCTGTGCTAACAGCTTGCACTCATGAACTCTGAAATCTTGACCTGAGCTGAAGTCAGCCAGCTTAACAGAATGAGCCACCTAGGCGCCCCTGTCTGGAAATCAATTTAAAACTCTCAATCCAGCCTCCAAGGTAGAGCTAGGACTCCGCTTCGGTCTAGTCCTCTGCATCCTTCTGTTTTGTGGTGTGGTGGCAAAGGACCAAATACTTTCCCTGTCCCATCTTATTCAGCTTCCTCACCCTCCATGCCACCACGAGGGCCAGGGGAGAAGCCTTGAGTTAGGACTCATTTGAGCATTTACCACTGGTGATCTCCAAAATGGAATGCTCATTTGAGGCAAATGAGGTCTTGAGATTGTAGCCCCAGGATATTAGTTAACAAGAGACCAGTGCAAACATATGTTAATGAGAGGGATAGTACTTTCTCGTCTCACCAGGAGCTCAAGCGGAAATGAATCTTGAGGTGCTGAACCAACTGTGGCCCTTACCTTTCTCCTTCACCTTTACCTTTTGCTGAGTAGCGATAACTGGGCAGAGGAGGAAAGGACAGGGATACAAAATCTGCATGTCATCAGTGAGGAGTGAGACTTGATTATCTCCATAGGGAGGTGCCTGCCAGAGTAGAGCATGGGGTGAAAGGACGCTGAGCAGGTGAACGCTAAGGGGAGAAGGCCACAGAAAGGGAGGCAGAAGCAGAAAGAGATGGGAAATGATGCCCGTCTGAGGATCCCTCCGAAGGCCCCGGGGAGAAGTCCTAGCAGGTGAATCAGGCAATAAGGCCTTGTCCCAGATGAAGAATGGCTCAAGCAGTGTGTGTTCACTCTGAAGAAAAATGCGAGGAAGGAAGTATCGGGAAAATTGATAGATGAGGTACTCTAAAGGTTACCAAACTTTCTTCGCTTACAGTTGGTGTTCTTAATGTCAATAATTTTTTTCACCGCACCACAAGGCCAAAAGAAATATCAGATAGCTCCTGTTATTTAGTTAGATCCAAATGACTTAATAGTGGTTGTGGGATGGTATCCAACAGATGTCCCTATCGTTCCCTCAACAATTTAAACTTCAAGTTTTTTTTTATTTTGAGAGAGAGAGAGAGAGAGACAGAAAGAGAAATAAATGGGGAAGGGGCAGAGAGACACAGAGAGAGAGAGAATCCCAGGCAGGCTCCATGCCGAGTGCAGAGCCTGACATGGGGCTCAACCCCATGACCATGAGATCATGACCTGAGCCGAAATCAAGAGTTGGACGCTTAAACAACTAAGCCTCCCAGGCACCCCTCCCTCAGTCATTTAGAATATCCTATTGCACCCCTAAGAGTTCATCTCAGTACCCTGGGGTGCCTTGGCACACAGTTTAGGAACTGCCTTACTAATTTTGAAGCAATGGCAGCCTTCTTTCTGAGGACTTGGGTGCTACTAAGGATCAATCCCAGACAAGACAAAGACCCAGCTGCAGACCTGTAAGGGGTGGTTACCATGATTTTCACACTTGAGAGAGTAACAAAGGGGTCACCCTGAGCGACAGGGTGGAATGGGCCCTACCATGGGAATTAATATGGAGGCTGTTGTTTCCCTTTCTCTCCTCCTCTAGCAGCATGGGTTTCTGGAGGGCAGAGCCCCTGTCTTCATCTCTTACTCTTTCCCTAGGGCTGTGCTCAGTGCAAGGTGGAAACTCAAATATTTTGTTGAACAGATGAATGACTGAATGGTCTTATTTCCTTCATCCTTCCCTATTTTTTTAGAAGATAAGAGCTGGCATGTCTTAGACAGTCCTACCTCAGGAACCTTCCCTGAAGTGTCAGCCAAAAGAAAGAGAACATAATCACTCGGGTTCAAAGCCAACAGCAAAGTCCTGATAGGAGCTTAAAATTTCATTTGTTCTCCACCCTAAGGGAAATGTAAGAGGAAAAGGTGATCTAGGAGTATAAAAACAGGAAAAAGAAAGACATTAATGTTTTATTATTTAAGATTGTGGAGCCCTTTTCTCGACATTTTTGAAGAAAAGAATAGCTAAATTATTGGGATGGTTTGAGTACAGGCTAGCTCTGAGCTACAGAAATAAATTAATCAATCTTTTGTGCAAGATTGACAGCAATATTTCAGGTCCTCATGCTCTTCTAGAACCTTGCCACTCTCCACTGAGAGGTGAAGTCTTTTTCCCCCTCCTTTTCAACCTGAGTAGGACTTTTTGACTATCCTGATTAATCAAATGCAGTAGAAATGAAACTGTGTAAATTCCAAGACAGGTCATACAGCTTCTTGAGTCACACAAAGTTTTTGTTTCTTTGTTTATAAGTATGCTTCAGTCCCAGTGTGGAGCCCAATGCAGGGCTTGAATTCACGACCTTGAGATCAAGACCTGAGCTGAGATCAAGGGTCAGATGCTTAACGAACTGAGCCACCCAGGCGCCCCAAGGGCAATACAGCTTCTACCCGGCTCGCTCTCTCATTAATGCGATACTTGCCCTTCGTACCCAACCACCATGCTGTGAGGAAGGCAAACTAGTCACATGGAGAGATTCACATAAAGAACAACTGAGGTTCCCAGCCAACAACCAGCCTCAACTGCCAGTGTGGGAGTGAGTAACCCGCCCAGATGATTCCAGCTTCCAGCCTCAAACCACTCCAGGTTTGAGTGAGCAGACTCATGAGCAAAACAACAAATACTGTGGTGGCCGAAGCTACAAGTGTTGGCATATTTGTTATATAGCCTCAGTTATTGGAACATTAAATTCTTGAGATTGGTGGCCAACATGGCAGAGAAGTAGGGGGATCCGTATACTTCCTGCATCTCCCAAAGAAGGGCTGAAGCCAAAGGAACATTAAATTCTTTTTGTACCCCTGTACATATTTGCAAAATGCATACATGGTGTAGCAAGGAAGACGGGACTTTGAACGTAGGCTGCCTGGGTTCCAGTGCTAGCTCCAACACTTACCAGCTCTATGACCTTGGGCAAACTATGTAAACTTATGCCTCTGTTTCCTTATCTGTAAAAAAGGAGGAAGAATTCCTACTCCATAGGATTGTCCTGACCAATAAGTAACTTAATGTATGCAAAATGCTTGAAACAGTGCCTACTGTGAAATGAGCTCTACTTTAGTATTAGATGTTCTTTATTGTGATGGTGGTTTGGTTTTATACTTGGTAATACTGATGTCTAAGAGCCTGGTGACTTGTGCCTCCTGGTATCCACACTATTGTACCATGCCCTTGTCTTGAGTGCAGGTGGAACCTGTGATTTGCTTCTAACCAATAGAATGTGGCAACGATGAAGAAATTTTGCAGATGTAGTTAAAGTCCCTAAAGTTGACTTTAAGTTAGTCGAAGATGTAGGTCTCCTGGGTGGAGTTGACCTAATCAGGTGAGCTCTTTAAAAGAGGATCTAGGGATCAGAGACTCTTCCGCTTTCAAGGTCCGCTGACCTTGAAACAGAAGCCACCATGAGTTTAACAATTGTGAGGAAATGAATGTGGATTACCACGTGACTCTTAAGTCAAAGGATATCTTCATTTTAGATTGACAGGTATTGCCAGATTAATATCCTAAGACTTTGCACCAATTTGCACTCCTGCTACCTACTACTAACTACTTGCTAACACCCTGTAATACGAAATACTTTGCTCTTTGCCAGCCTGGCAGGTACGAAAATGTGTCTCATTTTGTTGTTTTTATTGATGTCTAAGTAATTTTGAAGAATGCCAAGCATTAGAAAAGTATTTATAAGCCTTTTTATTTCTGTGAACTATGTGTTCATATCCATAGTCCATTTTTCAGGGAGTCGTGAGCCTCTTTCTTATTGATATACAAGCCCTTTGTCTATTGTCTATTGCCTTACAAATGCCCTCTTTTCCACACACAACTTTTTACAAAAGTTTTGACTTATTTATTCATTTAAATAATCTCTACACCCAACGTGGGTCCCAAACTCATTACACTGAGATCAACAGTCGCATGCTCTTCCAAGTGAGCCAGCCAGGCACCCCTCCCACAAAGTTTTTGCCATTTGTCTTTAATTGAGTTTTATGTTTCCATGATGGAATTTCACTTTTTTGTATGGTCAAATTTTTCATTCTTTTCTTTTTGGCTTCTGAGTCTTGTTTTATGCTTGTAAAATCCTTCCCCAGGGCAGAGCCTGCTTGGGAGTCTCTCTCTCCCTCTCTCTCTGCCCCTCCCCCATTCATTCTCTCTCTCTCTCTCTCTCTCTCTCTCTCTCTCACACACACACACACAAATAAATAAATAAACATTAAAAAAAAAATAAAGACCTCCCCTGTTCCAAAACTTAAAAAAAAATCATCCATATTTCCTTTGTACACTTCTATATTTTAATTCTTTACATTAGATATTTAATATGTCTCAAATTTCAATCTTCAACTTTATCTTTTTTCACACGGTTAGCCAGTTGTTTCAAAACCATTGAATAAACCACAGTTTTCCCTGATGTAAAATGCTAACTTCATTATATATATTAAGTTTTCCCAAGCATTGTATCTCTTGGATTTATGCATTGGTGTCTAGAATCTACTATTTTAGTTACAGTAGATTTATAATATATTTTAACATCCAAAAAGGCTAGTTGTCCACCATTGCTTTTCTTTTTAAGATTTTTCTGGGTGCAGTCTGTTTGTTTTTATTAGATTGTGATACTATTCTGCTCTATAATTCCCAATTTATTGACTAATTTAGTCAAGTCACCTAACTTTTGTGCCTCAGCGTACTCAGTATAAAACTGATAATGACGATATTGGGATGAATTTGGATTGTTTCTATATCTGGAAGGCATGAATGCTAAAAAAGAAAACAGTTATACATTGAAGCCTGGAGAGGAAACTAAAATGTTAACCAGGAATAAGAAATTCAGTGCTAGGGAAATTCCCTACTTTGGCTCTAGGTTCAAACTCTGTTCCCACTGATTAGTCCTGCATTTTTTCTTCCCTGTTTGCTTTAGCATATCTGATGCCCAACCCCATCACACATTTAATTAACTACAGAGTATATATAAATCATGAAACCACAGCCTGGCCTGGTTTTGCTAAAAGCCATCTCGGCTGGAAAATGTACTATCTTATTTTGAAAGAATACAGATTTCTGAAGTATCACACACACACACACACACACACACACACACACTGCTCTTGGTCCTAATTTCAATCCTATAAATCCCCTGGTGATATATATTTTTATAATTAATCATCCTCCATGCTCTAAGGAAAACTCTATAATTTTTTTGTTTGCTATATGATATAGAAAACAATTCCTTCTATGAAATGAACATTTAAATATTATTACCAGGGCTCCTGGTTGGCTCAGTTGGTGGGGCATCTGACTTGATTTCAATCAGGTCATGATCCCAGGGTCATGGGATTGAGCCCCACATTGGGCTCCCTGATGAGTGTGGAGCGTGCTTAAGGTTGTCTCTCTCTCCCTCTGCCCCTCCCCCCTGCTCGTGTTCTCTCTCTCTCTGAAATAAAAAATAAAATTAAAAAATAAAATAGAACTCTTCTTCATCCTCCTAATCCAAACAGGTCATTTTACCTAGAGCATGGATGGTATCAAGTATTTTTATGAATGTCTGAGTTTATACTTAATTCTCTTTAAGGTGAAAATGATTTGCTTTTTCCTGGTAAAATAAACAACTTTTTAAAAAAATGTTTATTTATTTATTTTAAGAGAGAGAGAGAGAGAGAGAGAGAGAGAGTGTATGCTCAAGCCAGGGAGGGGCAGAGAGAGAGAGAGACACGGAGAGAGATAATCCCAAGCAGGCTCTGTGACAGAGCCCAACTTGGGGCTTGATCCCACCAAGTGGGAGATCATGACCTGAGCCAAAATCAAGAGTTGGATACTTAGACCGAGAAAGCCACCCAGCCGCCCACCCCTCTGCAAAAAAATTTTGTAAAGTTTGCCTCCTGGTATTCTTAGCCAGGGACATTTCACGGTGGGAAACACAAAACCAAACGTACTTTTAGGCTGTCTTCAAACTGAGTCCATGGCTCTACCCTCCAACTATTCCCTAGGTCCTTAGGGCACACATTTCCCAGTCTCCTCCTCATTTGGTTTTGTAGAAGCTCCAAGCCCAGATAAAAACATCTGAATAATCAAAGTTGTTCTCATCTCAGTCTTTCAAGGCTCCTTCCCAGTTAATTCTGGGTAGAATGATGCCCGGTGAACATCCCGTCACACACAGACGCACATACCCCATAACTAGCTCGCACCCTGTTCCCCACAGGCAAAAATTCCACCATTCAGTTTGCCCTCCCCCCAGTCAAACTGACCTGCCCGGCATCACTCTCGTGCTCATTACATAACAACACGGCACAGGATTTCCAGTGGTTTATGGGCTCCTGCGGGTCTGTGTCATGTTTGCCTTTAAACACCAGGCTGACATAACGCCTTGTCCCAGGGCTGTCGTTCTAATGGTGGTAATCTCATGAGTCCCATGTGTAACACCAGTTGTCTTCCAGGAGCCGCTACCCAACCCATCACCTCATTGCAGTGGCCCCAGGAAGAAGTGGGAAGGAGAGGGAAAATGCTAACAACCTGAGACCACTCAAGGAAGAGGCCCTGTGTTTTCCAAGTGTTTGGATTCTGTCCCCATGCCTTCTTCCTGGAAGGCTCCTGGTGACATTCCCTAGCAGAACAGCACACAGTGAAAGGGAAGCTGTCCCATTAAATAGAGAAGCAAATAAGGGTACAAGAGTAAGAACACAGGCTCTTTCTAACCCCAGGCTCATCAAAATTGAGCTCAGCCTTCCTGTTGGATTAAAAATCCCTCTGGGTTCTCCAACAGTCACCCTTCATTTCATCTGAACAGAGGCTTTATTCTACTGCAGAGAAGCAGGTCACCTCCTCAGCTCCTTTGTGCTCCATAATCAAGACAGGGTCCCCTTGCTTGTTGGAACCACTACTCTGCGTGACTGGGTCTTCGTTCGGGCCCCAGTCTTTGTCTACACCCAGGTACTCCAAAGCTCCAGTTTCCTAGTTTATTATCACTCTGGTCCTTTTTAATTTGCTTCTCTTTAAAAATTTTTTTAGGGGCGCCTGGGTGGCGCAGTCGGTTAAGCGTCCGACTTCAGCCAGGTCACGATCTCGCGGTCCGTGAGTTCGAGCCCCACGTAGGCTCTGGGCTGATGGCTCAGAGCCTGGAGCCTGCTTCCGATTCTGTGTCTCCCTCTCTCTCTGCCCCTCGCCCGTTCATGCTCTGTCTCTCTCTGTCCAAAAATAAATAAACGTTGAAAAAAAAATAAAAAATAAAATAAAATAAATTAAAAAATAAAAAATTTTTTAAATTTATTTTTTAAATTGGAGTATAATTAGCCTACAGTATTGTATTAGTTTCAGGTGTACAGAATAGTGATTCAACAATTCTATACATTACTCAGCACTCATCTTGCTAAGTGCCCTCTTAATGCCCTTCCCCTATTTCACCCATCCCCCCACTCACCTCCCTTCTGGCAACTATCAGTTTGTTCTCTATATTTAAGAGTTTGGGGGTTTTTTGCTTGTCTCTTTTTTTCTTTGTTTTGTTTCTTAAATTCCACATATGAGTGAAATCTCTGTCTTTCTCTGAACTGACTTATTTCACTTAGCATTATTCCCTCTAGCTCCACACATGTTGTTACAAATAGCAAGATTTTGTTCTCTTTTATGCCTGTTTTTTTTTTTTTCATGTTTTATTTGTTTTTGAGAGAGAGAGAGAGTGCGAGTACTATAGGGGAAGAGAGAGAGGGAGACAGAGGATGTGAAGCAGGCTCTGCGCTGACGGCAGTGAGCCTGATGCAGGGCTGGAACTCACGAACCTCGAGATCGTGACCTGAGCCGAAGTCCATGCTCAACTGACCGAGCCACCCCGGCGCCCCTGTAGCTGTTCTTGATAGTGAAATTGGAGTTTGGTTAAGTACCATGACTTGACAGAGGGGGGACAATTCTGGTCTCGAGCTCTTGACCTTACAAAGTAACTGCCCAATGCAAATATAATGTAAGCTACATATGTAACTTAACATTTTCTGAGTAGTCATATGAAAAAAGTAAAAAGGAACAAGAGATTTTAATGGTAATAATGTCATTCAACTCAAATATCTAAATATTTTTCATTTCAGCATTTCAGCATGTAATCAATATGAAAATTATTAAGGAGATATTTTATATTTTTTGTACTAAGTCTTTGAAATCTGGTGTGTATTTATGCTCATAGTGCCTCTGAATTTGGGTGAGCACATTTCATATGGTCAAGGGCTACATATGGACAAGAAGTTACCGCATGAGACAGAGCAGTTATAAAGAAAGCATGGCAAAATTTTGGAGAGCGTCCAGCCTGACTTGTATTTGCAGAAAAGTTAAGTACATATTCTGAGGTTGTACAACCAGTTAGTAAAAGAGGCAGGATTAGAATCCAATTATTCTTACCCTACCGTATGCTCTTATTTTCAAAGCTGATTAGCAACAAAGCCAGACTAGAACTCGCACCTCCTCCTTCCTGCTTACATCTGCTCTGGGCCTCTCTTTTCTACCAGGCATAGCCTAGAGGCAAGAGGCCTTTCTACCTGTCTTTTCTCCTAAATAAACTAACAGCTTCACTGAAAACAATTTGGCTGCAAACCAAGGCCAGAGGGGGGTCGAATTTTTCCATATCCTTCCACCAGATAATACTGTTTTTTTATGACTTGTCACCCTTGTCCCCAGAAACTGTTAGTTTCACCAAGCTACTTAAAAACGGATTCCTTTACGCAACAGTTCTCAATGGAGGTGTCCATCAGAATCACCTATGGAGCTTCAAAAGAATTCAAATCACTAGTCCCCTACTCCAAATCCTGAATTCTAGGTGTGTGGACGGATTCGAGTAGACAGCTATTTTTTAATGGTTCCCAGATGATTCTGATGCACACCCCCAACTCGCAATGACCTCGCCAACTGCCAGATCACCGCTGACATTGCTAGACCCCCAGGTGGCTGTACACAGTTCTGGTCGTAAGAAAGAGCCTGGTCTCAAGGAAAGAAATATGAGAAATAGGTACCCCAGCACCTCCCAGGGCGGGGCTGCCCGGCTTACTTTTCCTCCACACTCTCTGCACCCAAGGACACCTTCAGCCTCATTTCCTGATCCTACAGCCTCACCTGTGGTACAGCCCGGGGCTGGTGGGGCAGGCAGGAATGCAGCAGACAGGACTCGCTCTGGTGGCCTTGGCTGCCTGTGTGGCTTTTCCCTCCTCAGAAGGTGAGTGGGGGTGTTGGCTATGCAAGCCTCCCGTGGAAAGAGGGGGTGCTGCCTCCCCAAGATGGAGCAGGAAGGAGTGAAGTCCTGGCGGCAATTTGGGGCAGGAAGTTCGATCTCTTCAGGTAGGAATTTCCAGTTATCTACGAGAGACTGGCATAGATTTACATTGCTGATCTTCAAGAAGGATGGAACCTCATTTGAACAGATATTAGTAATTTGTCTCATGGAGGATGAGATCTTTCCACACAACAACTTTGAGCTGTGTTTCCTTTGCTGATGACAGTCTCTTAGAAAATCCCCAGGTAGAGGTTGGAGGAAAATCCCTATTATTCATCCGTCTCCTCCTTCCCCCAACCTGCTACACTGGAGACAAATGTGCATGTTCCTGCAGGAAAGGCAGACGTCACCTTCTGGGTTAGGGGTTTGGGAAGCAACAAAGTCAGCCCTGTGGATACTGAAAAGCAAAACTGCAATCTGACCTTTAAGAAGGGATGCAGGATAAAGGAGACTGAACCATACAAATTATATCAAAGAGAACTCAAATTGTGAATTGCTAGCATATATATGGAAATAGTAACTGCATTTGAACCGGAGGCAATCTTTTCTACAGTACTTAGGAAAACCTAAACAGAAGTACTAAATACTTGACTGATTTGACTCTTTCCCACTGTCGTCTTTTCTGAAACTTGACCTTGAATAGATTCTCTAAATCCAGAAGAGAGGTGAAATATAAGTCGTGTCTGATCTGCTTTTGAAAGCATTTGCCAACTCTTAAAAACTGACAGATTTCGTATATACATTCTCACATATACACCCCACTTGTATTTTAAATCTTCTCTTGAAAAATCACATCTGGCAACAACGGTCCCATTTCCTCTGGCAGGAATTGGCTAGAGCGCAGTAGCCCCTGTCCTTCTCTGAAGCTGGCTATCGTCCTATTAACTGCCTGGTTCCTGTAGGCATTTGTTTAGGGGACCCGATACAGTGCACCAATGTACTGGGCTTGTATTACCGAGCATGGAAAGATCTAGATAATCTCTTCTTCATTTCTATCTGGATAATCTCTTCTTCATTTCTATCAATCTATCTGTCTTATCAAGACAAAGACACAAGTGTATCATTTTCTATGTTTCTGTAAAAATTTTTCAGAAGAACTCACCATTGAAATTTTAGGATTCACTTTCACTGTTTCTCAAAGGCTTACCTGCTCAGGCTTTATTTCTAGTTTTGGCAATGCACTTTTTTTTTTTTTCACATAAAGCTTTGAAATAAAAGTGTATGTATCTCCCTTCAGCTTCCTGACGTGTTTCCAGCTGCCCCTCAGCAATCACAGCAGCTGTCCTGTGGGAGAGGAGGGAGAGACAGGCAGGCAGAGGGGCAGGGGTGATGAGGGATGCCCCTGCCAGACCCAAGGCCAGACTTCCCATGGGACCGAGTCCTGGCAGAGAAGGTGGGACAGCAAAACACAGAGGTGTTTGAAAAAGGTCCAGTTGGTGATGAAAGAAAGAAAAAAAGAGAACTGAGGAGGCCCTGCAGTGGCCTTTTGGGTGATTCCCAGGGCTTTTCCTAAGGCAGTTCGGGCCACAGGAAAATCACACGATCTGGGAAGCGCCCAACCCTCTGCCGTCTAAAAATAAGTGATGTTGGGTTAAAATACGAGAGGGTAGGCCTGAGAGCAGTTGTGGAACCTAGAGGGGTAACCCACTGCTTTCCATAAAAGCCTTCCATGGAGTATCTGTGTGTCCCACATGCCCTGTGGGAGGCTCTAAGGGACTCAGACCTGGGGGAGGAGCAGGAGAGGAGGGAGGCAGGGAGGTGGGGAATACTGGGAAGTGCAGGGAAGGAGGTTTAAGTGGCTTTGACAATTGTCACAGGCTCCGGGAGGGGATCGGGAAGTGGTCTGTGCCAGTTGGTAACTTTGAGAAATACATTTTGTTCTTCCAGGCACCGATGGTTCCACTGCCTTAATGGTGCCTTAAATGGCCATTTTAATGTTATGGCTCAGTAATTGGCATTCTCAAAGCATTTTGCATGAATCAGGAAGCAGTTGACTTACCTGTAATTAAAAGCCTTGGATTCTACCCAAAGGTAGGAGGGTATATACACCTGCTGACGTGGCTGCTGGCTCCCAGAACTCAAAACCGAGTCCATAAAAATGTCTATCATCCACTCCGGTGGCCCTAAGCCAGATTATTTAAAGCCACAATCTAGGGCTTTGTGGGCTGGCTGTTGTTACTATAGATATTTTCAGACTAAGGCTCCATTTGTCTCTGGCAGATGCAGGGTGAGGCATTTTGCCTCACAGTCCCAAACCGGCTTGGTTCTGACAACCCGTTTTCTCACAGCAGGATGGTTCCTCGTCACACAGGCACTTGCTGGGGACTTGTCGTCTGCATCCTAAAAAGACATTTTGTTTTCTGTTTGTTTTAATTATAGGGCACTGCTAGGGAGGATTACCAAGAATGTACATTTGTGCTTGAGGGGCGCCTGGGTAGCTCAGTGAGTTAAGCGTCCTACTTCAGCCCAGGTCATGATCTCACGGCTCGTGGGTTTGAGCCCCACGTCGGGCTCCGTGCTGACGGCTCAGAGCCTGGAGCTGCTTTGGATTCTGTGTCTTCCTCTCTCTCTGTGCCTTCCCGCTCTCTCTTTCTCTCAAAAATAAATAAGCATTAAAAAAACAAAGAATATGCATTTGGTCTTGAAAGTTGTTCTGCACAGTCAGGACCCTCCACTTCCCCAGGAGTGGTCCCTGAGGGGCCTGACATGAGGGCCACCAACCTGTTCCTTCGATTTCTCTCCAGGTATGCCCTTCTGTTAAAACAACACACCCTGCTTTCCTTAAATTCAATACCATTGTTAGAATAAGAGTCTCGATTTTGGTTAAGGAACCCAGTCATAGTATTTATACTGTAGTTCAGGGTTTTTTTTAAATGTCCTTTTTCTATGTCTGGAGAAACAGAATAATATAAGAGCAGCCTTCTCAAATCTGAGTCATACATGGGCCCCTTTACAGGAAAACATTCTTTTTACTCTCAGTGGTAACCTTTAATTATTTTACTATGTTACTTGGTATATAAACATGAAACCAGTTATAAACCCCCTGTGTGTATATCTTTTCTGCAATTTTAAAACCAAAATAAAATTTAAATTTAAATAAAAACACAACTGCAAAGCCAAGAAGAGTTCAATCGAACAATATTAATTTAAAGTAATGGTTAATATTTGGCCAAAACTACCATCACCGTTCCAAACACGAATATAGCACTGATCCTTAAGATGCAGATTTTGAGTTTTATGTGCATTTGCTAGCATGTTCAGAACGAGAAGTGTTTTCTCCCCACCACTTTTTTGTTTGAACCAGGGTGATATAACTGAGCCCTCCCTTAGCATGAATGCATTAGAAAATTCCACTCTGTTCCTTTCTGACTGGCCTAGGACAATTAAGGTAGGATCTGACCTGATAATAGCACTAGGCATAAACATAAGCAAAATTCAAATGTCCTGAAAGTGCTCTTTTAAGATAGTCTTCCAGAAGATCCAGAACATGTCTATTTAAATATTATGATCGAGACGACATATTAAAATTTAGGAATTGTCTGGAGAGCTCATAAACCCTGAGAACACGCTCATGAGCCCCCCTGCTATGAAACCTTGTTTGAGAAATGCTGGCAAGCCTGGGAAGAGTCTCTTTGGATTCCAAAAGGTCAAGTCAGAATTCTAACTACATGAACTTGAGAAATTGTCTAACGTTCTGAACCCCAGTTTTCTTAACAGTAAAACAGGAATAACAATGCCTCTCTTACCTAGTTATTCTCAGGATTATATGAGATAACAAGGAAAGTGTTGGGCATAGAATAGAAGAGGTGCTCAATAATTGTTAGTTTCCTTTCCTTTCCTTTGGCCAGGTTCTATCACTAACTTTTTTTTTTAAGTTTATACATTTATTTTGAGAGAGAGAGAGACAGAGCACAAGTGGTGAAGGGGCAGAGAGAGAGAATCCCAAGCAAGCTTCGCACCATCAGCGCAGAGCCCAATGAGGGGGCTTGAACCCACGAACTGTGAGATCATGACCTGAGCCAAAACCAAGAGTCAGATGCTTAACCGACGCAGCCACCCAGGCATCGCTATCACTAACTTTTTAAATTAAAATTATGAGGGGCACCTGGTTGGCTTAGTCAGTTAAGCATCCAACTTCAGCTCAGGTCATGATCTTGCATTTTGTGGGTTCCAGCCCCATGTTGGGCTCTGTGCTGATAGCTCAGAGCCTGGAGCCTGCTTCGGATTCTGTGTCTCACAGCCCCTCTCCACCCCTCCCCACCCCCGCCTGCTTGCACTCTCTCTGTCTCTCTCTCTCTCAAAAATAAACATTAAAAAGTTTCTAAAATTAATTAATCAATTAAAATTATGGAAAGTCACAAAAATCAAATAATTGAATTCCTAAAATTATAAAAATTATAAAATAACAAATACTCGGGGTACCTGGGTGGCTTAGTCAGTTAAGCCTCTGACTTTGGCTCAGGTCATGATCTCACAGTGAGTTTGAGCCCCGCATTGCACTCTGTACTGAGTGTGGAGCCTGGAGACCGCTTCCTGTTCTGTGTCTCCCTCTCTCTGCCCCTCCCCTGCTCATGCTCTGTCTCTGTCTCTGTTTCTCTCTCAAAAATAAATAAACACTAAATTTTTAAAAAAATGTAACAGTGTAAATTTTTAAAATATAGAATAAAATATATTAAGTTCCCTTTTCTCTATTCCTTTCATCCCTCTTCCCCATCCAGAGGTAATAAATAACCCCTCTGGGTTCTGTGTATCCTTCCAGAACTTTCTCTATGCATTTACAAATATGAACTCACACACATTAACACAGATTTTTAAAAACATAAAAAGGACAACAATCTACACATTACCTAATTTTTCTTTCACTTAATCATAGATAACAGTATAGCTGTTTCACACACATAGGCATTTGTTAAAAGTTTGGATCATTCATCTTAGAGACAACATACAAACTTCCAGGAATAATTTAGAACATTGAAGTCTCATTTATTCATTCATTATCAGTCAGAGTCCAATTAAGAGACAAAAACAAGACATGAATTTGAACAGGGAAAGTTTAATATAACAAATTATTAGCTATAACAAGAGATAGGCTAGAAGGAGGCACACAGAACCCTGAAGAATACAGGGCTTTTGAGGGAAGAGATCTCATTACCCCTTCCCTGCCCAGCTGAGATTCAGACCTTGTTAGAGAGGGCACAGCCATTGCTCACCGAGTGGCAGGAAAATCACTGGTCTGCCTTCCAGTTTGCAGGAGCAAGTTCTTCACAGGGAGGTGTCTCACTGGAGACACTCTGCCCCAAACTGCCCCGAGTTGGGGGTGCTGTTGGCTGTCATGTGCTCCCAGAGCCTGGTGCTGCAGAAATGATAGGGGCGTACCCTGGAACCTGGAAGGAAACCCCTCTTGCTGCAATGCCTTTCCAGTGTCCTCCACTGACAAAGGTTTAACATCGTGCCTGCCCGTGAAGGAAAAATATTTAAAGGGCCCATCTTAATTCCCTAGAACTGGCCATTAAGGGTGAATTTGAAGCTGAGGGGCAGTAAATGGACAGTGGGCGCATTCCACAAACTTAATATTGACACCTGGATGCCTACTGTGGGGCAGGTGATGTGATTTTGTTTCTAACTATTGAGTGTTTACTATTTGTCAGCCTGTTTTTTTTTTTTTTTAATAAATGGTTATTCATTTTTGAGAGAGAGAGAGAGAGTGCAATTGGGGGAGGAGCAGAGAGAGAGAAAGAGAGAGGGAGAAAGACAGAATCCCAAGCAGACTCCGTGCTGCCAGCACAGAGCCTGACAAGGGGCTTGAACTCACGAACCATGAGACCATGACCTGAACTGAAGTCGGACACTCAACCAACTGAACCACCAGGTGCCCCTGTCAGCTTGTTCTAAGCACTTAATGCATAAACTCAAGCAGTCGTCACAACACCCCCGTGAAGAAGGTGCTATTGCCATCCTCATATTACAGATAAAGAAACTGAAACAGAGAGAATGAAGTAACTCATCCAACATAAGCTTGTAAGTGATAAAGCCAGGAGTCGAGCCTGGTTGTTTGTCTCTGTATGCTTAACCACTGTGCAGTAATGCCTTTCGGCATGTCCCTATGGCACAAAATTATCCTGATCCCCTTCAGGAATATTCCCTGACCGGTACAAGTGTCCATGCTGTGAGAAGCATTAGTGACCAAATGTCTTCATATGAAGGTAAAGAAAAAGCCTCATTCACTCTTTACATTATCCCAGGGTTCCAAAAATATCTGGGAGGATTTTATTTGGGAGGATATTATTTGGGCATAGCAATCTCATGCCTCATTGCTTGGTGAGTCCTTCCCACCTCCTCGATGTTAGCAGTGGACACCTCCATTTGTGGTTATATCCACAATGTGATGTGGCTCCATTAAGGCGTGAAGTCCACTAGAATAGGGAAACGTATCCTTAACCAAACACATACATGTTTATTTACATATTGCTCTTCTTAAATTGTACTCACAAACTTGAGACAAACTGACAGCAGGCAAATGAATCTTACTGTTTTTATCTTTATCCTAGGAATCCTTTCCCCAACAGTGGCATAACATTTGCTTTGTTTCCACTTTACTGTGTTCTATAAAGTGTTCTTTATACCGGTGTTTTGCAAACTGCTTTCTTTCTTTTTTTAATGTTTATTTTTGAGAGAGAGACAGAGACAGAATGTGAGTAGGGGAGGGGCAGAGAGAGCGGGAGACACAGAATCTGAAGCAGGCTCCAGGTTCTGAGCTGTCGGCACAGAACCCAACACGGGGCTCGAACTCACAAACCATGAGATCACGACCTGAGCCGAAGTCCGACTCTTAACTGACTGACCCACACAGGCGCCCCGCAAACTGCATTTCTAATAAGCCGCCGAGTGATGCCATTCCTGCAGCTCTGGGAACCACATTTTGAGTGGCAAGAGACTATACGATACATCCAAGTAAGAGAGGAGGCTGGTTCATCTCTCTGTAATAACAGAATCATTTCCTTAAAAACCAGAATCTAACTTTCACATCACAGATTTGATGTGAAGTGTTTTAGTGTTCATCTGAACAGATCTTGGGCAGGAAATCTTTAAAGCCTTGGTCCAAAATTGGATCATAGGCAGAACCAAATCAGGGACAGACAATAGTGGCAAATCACCCACCCAACTCTCTGACACTTAATACTGGAAACGTTACAACAACAAAACCCCAAACCAACAGAATCGAGAGCGATAACACTTTAATAGTAAGACAAATAGTAAGACTTTTAATGAGACACTGACATCTTTAAATTATTAAATGGGGCAAGTGATTTATCATCATGAATTGACCCCTAATTACTTGAGGGTGTAGGGATGAAGTTTCTAAAAGCATTGTGTAATTTAAGGACATTTGGGACATAAGACCTTGACCAAACACTGATAATCTTATTTCCTAAAAAAAAAAAAAAAAAAAAAAAAAAAAAAGGAAAATAATTTTAATAGCATTATAAGCCTTAAAACAAGATAAAATGAAATAGAAGACATGAGAGCTTAGTTCAGCTCAAGAGACATTTATTGAGCATGAATACCAGGCACTGTTCTGTGTGGTGTGGGCACACAGATACACTGAGGGAGCTCACAGTCAAAAGACATAGTCCATGGGGCGCCTGAGTGGCTCAGTCGGTTAAGCAGCCGACTTGGGCTCAGGTCATGATCTCGCGGTCCGTGAGTTCGAGCCCCGCGTCGGGCTCTGTGCTGACAGCTCAGAGCCTGGAGCCCATTTCAGATTCTGTGTCTCCCTCTCTCTGACCCTCCCCTGTTCATGCTCTGTCTCTCTCTGTCTCAAAAATAAATAAACATTAAAAAAAATTAAAAAAAAAAAACATAGTCCTATCAACCCTTCATTTTATACACGGTAATGACAGGAAAGCACAGGATGTTGTGGCACCACGGACTCACATAAGGAAACAGCAAGACTGGGGGAAAGGAGACTTGATGAGGTCTTGAATTCGGGCAGTGGTAACAGGGATGAGAAGGTGGGGGACAAATCTGAGAAAAGTCACAGAGAGTAAAATATACAGAAGTTTGTGACTGGCTGTGGAGTGCCGAAGGAGGATGGCGTGACACGTGGGTTTCTGGCTTGGGTAGCAGTAAATGACCTTTCAGTGAGACAAGGAAAGGAAGGATGTTTCAGTGGTAGGAAATAATGTCTTCAGTCCGGGATTTATGGAGTTACCTAGAGCCTGTGGACTATTCGGATGTATGTTCAACAGCAGTGGACAGACACCTGGGTGTCTCAGTTGGTTGAGCATCCGACTTGATTTTGGCTCAGGTCATGATCCCAGGGTGGCGGGAGTAAGCCCTGCGTTGGGCTCTGTGCCGAGCATGGAGCCTGCTTAAGATTCTTTCTCTCTCCTTCTGCTCTTTTCCCCCACTCATGCTCTCTCTCTCTCTCTCAAAAAAAAAAAAAAAAAAAGACAAAACACAGCAGTTGAACATACGTCAGGATTACTGGCATAAAGGGTAAAGCAGATAAAGATATTTAAAAGTTGCCGACATAGGTAGTAATTCAAAGCATGAGATGTGAATGGAAAGAAGAGTGGAAAGTCAAGGATGGAACTTTGAGGAATAACTGTTGAGGAGAGGAGGGGTTCAAGAGCAGAGAATGCAATTTCTCAGTATTAGGAGAATTAGGAGAGATGCGTATTTTGTTAATCTGGGATATGGAAAATTTCCAGGAAGGAATGGGTACCAATGTCACGTGCAGAAAGGAGGTCCTGTAAGATAACGTTAGAAAAACATCTGCTATTGGAGGTATCCTGAGGGCAGGTACCATGACTTACTAATTTTTGTATATTTAGTGCTTAGAACAATAAAAGACACAAGGTAGGTACTACACAAATGCTTATGGAATTTTATTGACCTATCACTTTCATTAGTAAAATGATGAGTTTATTCAAACCATTCAAACTCAAAAACGTTTGAGATAGTGTCGATATTTTCCCAAGGGAGTTTTTCCTTGACCTAACCCAAGCTAAATTTTCAGTAAAAAAACAAAAGAAAGAAAGAAAACTTATCAATCCAAGGAAGGAAGGCGGGGGGGGGGGGGGGGGGGAGGATGATAAAAAGAAAACAAAAAAATAAGGCGAATAAGTAAATTTAGCCAAAAGGTTAGTGTCACAATATTAATAGTAGAAAAGTAGAATTTAGGCAAAAACTTGCAGTAGGACTAAAGGAATTTTACAGAAGGATAAAAAGTATCAGTTCACCAAGAAGGTACATTTAGACCTGTCATGCAGGTGCAGGGTCAAATTTTGTTTGTTTTTTTTTTTAAATTGTAGGAAGGCTGACCATTGAACACCCTAGGAGTAAGGAGCCCTACTTCACCCTCCCCTAGAGGAAAATCCCCACATAACTTTTGACTCTTCCCAAACTTGACTAATAGCCTACCCTTGACCAGAAGCCTTACCAGTACCATAAACAGCTGATACATATTTTGTATGTGACATGTATTATATACTGTACTCTTAAAGTAAGCTAAAGAAAATGTTAAGAATACCCTAAGGAAAGTATATTTAAAGCACTGTATCAAAAAGAAATCTCTGTATAGGTGGACCCACACGGTTCAAGCCAAGGGTCAACTGTGTTTTAGTCATCATTTTTTTTTGGTATAAACTTTTGTTTTCAAAAATATTGCCTGAAAATATTATTTATCTCAATTACTGAGTTTTTTGGGCGTCCATGTAAATTTTGTCCGAGGCTACCGCTTCACTCCGATCCCGGTTGTGGTCCAGAAGGATACTTGGGTGCATCTGAAAAATATAACTCCAAGTGATATATTGCAAACGGGGACAGAATCGGAAGAAAAAAAATCTGACATAATCTCGACACCAGCGTGAGATTTTTAACATACCCACCTCGGAAACGGACAGATCAATCAAAAAACTAAAAATTTCCCGCAGCTCTACGAAGGGCAGCGGCCGGTAGCCCTAGCCGGAGCTGGGTGCTCCGGGCCTCAGTCCGCGCCGCCCAAGCGCGGCCTCAGGACGCTGGGGGCGGAGGCTGGAGTCGCCGGCTGGAGTCGCCAGCGGCCTGGGGAGGTCCCAGGCGACGCCGAGCAGGTGCCTGCAATTCCCTCGGCGGCCGCCATAAGAGGCTAGCGCTTTCGGGTGCCCGTGGCCCCTCCCCTGGGCGTGGTCCTTATTCTCCTCCGGCCGCTTCTCCGCGAACGTTCTCCTCGGCCCCGCGCGCACCACCCACGGGCTAACAGAAAAGCCGCCGGGCCTCGCCAGTGGCGCCAAGTCCGCTGCGCACGCGCAGAGGCAGGAGGAGCGGCGGGTTGTGGCTCCGGTCTGTCACAACAGGCACCACCCGCTTCTTGCTGCAGCCGCTCTCCCTCCTCCTTCTCGTCCTTGGGCTCGGGATCCGGTTCCAGCACCAAGGCTCTGGCTCTCGGCCTCTCCTGCTTCATGGCCGCCACGACCTCAGACACGTGAGCGAGACGACCGTAAAGCGCCGCGACGTCGTGCTTTTGTTTTTTTTCCCCATCTTTGGCTTTTGTTTGCTTTAGTTTCCTACGATGTTTCTTTTCCAAGTTCTTCGTTGAACGTTTTTTTTTTTTCGTGCGTGTGCAAATAAATGCACTTAGGCTAAATTTATAACCCACCCGTTATAATAATGAATAGCACTTACACTTTTCAAAATATTTTGTGATTTTTTTTCTTTGACCTATGAATCGAATACGTTTTTTTAGTTTCAAAACACATGATATTTGTAAGCTTATAACTATTTGGTATATTATTTAGGTTCAAGCTTTTAAACGGTTACTTCGCATAGGAACCTCCTCTTCAAACGCTATTAAGAATGAAAAAGGAGCCCTGACTGGAGATAATACTATGCAACTTTGTGATGCAGAGGAGAAAAAAACCCTTTCATTCTACCCTTAATAGGTTCTTGACTGGGGTCCCTGTAACAAAAGGCATTAAAAGGGGGAAAGCATACACATCTTTGTAAGACATGGGAGCCTTCATAAGGAAATGAAAACCTAAAGAAGCAGTTTGAGTCAACACATAATTAAGTGGGGCAGAGTGGTAAATTGTGGAAAAGTGATAAGACGAAGGTATTTGGGCCAGGGCGGTTAGTGACCACAAAGAGAAGAGTTAGTTTAACAGGATTTGCACAGATTTCTCTTGGCCTCAACTTCCCCGCTCACAGGGAGGGGTGAAGTGCCGCCCCCTAGTGATAAAAATGTCTCTCTTCCTCCTGGTACAGGGAGGGCACCTTTTACTTGGGAGTTTTATCTCCTGCTTGTAGGAAAGTTAGAATGCCCTTTTTGCATTGCTAATTTTAAGTGGTTTTAACTTAATATGATAGAGTGGCACTTTTGGGGGTGGAGTTTTCCGAATGCCTTTAGTGAAATTAAATTAGAAATTGTCGATGAAATGGACAGTTTCTTAGAAGACTAAGATATCAAGATTGGAGAAGATACAGGAAACCCCAAAAAAGCAAATAACTGTTAAATCAGAGTTGAACATGTTGCCCTCAAACAGACATCAGGCCTAGATGGTTTCAGAGGTTTTACCAAACATTGGAGGCACAGACAATCCACAAACTCTTCAAATAATAGAATAATAGAGACAGCTACCCAATGCATTGTTGAGATTAATACAACCTTAATACCCAACACATTCAAGGTTGATATCAGGGGATAAAAGTATGAGCTAATCTTGTCTATGAAAATAAATGCAAAATTTTAAATAAGTAGAAGATCAAACTCAGAATCATATAAAAATTAATACATAATGACCAAGTATGGTTTATCCTAGGAAGGCAAGGAAGAAAATAGATTAATCCATTATATTAATTAAAAAATTTGTTTATTGAGGGGCGCCTGGGTGGCTCAGTCGGTTAAGTGTCTGACTTGCGATTCATGAGTTTGAGCCCTGTGTCCGGTTCTGTGCTGACAGCTCGAAGCCTGGATCCTGCTTGAGATTCTGTGTCTCCCTCTCTCTCTGTCCCTCCTCCACTCACCCTCTGTCTCTCTCTCAAAAATAAATAAACATTACAAAAAAAATTTTTTTTAATTTGTGTATTGAGTTTACAATGGGTTAAGCAGTGTCTAGGCATTTAACAAAGTAATGGATTAAAGGAGAAAAGCCTTTTATTTCTATACAGGAATTGAGAAAGAAGAGATAAAAACACCTCTTTACCTAGAAAACCAAAGACTATCCACTCCAAACTCTTACAACTAAAAAAGTTCAGCAAAGTTGCTGGATACAAGAGCAACATAAAACAATCAACAGCATTCCCACACATCAAAAATAACTAATTAGAAAACACAGTTCTTCAAAAGACCATTCACAGTAGCACAAAACCTATAAAGTACCTAGGAATAGATGTAGGATAAGATATACAACAATATTTTATTATTTTCTTCATAAAGGTCTTGAAGGACATTGAAGAAAACCTGAATAACTAGAGAGATAATTCCATATTTATGGATGGGAAAACAATATTTTTCAGATGTTAGGTCTCCCAAGATTTAGTTCTAAATTCAGCAGAATTCCAACCAAAATTTCAAAGATTTTTGCAGAACTTAACAAGCAGATTCTGAAGTTTATAAGAAGGGTAAAGGGCCAAGAACAGTCAAGACAATTTTGAAGAAGAACAAGTTGGGTGGGGAGACTTAACTGCGTTAGATATTAGGATTGATTAAAAAGTTACCTTAATTGAGACAGTGTGGAACTGATGCAAAGACAGATAAATAGAGCAATGAAACAAGACAAAGCTCAGAAAGAGACCTATGTGTATATGGGAACACGAAGATTTAAGGGGTGTATATGTATCAGTGAGACTGGGTGGTTCCGCTGTGTAAAGGAAGCAATCTTGCCAACAAAAGATCCCTCTGTACCAATATAGACAAAAGAACACAATATATTATTGAGCGAGCATTAACAGATTTACAAGCCTGAAAGTGACTATGAAGTCAGAACAGAATCATGCACATTTCATACAGGAAACAAGAAGGCTTCATGCTCAGTGTAGAGCCTGATGACCCATGACCCTGGGATCTTGACCTGAGCTGAAATCGAGTCAGACCACTCAACCAACTGAGCCACCCAAGCTCCCCAGGTTGGTAAAATTTTTAATGACTTTATGAAGTGTTGTTGAGAATGTGCACAAATGGAACTTTCATCCACTGCAGGTGGGAGTGTAAGTTGGTATGATCACTTTGAGAGAAATTGGTCATTATCAAATACAGTAGAAGGTGCATATTTCTTCTCTGTAGTCTTCCAATTTTAGTATATGTGCTGCCAAAGCGAGTATATCCTACAACCTAGTGATTCCATGTGTAGGTCTATTCTCCTCAGAGCAGTGGTTCTCCAAGTGCGTTCCAGAATTAGCGGACTCAGCATCACCTGGGAAGTTGTTAGACATGCACATTTTTAGGCCTCATCCCAGATGTACTGAATCAGAAACCTCAGGTGGGGGAGGGATTGACAGCAGTCTGGTCTAAAAAACCTTCCAGATGATTCTGGTGCACGTTTGATTTTGAGAACCACTGCCTTAGAGGAATTCTCATACAAGCCCCAGGGAGACATAGAAGACCAAGCAAAGCTTAACTTAGTGGTTTTAAAAAGTGTCAGGCTATCTGGATTCCAATTCCAGCCCCACCATTTTTTGGCCCTTTAATCTGGAGAAAGTGATGTAGCTTTTCTGTTAGTAACCCATCTATGAGATGGAGGTAAATCTAGTACCTTCTGCATATAGTTGCTGTGCATGAATTAATTCACATATGGCAGTGGCTGACACAGAGTAAGCACTCAACAAATGTAGCCTCTTATTATCATTAGGATATTTATTGCAGCCTTGCTTGTTATCAGTAAAGTATTGGAAAAATATTTCTTAAAAATAAGGCTGAAAGCAAACATGGAAAAGGATTAAAATTGGTAAAATCTTGAATGGGGTGTATAGGTGTTGTATCATTCTTTGTACTTTTCTGTGTTGAATATTTTGATTTTGTTTTTTATTTATTTTTGAGAGAGAGAAGGGTAGGGGCAGAGAAAAAAGGGAGACAGAGAATCCAAAGCAAGCTCCAGTGCAGAGCCCAACACAGGGCTTAAACTCACTAATCCCTTGTGGGGTTCAAACTCATGAACCATGAGACTGTCACCTGAGCTGAAGTCAGGCGCTTAACCGACTGAGCCACCCAGGCACCTCTCTCTATGTTGAGTATTTTGGAAGCAAAGGAGGAGAGCAGAGGGTGTCATCAGTTCTCTCTCCACACTTAGATTTCCACAGAAGATTGTTAAAGTAAATCATGATGTCTTCATTAAAAATATTTCCATAGGGGCGCCTGAGTGGCTCAGTCAGTTAAGCCTCTGACTGGCTGAGGTCATGATCTCATGATTTGTGAATTCTAGCCCCACATTGGCCTCTGCTCTGACAGCGAATAGCCTGCTTTGGATCCTCTGTGTCCCTTTCTCTGCTCCTCCCCAGCTTGCTCTCTCTCTTTCTTTCTCAAAAATAACTGAACATTAAAAAAAAAGTGTCCTCGAGATTACTGAACTTGTGTTTTTGGCATATTCCTCTTACAATTTGCACTCACAATGTATAATTTCACCAAATTTGAATATATTCTATCTTTCCCCACATTTGTGCCTTTATACTCATTGTCTCCTCCACATCTACTGCTCTATTCAAACTCTCCATCTTTCAAGTCCCCAGCTCAAATGCTACCTCCTTGATAAAGATGTACGTGGATCTCTGTTATAATTTTCTTTTCTGCCTGTGAATGCAGGACACTCATTCTATTTCTCACGTAGCCCTTGCCACATTCTGCCTTATGTTAGAAGTGTTTCCCCCCTACTTTGTCTCACACTTCTTATACAGTAGCAAATTGTCTTTTAATGGGGCAAAGATTAGTATAGTCTACAAAAAATTGGAGAGTGATTCAAGTATTGAGTTCAATTTACTGAATACACACATCAGATGCTACCCATGGAAATTATATGGTCCGGGCTCCACTGGCTGGTGAATAGCCATTATGATGTTCCGAGTCCCCACCTTGTTGCTTAATCAGTCATCCCACGTGTTTTTCCCAGGATTCTCCAGTCCAAATATTCTTGATAATTCTCAAATTGTGGGTTGTAGAAAAAGGGCTTTTCCCTCTAGGAATCTGGGAGAGGTGGTCTGATAGGGTAGGGATGCTGGCCTCTCACGTGATCAGTGCCCCTACCTGCAGTATTATGGTGCCTCTTCTGGGCAGCTGCTGTTGACCCACTGCCTACTCACTGGTGGTTGCCTCCTTCCCCCAGAGGGCTGACCTTAGACCGGCAGGGAAATGCATCTACTGTTCTCATAAATCACCTTTTCAAAGAGATTCCCAGGTGGAGCTATTGGGATGACACACTCTGGAGTGTCCTTTCCAAAGCAAAAGGGCATGTCTGGGGCAGTTAGGAAAGGGGGTGAGGGTGGAGCGGAAAAAGCCTCACAATAAACCTCAGATCTTTGCTCGTTCATACCTCTGGGCCCCGCAGCTTTATTAAGCCCCCTCTGCAAAGCCTTCTTTCTTATTTGCAAAAATTTTCCCATATTTCCCTCAAGGAGCCCCTACTCCATCAGACGGGTCTGTGTTTCAACTCCAGCTCTGAAACAAAAATAGATTCTTTCCCGTGGGATTCCATGCTTTGTGTAGTGGTGGCCCTAGGGTGGTCTTTTGGGGAAGGTGTAGTCTTCTAATCCCTGATCAGCTTGCTTCCCCAACCAAGTAACTGTATAAATTGAATTAAAACTCTGTAAATGCAGAAGAAACGCCACTTAATCCCTCTTTTCAACCTTATTGCCACCTCTAAATCTTTCCTATCTGGAAATTCTGGATCATCATTGCAATCAGAGGAAGTTGCTGACCATTCTTTGAAATGGAAATACTCTGACAGGACGCTGATCGAGAAAACCTGTAGGGGGCGCAGTTCTCCAAAAGAATCTTGGCATTGCCCTCGTCCAAACTACCCTGTTAACAGTCTACGCGGCCGAACTTTTTGAGCATTCTTCAGAGGATTCCATCTCTCCTGACTTTTTATATTTCCAGCTGCCTCAGGAGGGCACCAGTCACATCTGCCAACATGAAATAAATCTGGCCTGCCTCTTGCCTTTTGATAGTTAATCTGATTTAGGTTAAATGATCTCCAGGTGAGCCTGCCCTACCTTCATTTATGAGAAATGTAATCCAATTTACTGCTGAATTTACGTGCTTTTCTGGCTTGAAACTATTCCTTGAATTGATGTCAGCACTCCGATAACTCAAATTCCTAATCACACAGATCTGCCAGTATTTCTTAATTCCCACAAGGCTTCTGAAAGTCCATTTCATATATTATAGTCGCTTGGGTCACAACTAATAGCAGTGGTCTGAGTGTTAGCTCTCTGAAGCTAGTAACTCTTCATCTGTCTACTCCCAGGGTTTAGCTAGCGACTGAGTCTATAAGAATTTACAAGTATATGTATTTGGATATTACTCTATAAGAATTCACATAATGATTCTTATGTAGTAAGACGGTGAATGAATGGATGGATACACGAATAAACCCAAAACTTTGGGATTTTAAAATAGTTTGACTTGGAGAATAGGCACCATAGTGTAGCTGAAGAAACAATTCATTTTAGGAGATAAATACTTTAATAAATGAAAGGACAACCAATGTTCTGTGCTCCTATAGCGCTTAAAAATGGAAACAATTCACATACCATAATATTTACCATTTTAAAGCCTACAATTCAGTGGTTTTCTAGTATCGTCACAGAATTGTACAACCATCGCTACTATCCAATTCCAACATGTTCATGTCTCCCCCAAAAAAGACCATGTACCTGTTAACAGTCCCTCCCCACTCCCTCTAACCCCTAACTCCTGGCAACAACATCCCGTCTCTATGGATTTACCTATCCTGGACATTTCATATAAATGGAATCACACAATATGTGGCCTTTCGAATCTGGTTTCTTTCACTTGTAACCCCATTCCACTTTACACATCAATCTGCTAACGTTTGTTTTGCTATGTTATGATTATTTGCTGACCTCCCTGCCTCCCACTGGACTATTAAACATTGCAAGAGCAGAAAGTTTGCCTTGTTTATTTCAACATTTCTAATGTTCAGGACCTGGCACAGAATGGACACTCAATAAATGCTTGATCTTCCTATTCCAGTCAGTCTGGTTTATTGGTGTTTGGATGTGCCTCCATGCACACTCCTTATATGCGTAACAAAATGAAAAGCCCTTTACTGCATCTAGATGCAGAGCAAAGAGGCTCTCCTCCTTAAGGCTATGAGACTAGGGTCAAGGCATTTCCCTAAGGCTCTGGAGAGGATCTGAAGGCAGCACAGAGGTTCTTGTACCATAGTTGATGAGAGTCTTGCCAGAGTATCCTTGCCCTGGTCTAAGACACCAGCTTCTATGTGTTGGACTTAGACTCTGTGAGTTATACAAGCAATAAAAACATTCTTTTCTCTCCTACCCCAGTGCTCTGGACACACAGTTCCTTCTACTTGGACTGCTCCACTCCCTTTCTCAATCAGGTTAATTTTTACTCCACTTTTAGAATTGAGTCCAAACTGATGCCTACCTTGTCTTTCCTATTCAGAGTTAATTTCTCTAACTTTCTGTGTTTCTATAGGACTTGGTTCAGATTTCCATAGCCTTGGAGGTTTAAAAAAATACAAATATTGCATGCCAGTTAAAAAGTTGCCCCCCCCTCTGGAAGTGGTCTTCGCTTATAAATTCGGGCATATATAATTCCATAATTTTTCCTCTGTGTATGTGTCACATTCTTTTTATAAAAATGGGGTCATTTATAGTTATTATACTGAAACTAGCTTTTCTCCCATAACAATAAAACAATAAATTGTGGATATTCATATATCTTAGTGCATACACACACACACACACACACACACACACACACACCCCCTCATCCTTTATTCCATTTGGATGTACTGTTACTTATTTGTTGGTAGACATTTAGATGGTCTCTAATTTTTTGCTATAGTGAACAGCTGTGCATATGTCTTTATGACTTGTGGGAGCCTTTTGGAAGAACAGAATTCTATAAGTTCAATTATAGTGGGCTAAGAGGGTTGTATCCTAAGCATTTAATTCTAAATGTGCCTCCACTACTATAGCCTCTTGAGGACACGGACATACTGTTATATTTATTCTTGTATCCCCCACTTACTGGCATTGTGCCTAGAACATTTTACCTGCACAATAAATATTGTTGAGTAATTAATGAATAGGTGAATAAATGAATAATAATGGAAAGTTTTGATGCTCAAAAAGTGAGTCACATAAACATTCTTAACTTCATATTCAGCTCCTCTACTCCATAGTTGTGAGGGACCTGATGTTTCCATGTGGACAAAGCATGGATATTGAGATTTTCCCCTATCCTAAGGATAGGTGCCTCTATTGTTTAGAGCTGACACTATGAAGAGGTCAAAACATTTCTTTTAGCACCTAATTCAGGAGCTAATTTCTGTTATCATGAGGCTGCCACCTGCACCCACTGTTGGCTGTAATTTCTAAAAAATATTTTTAAAATTCACTGCCCACTTGGTGGACTGGGAAGCATAGGAGAATACTGTGTGCATGTGGCATGTAGGAGTTTGCAGATACACGTTTTAACTTTTTTTTTTTAATGGTTATTTATTTTTGGGACAGAGAGAGACAGAGTGCAAGTGGGGGAGGGGCAGAGAGAGAGGGAGACACAGAATCTGAAACAGGCTCCAGGCTCTGAGCTGTCAGCACAGAGCCCGACGCGGGGCTCGAACGCACGAACCGTGAGATCATGACCTGAGCCGAAGTCAGACGCTTAACCGACTGAGCCACCCAGGCGCCCCCAGATACACGTTTTAGTAGGGGATCGGATTCCCTTTCATATTTGTGTTGCCCTCCTTACATCTGGGTAACGTAAGCTCCTCCTCCCTTGACCTCCTTCTCCAGTCACTCTGCACCTTAATGCATTTTGCTTATCACTGCAAGATGGATTTTCCTAAAACTCTTCTCCTTTCCCAAATCTTTAATGATCCCATTTCATAAAAGATAAACCTCCTTAGACTGACATTCAGGGCCTCACTGGTGTGACCTCAGTCTATCTTTTGAACCATATCCCCAATAGCTTACCTTCCTAGCTACTCATTTCAAAGTGTGGTCTATTTTTCTCCATTCCCTAAATACATCTTGGTCTTTCCTATCTCGGAATTCTTGACCATGCGCTTTATTTAGTCTTGACAAGTCTTCATTTTCTCCACCTATCCCAATTCTTAAAGATTCATCCAAGTCCTTCCCTGGTAGGAAACTTCAAACCTGTTCCAGGGACCCGTGTGGTCTCTCTCTTCTAAACTGTGTGGGACACTCTGTCAACCTCACTTCTTTCAACTCGAATCAGGTCCGTCTTCAACCCTGCTAGCATCGTTGTCTGGAGCTATTTTTCATCTCTTCACTTGTTTTGTGTCTTTGTGTGAACTTAATGTTTTATCTTCCCCAAATACAGTGTAAGTTCTAAAAGGGAGAGACATGTCCTGTCCCAGGTCTGCATTCACAGAGCCCTCAGTGAGTGTGTGCGCCTTGCTTGAGTGGATTAGCATTCTGTTTCTCTGGAATCTACAAAGAGAGCCAGGACCAGGTCGCTGCCTATTTGTTGTTTGTTGTCTTTACTTTTTGTTTTTAAATTCCAGCAGAGTTAACATGCAGTGTTGTATTAGTTTCAGGTGTATAATATCGTGATCCAGCCATGCCATACATCACCCAGTTTCTCATCACAACAAGTGCACTCCTTAATCCCCATCACTTATTTCATCGTCTCCCCACTCCCTTCCCTCTGGTAACCATCAGTTTGTTCTCGATAGTCAAGAGTCTGTTTCTTGGCTTGTCTCTCTCTCTCTCTGTCTCTCTGTCTCTCTTTCTCTCTCTCTCTCTTTACCTTTGCTCATTTGTTTTGTTTCTTAAATTCCACATATGAGTGAAATCATATGGTATTTGTCTTTCTCTGACTGACTTATTTCACTTCGCATTATACTCTGTAGCTCTACCCATGTCATTGCAAATGGCAATATTTCATTCCTTTTTATGGCCAAATAATATCCCATTGTATATACATATACTGCGTCTTCTTTATCCACTCATCTATTGATGGACACCTGGGCTGCTTCCATAATTTGGCTATTGTAAATAAGGCTGCTAGAAACATAGAGGTGCATGTATCCCTTTGAATTAGTGCTTTTGTATTTTTCGGGTGAATACCCAGTAGCGTGATTGATTACTGGATCATAAGATATTTCTATTTTTAACTTTTTGAGGAACCTCCATATTGTTTTCCATAGTGGCTGCACCAGTTTGTCTTCCAACCAACAGTGCATGAGGGCTCCTTTTTCTCCACATCCTTGCCAACACTTGTTGTTTCTTGTGTTGTTGATATTAGCCATTCTGATTGGTGTGAGGTGATATCTCATTGTATTTTTGATGTGCATGTCCCTGATGAGTGATGTTGAGCCTCTTCTCATGTGTCTGTTGGCCATCTGGATATCTTCTTTGGAGAAATGTCTGTTTCTATCTTCTGCCCATTTTTAAATTGGATTATTTGTTTTTTGGCGTCCAGGCCGTTGTTCTATGAATTGTAAGATGTAACATTTTCTTTCTTTTCTTCTTTTAGCCATACTTCCCATTGCCTCCAGCTGTTGCACTGAGGTTTCACGTCATATTTCCAGAAGGCTTCTGGAGAGAGTGAATATATGTCGCATTCAGAGAGCTGATGGGGATTGTGACTTGGCTGCTGTCATGTGAGTACCCGGCCTCAGGGAGGTCTAAAACTGTCCAGTGATCATTTCTCAGCCAGTGAGCAGTAGGTTGGGAAGGCTTTGCCTGAGTGCAACATACAAGCGATCGTTCAAACGAGGGGGGGGAAGAGTAAATACTCCACCTTTCCGGCACCAGGCTCCCTGGAGTGAGCACACAGTCTCTGAGTACCTGCATGTTCAGAGCCCCACGCTGGCCTCCGCTGCCCCTACTGCAGTGCTGTGATTCAGGATAAATATCTTCAGGCACTGGACAATGTGCGTGACTTTTCTAAACAAAACTAGGCACACTCTGGGTAAAAGAACAAAACAAAAAGAAAAACAGAAGGTGACTCTGTTTTATTTTGTGACTTTAACTGTAGCTTTTTCCAGGCAAGTATACAGGTTGCTGTCTTTTTTACTCTCTGAATTCATCAGGGGTATATACAAGGTTCAAAGAGGTAGGTAGCACCTCACACCTGTCAGAATAGCTAAAATTAACAACACAGGAAACAACAAGTGTTGGCGAGGATGTAGAGAAAGGGGAACCCTCTTGCACTGCTGGTGGGAATGCAAACTGGTGCAGCCACTCTGGAAAACAGTGTGGAGGTTCCTCGGAAAGTTAAAAAAAAAGTTAAAAAAAAAAGTTAAAAAAATAGTAGTCCATCGACTAATGAATAAAGATGTGGCGTATATACAATGGGATATATTTGGCTATCAAAAGGAATGAAATCTTGCCATTTGCAACAATGTGGATGGAGCTAGAATGTAGTATGCTAAGTGAAGTAAGTCAGTCAGAGAAAGACAAATACCATATGATTTCACACATAGGTGGAATTTTAGAAACAAAACAGGTGAATATAGGGGAAGGAAAAAAAAAGAGAGGGAAGCAAACCATAAGAGAGTCCTAACTGTAGAGAACAAACTGAGGGTTTGTGGAGGGAGTTGGGTAGGGGATGGGCTAAATGGGTGATGGGTATTAAGGAGGGCACCTGTTGTGATGAGCACTTACATATAACACTGGGTGAGAAATCACTAAATTCTACTCCTGAAACCAGTACTACACTATATGCTGACTAACTAGAATTTAAACAAAACTTGAAAAAATGGGGGCGCCTGGGTGGCTCAGTCAAAGCATCCGGCTTCGGCTCAGGTCACGAACTCATGGTTTGTGGGTTTGAGCCCCGCGTTGGGCTCTGTGCTGAGAGTTCAGAACCTAGAGCCTGCTTCAGATTCTATCTCCCTTTCTCTCTGTTCCTCCACCACTCAACTCTGTCTCTGTCTCTCTCTCTCCAAAATAAATAAAGATTAAAAATGTTTTTTTAAGCTTGAAAAAACAAACAGAAGTATAGAGATGTCTGTACCTGTCACATGCAATCAAGCATGAATGCTCATCTTTGCTCTTGATTCTGGGCTGTTGGCTCATGGTGAACCCTTTCACCCTTACCTCTGGCTCAGTTATTAAAAATTTTAGATTTCTGTGTTCTTCATGTCTCCATAGAAACTTTAAAACCAAATCTGGATTCTGACAACAATGCTGTGAGGAAGGCGTACATTATCTCCATGTCACACAGGATAGAGCTGTGGCTGAGGAGATTACATGGTTAACCTGGGTGACGTACAGCTAGAGAATGGCAGAGATGGGTTGTGAATCAGGTCTTTCCATTAGGAACACCACATGCCTCAAAGATCTCTCAAAAGTGATGATGCAACCAACCATAAAATGCTCTCTCCAAATTTCATGGATTCTGTTTAAGTTCTAGTTTAAATTCCACTTATGGCTGCAGGGGGTGCTAATGAGCCATTTGGTATCCCTTCTTTTAGCTCCAAATAAGGCCATTGCTTATGCCTGAGTTCCTGAGTCACTGAGAAGCTTCTTTATTTATTCAATGAATTCAACAAATAGTTATTGATTAACATTTATGTACCAAGCACCATTCTATCCTCACCTTGCGCTGGGGATGCACCAGTGACACAAAACAGACTATGCCCTCCTGCCGTCCCCAGAGATTCTATTCAGCTGGGTCCTACAGACCATTCTCTGGGATTTAAGATACATTTTTATTTCCCTTTCAGAGGAATCCATCCACTACCCAACTTTGAAAAACACTGCTCCAAGACAGGATTCTTAGTCAAAGGAAGAGGGGTGCCTGGGTGGCTCAGTGGGTTAAGCGTCCCACTCTTGATTTTGGCTAGGTCATGATCTCACGGTTTGTGGGAAAGAGTCCTGTGTCAGGCTCTGTACTGTCAGCACAGATTCTAGGATTGCCTCTCTCTCTGCCCCTCTCCCACCCTCAAAAAAAAAAAAAAAAATTAGAAAGCACTTGATTTTAATTAAAGGGAAACTATGAAGCCAATATCTTGGATCTAAAAATGCTTACTGTTGGGATGCCTGGGTGGCTCATCGGTTAAGCATCAGACTTCAGCTCAGGTCATGATCTCACGGTTTGTGGGTTCAAGGGCCAGGTCGGGCTCTGTGCTGACAGCTCAGAGCCTGGAGCCTGCTTCAGATTCTGTCTCTCCCTCTCTCTCTCTGCTCCTTCCCCGCTTGTGCTCTCTCTGTCTCTCAAAAATAAACCATAAAAAAAAAAAAACTTTATTAAAGTACAGGTTTGTAAATTGGTCTCTCTGTGCTATAAGACAACTGAAAAATAGATTAGTTATGACCTCATCTCACATAAGATGAATTTGACTAGGTGGTGTTTTTAAATCATAAATTACAGATCTTCTTTGTTGTTTTTTTCTGACATTCAACATAAATAGATAAAAGTTCTCTTGTTTTCAAATTGTTTTACAAAGAGCATGTCTTTACTTATCTAAAATGTAGTCCCTTAACTTTGAATATATAGGTTCGAGAATAGTATTTTAGATGCAGAAAACATGGCAAGTGTTGGCAATACAACTCACAAAAAGCATTTATTATTATTTTTTTTTTCAACGTTTTTTTATTTATTTTTGGGACAGAGAGAGACAGAGCATGAACGGGGGAGGGGCAGAGAGAGAGGGAGACACAGAATCGGAAACAGGCTCCAGGCTCTGAGCCATCAGCCCAGAGCCCGACGCGGGGCTCGAACTCATGGACCGTGAGATCGTGACCTGGCTGAAGTCGGACGCTTAACCGACTGCGCCACCCAGGCGCCCCAAAAAAGCATTTATTATTAACCACAGCTAACTAATATAAATTAGCTTATGGTGAACTCACTAGATTTCTTTCCTTTTCCTTTTCTGCCTAGAATAGGTCCTTTATTTCATACCCTATAAGTGATCATTGTAATTTTTGTTCTCTGAGAGAGGAGTTTGTTTAAATCCTTCTACAGTGACTTCATTAAAGAGCTTCGGGCAGTTTCTAAACATAAACACAGTGCAAAGTTGTTTATCTTGGGCAGAGGGCTGAGGTTTTGAAGCTCACAGATACTATCTGTTGGGAGGAAAACTTGGGGTTATTAAAGTTGTCTGGGAGGCTTGAGTATTTTTTCAGAAGTGATTGTTGAGGGGCTATTCTGCTTGGGGGAAAGGGGAAAGAAAAAAGGTTTAGGGAACAATTACAGGTTTAATCTCTATGGCGGGGCCAACCCCATCGGCCCATTGGCCGGTCCCTAGCTACTCTCTTGGGCAAAAGAACCAGGGGATCAGCTTTATGGTTTCTTAGAGCCCAAACTCTCCCCCAGAGAGTACACAATGGTGGGGGGGGGGGGGGGGGAGGGGCAGTGCCCATCAGAATACCGTGGAGTTGGGGATGGCTGAGGGAGTGTGGAATAGACCATCTCCTTGTCTAGCATGATTGCCTCGTCTCTTTTTATCCTGAGATGGAATACACAGAGGACAGAGTGCAGTGTAAGCAGTCTTCAAACTTTGGGATTTGAAAACATTGTAGAATCTCGAATTTGGGAGCTGTGTTCCGGTAGCTGATCTTTTCCCATTGTATTACATTGAGAGTTTGAGGCCCAACTGGGCAGGCCTTTGAAAAGGGTCCTGGGGTGCCTGGGTGGCTTAGTCAGTTAAGCGGCCAACTCTTGATTTCGACTCAGGTCATGATCTCACGGTTTGTGAGTTCAAGCCCCGCATCAGGCTCTGTGCTCAGAGTGGAGCCTGCTTTGGATCCTCTGCCTCCCTCTCTCTGCTCCTCCCCCACTCGCTCTCTTGCTTGCTCTCTCTCAAAAATAAATGTTAGCAAAAATTTAAAGAGAAAGAAAGGAAGGAAACCGTCTTGCATGGTAGCTGCTGCTGCCTGTTTTCCTGGGGATCTCCACTTCCCTGGTCCCCTGTCTGTGTTGCCCCCATCTGGTGCCCCCTTCAGCCCCAGTGCCTGTGCCCCTCATGGGAGTGCCTCATTCCTCATGGAGTAAGGGAATTGAGTGCTAGTTCCCTCCTGCATAACCTGCGGGCTTATCTGGTTGTCCATGGAGCCTTTCTCCACTGGATGTCTGCTCAGGTCCTTGCTGACACCACACAGAAGGGAGAGAGTTTTAGTCCTTTGGGAAAGATAGGGGAGCTTCGACTCTTTCTTGTTCCTCCACTGAATGCTACAGCCAGGTTCTCTTCTATCACAGCCAAAGGGAAAACAGCTGGCCACAGGGAGAGGGCGCTTTCCTTTGGAAGACCTCTCAATGTAATACACTTAGAGAATGTATTGTCTTCCTATCGGGAAGCCTCACTTCTTTCAAATTAATATTCCCACATGCTGGCTTGATTATACTTCAGCTCATTCAGACATTGTCCCAACTCTCCTTCATTTTGAGTCCCCACATTAGTGGATGATTCCTCTTGGGTCACCTGGGGAAATGGCAGCCTACCTTCAAACCCCTGTTTCTTCTCCCGATAACACGACAGGAGTTCACTTGATCCAGGCATGTTGTGTATGTAGAGCCGGCAGGAACTGTGACATTTAACAAGAACTAAATGGCACCTGATGGCAAGTTAAAAGTCACAAAATGTTTTGTCACAAATTCTTCCAGTTATTAGAAACTGTGAATGCTGCTTTAGGGTTCTCCCACCCCAAGGTCAAGATGAAAACGAAAACATCTCAGGTGGGGTGTAGATCTATAGTATATTAAAATGTTAACAGGTGCCTGGATGATTTCTTGGAGCTCCTAACACCGCTGCTCATCTCCTTTCTGAAACTCTTCTCCTTTGGCCTCCATTGCCCTAAACTTTTCTGATCCCCCTCTTTTACTCAATGCTCTTTCTTAGTTGTTCTTACCTCCCCTTGCTCTTTTTCATCCCTAAACATAGGTATGTCCCAAGTTCTTCTCTTCAAAAAGTTTTCTCTTTGTGTCTTTAGTTATCGTACCTGCTGTCATGGCTTTAACTATATTCTCTATAAGACAACTACCCCATAACCATCTCTTTATATCTGATTACTCTCCTAAATGCAGACTTTTTTTTTTTTTTTTTTTTTTTTTTTTTTGCCTATCAGACACCTTACAAGCACCTTATGCTAGTACATTTCAAAGGGCAACTTTTCATCTCCTGCCCAGAAGCTTCAACTTCTGTCCCCAACATCAATCCAGGCTTCCGGAAATGGAATTTCAAACTCACCTTCAAACCCTTCCTCTTCCTCATCCTCCAGTGTTTGATGAGTTGATAAGTCATTTTTATTTGATTTTCCCATTTTCTCATGTTTGGTGTTCTTGTTCTATTTCTACCGCCACCACCCAGTTCAGGCCATATTTGTCTTCTGCAGTAGCCCTTTCTTTCTTTCTTTTTTAATGTTTTAAAAATGTTTATTTATTTTTGAGAGACAGAGACAGAGTGCAAGTGGAGGAGGGGCAGAGAGAGAGGGAGGCACAGGATCTGAAGCAGACTCCAGGCTTTGAACTGTTGGCACAGACCCCGATGTGGGGCTCGAACCCACAAACTTCGAGATATGACCTGAGCTGAAGTTGGACGCTTAACCGCTTAACTGACAGCCACGCAGGCGCCCCTGCAGTAGCCTTTTAAATAGTTTCTCTCTATTCTTTTCCTACTTCGACCTTTACCACATACTGTTATGAGACAAATCCTGTCAGTCCTGTCACTTCCTTTCTTGAAAATCTTCTCTCTTTTCACTGCCTACCAAATAAAGTTTAAATTCTCTAACATGCCCTTTAAAAGCCTCCATCAACCTGCTGTGATGTATCTTTCCAGGCTTCTTTCTCATCACCTGCCATGCTTTATCCAGGCCATGTGCTATTCCCTAAACACACTCCCTCCTTCCTGCATCTGCACATTTTAAAAATTATTATTAAAATGTTAACAAATGCCTAGAATATTTTAGTTGATTGTTTTGTTGGAAACAAAACCAGACTGTTCTTATTTGGAACAATTTTCACTTCATCTCTATAATTAATTACCGAATTCCTACTGAACAAGGCCTTTTCAAGACAGTTCCAGACTATTCCTCCTTCGAGGAGCATAACACCACAGGACGAGGAGAAGCTTTGAAACAAAAAGTCAAATGAAAGACAGCGTAAGTTAAGTGCCAGAAGAGAGGTAATGCTGAGAGACTCAAAGGGAAAAAAGGGCATTTAGCTGAGAGAATCTAGAAAAACTTTACCGAGATGTTTGAGATGGGCAGTGAGGTATGAATTGGTTTTGGTGGGTGAAGCTCGGGGTCAGGAAAGACAATCATTTTTACTACTTTCCCTCGTTCCTTCTTTCCTCCCCTTCCTCCTCCTCCTCCTCCTCCTCTCCTCTCCTCTCCTCTCCTCTCCTCTCCTCTCCTCTCCTCTCCTCTCCTCTCCTCTCCTCCCCACCTCCCCTTCCACCCCCTCTCCCCCCCTCAGATTCCTTCTTCTCTTTTTAATACTGATGTTTGAGGAACTGCAGGCAGAGGTATAGTAAAGATTCATCCTGGTGGTACTCAGTCTCTAAAAATACACTGTGTCTAAAAGTGGGAACTGCCTAGAAGTCACTAAATTTTTACTTACTTGCACTTTCTATCCGTGATTTTGTTTTTCTTCCCTTCTCGGCAGCCTTCACATCAGGCGCAGGAGGGTCTGCGTCAGCCCGCACAGTCACATTATTAAGCAGTGGATGAAAGAACAAGAGGCCAAGAAAAAAGCTAAAGGCAACCTTTGCCACAAGAAGAAACAGGACGGCAAGAGGAACAGCAAAGGGGCACATCAGGGGAAACCCGAAACCCATGGCTATAAAACTCCTTATTAAAGCGTTTACAAATGAATCCACGCAGACAGTTCCTGAAGTGAACTTGGCCATCGGTTGCTTATAAATGTATCACATCAAATATTCCTTATTGAGAGACAGCAGGGCAAAACAAAATATGTTTTTTAAAGGAACAATTATACAGGATACAAATGTAACCAATATTATACTCATCTGAAAATGAAATGAAAAGATACTTCTCTTTATACAATGTTTGAAGAGCAGCATACAGATAGAATTTCTCCAACTTTTGTATTAGGAAGGTTTGCAAACATACAGAGAAGTTGAAAGATTAGCACAATGAACACTCATACACCTTTCACCTAGATTAATAACTGCTAATATTTTGCCACGTTTATTTACTCTCTTCTCTCTTTGCTTGTGTGTATAAAACATTTTATATATAAATATGTCATTTTTTTGCTAAACCATTTGAAAACAAGTTGCAAACATCATGATACTTCACTTCTAATTTTTTTTTATGTTACAACTTAACATCCCTCAATAATAAAGACATTTTGTATGTATGTAATCATGTTATCAGGTTTATGTCTAAAATATTAACATTTGATGTATTCCACCTTTAAATCTCCCCAACTATTTCCAGAGCATAATTTTTTTTAATTTATTTTTTTAATGTTTATTTATTTTTGAGACAGAGAGAGACAGAGCATGAACGGGGGAGGGTCAGAGAGAGAGGGAGACACAGAATTTGAAGCAGGCTCCAGGCTCTGAGCTGTCAGCACAGAGCCCGATGCGGGGCTCGAACTCATAGACCGTGAGATCGTGACCTGAGCTGAAGCCAGAAGCTCAACTGACCGAGCCATCCAGGCACCCCTCCAGAGCATAAATTTTTAAAAAAAAATTTGGTCGGTGGGGGGTACCTGGGTGGCTCAGTGGGTTGAGCATTCGACTTCAGCTCAGGCCATGATCTTGCCTTCTGCTAGTTCAAGTCCTGTCTTGGGCTCTGTGCTGACAGCTTGGACCCTGGAGCGTGCTTCTGATTCTGTGTCTCCAAAATTTTTTTACTGTTTATTCATTTTTGAGAGACAGAGCGTGAGCAAAGAGAGGGAGACACAGAATTGGAAGCAGGCTTCTGTCTCTGAGCTGTCAGCACAGAGCCCAAAGCTGGGCCTCAACTCATGAACCGCGTGATCATGACCTGAGCTGAAGTCAGACACTTAACTGACTGAGCCATCCAGGCGCCCTTCAGAGCATAAATTCTGTATAGGTTTTTTAATCAATCAAGATTCACATATTGTAACTAATGTTGACATTTTTTTAGTATCTTTTATTAGAAGAAAGTCCCTTTGCTTTTTTTCTTTTCTTTCTTCCCATGGCACAGACTTTTTAAAAGAGAGTCTGTGCCATGGGAAGAAAGAAATCTGTTCCACATTCTGGGTTAGCCTGTTTCCTCACGACCACATTCAGGTTTAACATTTTCGATAAGAAAGAATGCTTTCTATGTGAGTTTGTATATTTCTTATTGCATTACTTAGAGTTTGTGAACATTGGCGTTCATTTTCTACATAGAAACGTTTTAACTGAATATCACTTTAATATCACATCTAGTTTAACTACTGTTGTTTGGATTGATAAATTCTGATCCTGCTTTGCTCAGGAAGCCATCTGCTTCCCACACTGAGTTCTTGGATCACTAGGGAGGGATCCAGAGTTGGAACCTATGTGGAATGATTTTACACTCTCCTCCACCAGGAGCCCTGTATCTTTTAACTCCTGGCCCATCTTCCCCACGCCTTGTGGGTGGGTCCCACTGTATCGCTCATCTTTTGGCCTCCTTGTCCACAGAGGCTTCCAGATGCAGAGTAAGACCTACTTTTCATAAATAGCCATCAGATGGCAGGAACACAGTGTCCATTTTACCAGGTGTCCGGTGTCCTGTGCCTCCTTGCTGGTCAGTTCCAAGCAGCGGTGTTGCCAGGCTGACTCGGAGGTCATAATGGGTCACAAGGAAGTGCTGAGCCTGATGTAGGTTAAAATATCAAGTGGCTGTTGTCTGATTCCCCTCATGGACACTAATTTAGCATGTGATTTCTTTATTCTCACCAACAATCCTTTGAACTTTGTATTGATATTTCTACTTTGTGGATGGAGAAATCTGGAGCTCACGGAGATAAAATGATTTGCCCAAGATCATGCAGGAAGTGGCAAAGACAAGCCTTGTGCCCGGTCCTCCAGACCCTCCTCGGTTCTATCACCCCCAGCAGTGGACCCTAGGAGATGTGGACAAGGAGGTGGGACAGAGGGAGAGGAATTTAGATAAAGATCTATGTATCTGGTGCCTCACGAAGGGCAGGGCTCTGAGATGCCAGCTGACAATTTTACCTGGAAGCCTGGTATTAAAACATGCTGCTCCTGGCATTGCTGGTGCAGATACCGACGACAGCTCCCTTGGTAGGTTCAAACAGGCCCCAACCTGATTTTACTGGGTTTCACACTCCTGGGCAGAGTGGAGGAGATGGCACACTGTAGCCTCTGTTGCAAAATCTCCCTCAGCAACTTGTTCTTTTCAACTTAAAGATGGATTTTGTAAAAACAAACAAAAAAACAGCATTCTTCCACTCAAATCCATCATGCTTTAAAATATCTTTTTCAACATTTATTTATTTTTGAGAGATCTAGAGTGAGCCGGGGAGGGGCAGAGAGAGAGGGAGACACAGAACCCGAACCAGGCTCCAGGCTCTGAGCTGTCAGCACAGAGCCCGATGCAGGGTTGGAACTCAACGAAGCGCCAGACCATGACCTGAGTGGAAGGAAGTTGGGCGCTTAATCCACTGAGCCACCCAGGGCGCCCCCCATCAGGCTTTTTAATATGCTAATATGATCCTGAGGAAAATGGTTCCTAAATGTCTTAGCCTGTTCAGGCTGCTATAATTCCAGAGACAAGGTGGCTTATACACAACAAACATATATTTCTCGGCCTCTCTAGAGGCTGGCAAGTCCTGGATTCGGTATCTGGCGAAAGCCCTCTTCTGGTTGCAGATGGCTGACTTCTCCCTGTGTCCTTACAAGGTGGGAAAGACCGGGGTGGGGGGTGGGTGGGTGGGTGGGGGTCTCTGAACTTCTTTTATCAGGCACAAAGCCCATTCATGACAGTTCCAGCCTCATGATCTCAGCACCTCCCAAAGGCCCACTTTCCACTCCCATCCTCTTCTGGGGGTTAGATTTCAACACATGGACTCTAGGGGGACACAAATATTCAAACCACAGCACTAAATATTCCTTTTTAGCTGTGTAGTACTATCATCCAGGGTCCTCAAATTACAGGTTTTAAAAGCTGAAGAAAGCCACATTAAAGAAAAAAATGATAAAGTAATATGAGGCTAACTTAAAAATAAATCACAAGTTTTTAAATTAGTCCTAATAATCAACATTGATGAAAAGTCAGGATAAAATACAAACATTGGTTAAATGGTAAAATTTCCAGTTATAAAATATAAAAGTTTTGGAGATGAAAATTACAGCATAGGGAATATAGTCAATAAATTTTTTTTTTTTGAAAAAAACAATCGGTCTCTAAGTCTCTCTGCTAACAATTTGGATTATTTTAAATTTTATCTCTCTTACCAGTGCAGATCCAGAGTTCTACACAGTTTGGGGGCAGTTATAATGACAGTAGGTTATAGGCTATATTTAAAAAAAAATTTTTTTTTTTTTACATGTATTTATTTTTGAGAAACAGAGTGAGACAAAGCTTGAGCAGGGGAGGGGCAGAGAGAGGAGACAAGAGTGTGAGGCAGGCTCCAGGCTCTGAGCAAGGGGTCAGTACAGATAGGCTATATTTTTAAAATGCAATTTTGTTGCAATGCAGGTAAGCGAAACTTTGTATGAGGACCGCTTGCCTGGAGAGCAGCCTCTTAAAGAAATTATGTTTTGGGGCGCCTGGGTGGCGCAGTCGGTTAGGCGTCCGACTTCAGCCAGGTCACCATCTCGCGGTCCGGGAGTTTGAGCCCCGCGTCGGGCTCTGGGCTGATGGCTCAGAGCCTGGAGCCTGTTTCCGATTCTGTGTCTCCCTCTCTCTCTGCCCCTCCCCCGTTCATGCTCTATCTCTCTCTGTCCCAAAAATAAATAAACGTTGAAAAAAAAAAAATTAAAAAAAAAAAAAAAGAAATTCTGTTTTATAGGCTATCACACTTTACTAAAACATTATTATATAACCATTGCTGTTATCTTTCCTATATGAATAGATCACCCAGGTTAACCCCTAAGTTTTTTTTCTAAGGTTACCTTTTTATAAAGCACTGCAAGTGTGTAGTAAAAAAAAATCTAAAGTTCAGCAGAATTTATAATTAAAAACATTCTCTGTCTCCTCCCTATTTCCAGATTTACTTCTTTTTTTTTTTTAAGTTTATTTATTTTTGAGGGGGGGGGAACAAGCAGGAGAGGGGCAGAGAGAGAGAGAGAGAGAGAGGAGGACAGAGGATCCAAAGTAGGCTCCCCACTAACAACTTTGACACTGACAGCAAAAAGCCCAGTGTGGGGCCTGAACCCATGAACCTCAAGATCATGACCCGAGCCTAAGTCGGAGGCTCAACCAACTGAGTCACCCAGGTGCCCCCAGACCTACTTCTTTGATGCAACCGCTTTTAACCTTTTTAAAAGTTTTAGTTCTGGTGTTACAGGGGAGGAAAAGATTTCCTCGATCTTTTTAAGGTCCCCAGATGGGTCTGAAAAATAAGCTGACAAAGGCATTAACAGAAGAACATACACATTTATTTAATAAAAGTTTTCATCTTCTATCTGAGGGTTTTGTGACCTGTTACAAGGAGAAAAATGGGGAGAAGAGCAGAGTGATCTCACTTATGCCATTTTCTCAAACTCCTTCAGCCTGAAACACTCTACATGTTAACATGCCATATTTTGGGGTAACCCATCGGTGGTTACCTCCATAATTTCAAGTGAATGCTGAAAGTATGATTTGGTTGTTTATCAGTTTTCGGCAATATCTATTGTCTCTTTACTACTCTCAATTTCCCTTCCTTTCTCCCTCCCTATCTTGAGTTTTATTACTATTACTTTTCTTTATCTTTGTAACTTTTTATTTTATTTTTTAAAATTTTTTTAGCGTTTATTTATTTTTGGGACAGAAAGAGACAGAGCATGAACGGGGGAGGGGCAGAGAGAGAGGGAGACACAGAATCGGAAGCAGGCTCCAGGCTCTGAGCCATCAGCCCAGAGCCCGACGCGGGGCTCGAATTCACGGACCGAGAGATTGTGACCTGAGCTGAAGTTGGACGCTCAACCGACTGAGCCACCCAGGCGCCCCAATAACTTTTTATTTTTTAATTTAATTTAATTTAACTTAATTTAATTTAATTTAATTTAATTTAATTTAATTGTTTTTACTTTGAAAGAGACAGAGACAGCATGAGCAGGGGAGGGGCAGAGAGAGAGGATGAGAGAGAACTCGAGCAGGCTCTGCACTTTCAGCACAGAGCATGATTCGGGCCCAAGCTCATAAACTGAGATCATGACCTGAGCCGAGATGGAGAGTTAGACGATTAACCAGCTGAGCCACCCAGGCGCCCCATCTTTGTAACTTAAAAAAAAAAAAGTTTATCTATTTATTTTGAGGGAGAGAGAGAGCAGGGGAGGGGCAGAGAGAGAGGGAGAGAGAATCCTAAGCAGGCTCTGCACTGTCAGCACAGAGGCCAATGTGGGGCTCCAACTCATGAATCTGTGAGATCACCACCTGAGCTGAAATCAAGAGTTGGTCGCTCAACTGAGTCACCCAGGCGCCTCTATCTTTGTAATTTTGAATAATATATCCACTTTCCCATCCATTAGCCTATGGATTCTAGAATTTAAGTCTCCTCTGTATGTAAGATATAGACAGGATTCCAGACCCCTTTCCTTTTTATCCTCTATCTGTGTCACATCAGCTACACTTTTATATTTATGTGACTGAGAGTGATAATGATAATTCTGTAGAATAGGACTAAGGCTAAGGAGAAGAAGCAAGAGGAGGAGGAGGAGGAGGGGAAGAAGAAGAGGGGAAGAAGGAGGAGGAGGAGGGGGAGGAGGAGGAGAGGGGCACTTGGGTGGCTCAGTCGGTTGAGTGTCTAACTTCGACTCAGGTCATGATCTCGCAGTTCATGAGTTCGAGCCCCACGTCGGGCTCTATGCTGACTGCTCAGAGCCTGGAGCCTGCTAAGGATTCTGTGTCTCTCTCTCTCTGCCCCTCCCCTGCTTGCACTCTCTCTCCCTCTCTCAAAAATAAATAAACATTAAAAGAAAATTTTAAAGCTCAAAAAAAAAAAAAAGAATAAGAATAAGAATTTTCTTTCATGCTCTCTTCAAGGTGGGCTTTCTCAAACCGGGCTGGATAATTATTTTGGGGACTCTCCTATGCACTGTAGATTGATTATCAGTATATCTCTGGCCTCTACTCCGTAGATCAGATCCAAGAATGACTCCAGATATTACCAAATGTTCCCTAGGGGAGGGGAGCAAAATCACTCCCTACCCTCAGTTGAGAATCACTGGTCTAGTAGAATCTATGGTATATCCCAAAATTGAAAACCAGAATAGCTGGAAAAATTCTAAAGTACCCCCTGCCCCCAGAAACTAATTTTCCATACATGCCTTCTCCCAAACACTAACGTAGGCGTTGCAGTGAAGGTATTTTTGCAGATGTAATTAAGGTCACAAATCAGTTGACCTTAAGACAGGGAGATTATCAGCATGGGCGTGACTTAATCACAGGAGCTCTCTAAGTCTGAATCTGGAGGTCAGAGACAAGGTTGTCAGACTCAAAACATAAGGACTCAACATGCTACTGCTGACTTTGGAGATGGAGGGGGCCAAGTGAAGAGGTTCAGGGCAGCTCCCCACACCTCCCCCACCAGAGTGACACTTTGACATGTGGATTATTTTGACCTAAAGGCACTTGAGACCCTGCGGCCTCCAGAGAAAATTTTGCCCCTCCCTTACCTACAGAGAAGAATCTAAATTGGGAGTCTTTCCCAGAATAAGTGTCATTGACAGAGATAAATTTTATCTGAGAGACCCTCCTGTATAGTAGGGGAATATCTGATTCCCAAACATTTGCTCTTCTTATCACCCTGTGAAATACATTCCCGTCTTCTGAAATCCCAGACCCCTCCCCACTTCTCCTTAGTTCAGAACGACATATGTACCTCCTTTTGCTTGATTGTCTTTGGAATTTCCATGTCTATGTGGATTTCCCTTATGTACACTTACTAAATTTGATTTTCTCCCGCTAATCTCTTTCATGTCAGTTTGAGTCTCAGTCCAGCTAGAAGGATCTTTGAGGGGACAGGAATTCTTCCTCCCTGAAACAAGTCAGCTGAGAGCAGCCTTTAGCTGGCAGTTAGCCAGGAAACAAGGACCTCAGTCCTACCACCACAAGGAACTGAATTTAGCCAGGATCAGGAATGAACTTGGAGGCAGATTCTTTCATGGAGCCTCCAGAGGGAATGTAGCCCAGCCAATGTCTTGATTTCAACTTTGTGAGACCCTAAGCAGAGAACTGTCATGCCATGTCTGGACTTCAGACTTACAGACTGTGAGCTAATAAATGGGTGTCATTTAAAGGGGCTAAGTGTGTGGTACATTATTATGCAGCAATGGAAAATTAACACAGTCAAAAAATGGCACTTGAACCATCCTGACTATATAAGTTTTGTTTCCTGCTGAGCCAAGAAGTGTGTTCGTTTAATACCCTTCTCTAACAATGAACCATATGTGATTCACTATTCAGGCAACTGGAATCTGATGGAGTCTTTCTGGGTTATTCATGTGGCGTAGACATTTTGCTTCTTTCTCAGGCATGGCCAGGCATGCAGATTTTGTATATCTGCTTCTTGTTTTTGTCAGTCACTCATTTGAGGTATCAAGGCTCCCCCTACTAATTACAGAGAAATCTGCATTTGTGCACTAGAAGCTGTTCAAAATTCTAAGATTTTCAAGTAATAGTGTTCTTATCTCTTTTGCTGGAGAGAGCTGTGCTCTTCAATAATGCAAACCGTCTGCAATATGTCTGTCTCCAAATACATAAAATCTGGCAATGGCCTTCTAACAGATAGCCCCTAGCTTTCCCTTTCTGAGATAAAAAGCTGCCTCTATGTTCTGGTCACCCTGAGGTGGTGGATGAGTTTTATATTTGCCCCTTTTGAGGGGGGAAGACTACTGAAGCTTTCAGTCTAATCTAAGTTGAAAAGGATCTTCCATTTTGTAAATATGGACTCTATGTAGCACCATTAAACATCCACTAACTATTCCAGTCCAAATTGGGTTTGCTAGAAGACAATCTAGAATACTTCCACTCATCACGAGGAAGCTTGACTAGCAAGTGTGGGAAGGTGGGCAAGGATGACCTAAGCCTTATTGTCTTATAAGACCTGGATTTTTATATGATCACGGAACAAATAGAACTATGGCATGTGCTTCACAATTTATATAACCAATTTGATGCTCTTTTGGCAATTGTAGCACTTCTTTTTTTTTTTTTTAATTTTTTTTTCAACATTTTTATTTATTTTTGGGACAGAGAGAGACAGAGCATGAACGGGGTTGGGGCAGAGAGAGAGGGAGACACAGAATCGGAAACAGGCTCCAGGCTCCGAGCCATCAGCCCAGAGCCTGACGCGGGGCTCGAACTCACGGACCGCGAGATCGTGACCTGGCTGGAGTCGGACGCTTAACCGACTGCGCCACCCAGGCGCCCCATGGCAATTGTAGCACTTCTTAAAAATGTTTTCTTTTAAGTAATCTCTACACCCAACGTGGGGCTTGAACTTACAACCCTGAGATCAAGAGTTGCATGTTCTACTGACTGAGCCAGCCAGGTGCCCCATTATAGCACATTAAAAAAAACAAAACAAAACAGTTATAAAATCAGGTTTTCCCTCTGGTAAATTTAAGAGAACTCCAAGTTCATCCCATCCTACCCCAAATGCTGTGATTATACTCTTTCTCAAAAATCACTGAAAAATAATTTGCTTACATGGCATATTGTAGCTTTTCCATCTTGTTGCCTGTTCTATCTCTGCATAAACCACTGAAAGAGTAAATATCTCCTTCCTTCGTCCAGGGTTTGGCACTTAGTATACACTTAGTAAATATTTACTGATAAAACTTATGTAGGCAAGAGACCTCTCATTTGGCCAGTGACAATGAAACCACAGAACAGTCATGCCCTCCTAATAACAACCACCCACTACTGAAGGGTGAGAAAGGTACTAAGGGTTAAATTCTGCCAAGACCTGGGCTGGGAGAGTATATTTAATAAACCAGTGGGACTGGGCTCCAGTGTTCTCAAGCTTTTCTTAATCTCAGAATTTTTATGTTCTTTATCTCTTCCCTACAGCTCTGATACAAGCCTGTCCATAAAATGGACTTTATCTCCATTTTTGTTCATCTTTCTCCAAGGGCATAATAATCTGTATCAGTGAGTTAAAGAAACTCCTTTGCAGAGGAGGTAAAGCAAGAGAGGTGGTTTCTGTTGGGTTGATTTTGCTAAACCTAGATCACAGTGCAGGCAAATTGTACCATCTGCAAGAAAATCTAGGTTTGGGAAGAAAATGGGATCATGGAGGCCTAGGGAATTATAAAGAGTGAAGAAAACAGATGATTCCCTGTTTGATTCTCCACTTTTAGAGTTGCCCTTGGACCTACCAGCATGAATTAAATTAAAAAGACGAAAATACCAAGTGTTGACAAGGATGTGGAGCAACTGGAACCCCTCTGTTTACCGAAGGGAGTGTAAAGTAATAAAATCACTTTGGAAAACTGTCTAGAAGTATCTACTAAGGCTACATACCTATGCTATGGCCGCCAAATCCTACTCTTAAGTAATATCCAGTTAAATGAACATACTCACCAAGACACACGTACAAGTTCACGGCAGCCCCAAAATGGGAAACTACCTAGTGCCCATCAACAGCAGGATGGATAGATTTAGAATGTTACATTCATAAAATGAAATGCTATCTGACAACGAGGAAGAGCAATTTATAATTCATGCAACAATATGGATGTACTGACGAGGGAACAAGATTCAGTGCAAAGGAATCAGTATCACAAACGCCAGTAAGGAGCAATCTGTCAGGCTTAGCTTTTTGCTTAAGTTCAATTCACTTTATTGTCAGCTCTGGTTAGTGATTTGAAGATTTGTATGGGAGACATCAAAAATGTCCATTTCTAGACTTCATAGGTTAGCAGATAGGCAAATAAAGTTTCATAAATCAAACATGCAATGGCATACATATATAAAATATTTTGTATTTATGTATAACACCCTATGTGACACATACACACACACACACACACACACACATTTTGCTTTTGTGAAAAATTACTGTCCTTTCTTTCTCGCCTCCTAAGCCCACCCCCAAGGCATCACTTTGTTCTGTGTTGCTCTAATTAAACATGAATCACCTATGGGGCGCCTGGGCCTTTCAGTCAGTTAAGCAACTGACTCTTGGTTTTGGCTCAGATCACGATCTGATAGTTCTTGGAATTAAGCCCTGCGTTGGGCTCTGTGCTGACAGCATGGAGCTTGCTTGGCATTCTCTCTCCCTCTCTGCTGCTCACTCTTTCTCTCTCTCTCAAAATAAATAAATAAACTTTTGGAAAAAAAATCACCTATGATCTTAACTTGTATGTAGAATTTAAGAATCCCCGAACTCATAGATCCAGAGAATAGACTGGTGGTTGCCAGAGGCAGGGGGCAGGAGGGTGAGTGAAATGGGTGAAGGGGTTCAAAAGGTACGAAATTCCAGTTAGAAGGTAAGTAAGTCATGGTAATATAATGTACAGCATGGTGACTGTGGTGGATACTATATTGTACATTTGAAAGTTGCTAAGAAAGTAGATCTTAAAGGTTCTCATCACAGGAAACAAAATTGTAACTATGTGGTGGTTAATGAAATGTATTGTGGTAATCATTTTGCGGTATATGCATCTATCTAATTATTCTGTTGTACACCTAACACTAATACAATGCTATATGTCACTTATATCTCAGTAAAAAAAAGTCTCAATGTTTATTAGCAAATAAAGACTATAAATAAGAATTCTGTGGAGAATGCAGTGCTGTTATTGTTTCAATGATCTCAGCCTCTTTGTTTCTAGGCAGAAACGGGCAGTCACCTTGCAATGGTGATTCACTAGTCTCAGTTGTTCCGTGAAAGGTTTCTTGAGTGGCTTCCATTTGCCACAAAACTGAAAGGTCAGTGGCAAAGGCAAAGGTCACGGCAAGATCTCCCTCTCCCTCTTTCTGGCTTAGCAGCCGTTTCTTCCACAGATCTACGCAATGTTCTGGGAAAGAAGTATACGTCTGGGAAAGGGGATCAGCACTCTAACCGCACTGCCAAAATGGGAGTTCAGGGTAACCTGCCAAGACCCACTGGCAGGCAAGGCACCAACCGCTACTAAGAGAAACTAACCTGAAGGGCAGGATTCTTCTCAGCTGGTGACTTAGGCTTGATAAACACAGGCTCGGTGTCCGAGTATGGAAGTGGATTCTTTCTACCTCAGTGTGTGGTTGAGAGGCAAAGCCCTCAAGACCCTGCCTCTTAAGTGTTAGTGTCCGAGCCTGTGTGTGACCCCGGAGAGCCATGACTGCGGGAGCCAAAGCGTGGAGCATTTCCATACGCTGGTCTGTGCCTCCGGGCGGGCTGGTGATCCTCTGGGCTCCATAGTACTGGGAAAGACTCATGAGGACAGAAGCCATGTCTCCTGTGTTCCCAGCTGCATTCTTGGTGCTTAGCCCGGTGTCTGGCACACAGATGGTGCTCCGTGAATATCTGAGCACAAAGTTGAGCATGATGAAGGATACAGGATTCAGAGTACAGCAGCAGCAGCACATTTGTGGTAGCAAGCACAGCGGCTGTGCTGGGAGACTCCAATCTCTCTCTTTACCTGGTGTTTGCAAAGGAGGAGTGTTCTACTTTGCACTGGATTCTTACACTATTCAGGCGGAAGAGATAGGCCTTGAGAAGGAAATACTCTAAATGTGAATAAAGGTAAACTAATTTGCAATCAGTTGATTGGAAAAATAAAGAAATCTAACTGTGTTTACACCCCAAGCCAGTGGAGCAAGTCTTGCTGGTTGCATAAGGTATTGTTTCAAATATTTGAACCCTGTAGATCACAAGTGATGATTCCAAGACGGATTCCTGGAGGGGACGTGCCCGAACAAGGCTTATTTCAACTGGGTTTGTCCTTAACACACCCACATTAATTTTTTTTACGTTAGAAATAGCTCCAGATTCCTCAGTGGGCTCAAGTTACTTTTCAGGGGTAAAAGGAAAAACTCGGCATTTTTAGTTCCCCAAACCAAATCCCCAAATCAGGTCAACTTTCCCCTATTTCAGGATGAGAAATCAGAGGCAGTAAAGACGACAGCAAAAATACTATCTGGCACTAACTAATATACTCTCAATAACCATTATGTAAATAATTCCAATAAAATATTAACTTTAATAGCCTTGCTTGAGTTTTTAGGGAGTTGAAAACTGCTACGTAAAACCCACACATGCAACTTAAAAACTGTATGTGAATCTGTTTTTATAAACTAAACGGCCCTGAAGTACTCTGAAATACTTAGAAACTACGTCAGTATTGAATTTATTGTTGTAAGCTGAATTAAATTTTAAATGAAGTAAGAGAGTCTCTTAAAGAAACGTTTCCAAATATGTCATTTGGTAAAAATGAGTATCATTTTTTTTTAAGAGCTAACGTCGATATTTGATTTTTCGTTTGTGCAGCATTGCGTGGTAGGAAAAAAGTACTGGATTGTTTTGATCAGACCTCACTTAACAGCCTTGTAGAGAATGTTGGACTGTTGATCTGCAAATGGCAATAAGAAAACCTAGCTCAAAAGATTGTTGTGCAGTTAGAGAAGGAGATACAACACCTAAAGAATAGCCTGTCTCTGAGAAGAACGGTGATGCGCTGTGAGAAAAATCTGACCGACTCTTGCTGGCTTAGAGCCTTGGCGGGGGGGGGGGGCGCCCACCCTGAAAAAAAGCAACATCTGACCATGAGGTCGGTGGAATTACACGGTATCTGAATTGAGCATCAAAATAACGTGTCCCTATCTTTTAGTCACACGTGCTATTTGTTCCCCAGCAGGAAAATAGCTTCTGTTTCGTTGATTTGCACTGGGCAGGGAAGAAGTTGGGGAATGTGGCACAGCCTACCCGCCCCCCTTGCCCTTTCTTTACCAAGAGACCTGGATGGGAAGAGCTGGAAAGAAAGAGAACACAATAAAGGGTAAAGTACAGCAGCAGCTCTTTGTGATAAGGGAGTTTGTAATGTTTTTGTTGTTTATTTTCCCTCTGCTTCCACTTGTCACCAAGCCTGCTTCCCCAAAGCCATAGCGGAAGATCGACAGCAGTAACTGTTTCGGGCTCTCCAGTGTTCTCCGAGCGCGTCAAATCACCGAAATTGAAGTGTAGGATGATCATCCGTGGTATACTCAATTATGGGCCCCCGTGCTTTGTCTTTCCCTACCTCCACAAGTCACTTTGCAGTTCCTGCCGCCAAAGCAGAGTGTATTTCCCCTCCTTTCAACTTTGCACTTGACCCCATGATTTGCTTTGGCAAGTTAGCAGATGTGAGGTAAATAGAAACTCCAAAAGTCCTTATGTGGCGAGGCCGAGCCTCCTGCACTGTCACTGGAGAAGAATCCTCCCCTCTGTGCAGCTGCTCCCTCAAGTATGGGTCCCAGAATGAAAACACACGGAGAAGAGATCTGAGCTGGCCAGACCCACAGCCTGAACGGAAGCTCTCTGCTGAACCTCGCCTAAATCAGTTGGCTAACCTGTGGACGTGTGAACAAATAAATGATTGCTGTTTTAAATCACTGAGTTTTCGGGGCGCCTGGGTGGCACAGTCGGTTAAGTGTCCGACTTCAGCCAGGTCATGATCTCGCGGTCCGTGAGTTCGAGCCCCGCGTCAGGCTCTGGGCTGATGGCTCAGAGCCTGGAGCCTGTTTCCGATTCTGTGTCTCCCTCTCTCTCTGCCCCAACCCCGTTCATGCTCTGTCTCTCTCTGTCCCAAAAATAAATAAACGTTAAAAAAAATAAAAAAAAAAATAAATAAATCACTGAGTTTTGGAGTGATTTGTTATACAGTGGTAGCTAACACACCACATTTCTGGTGGAAGAGAAGTACAGAGAAAGGAATACTTTTTCATATGGATTCACAGATTCATATGGATTCATGGATTCACAGGGGAAATGCTGCTCCATCAAAGGCTGGAGGAGAAGAAAATATGTAATTGGGCCAGGGTGACAAGGAGACTATAAGAAAAACAAGATAGGGGCACCTGGGTGGCTCAGGTGGTTAAGCGTCAACTTCAGCTCAGGTCATGATCTCACAGTTCATGAGTTCGAGCCCCATGTCGGGCTCTGTGCTGCCAGCTCAGAGCCTGGAGCCTGCTTCAGATTCTGTGTCTCCTTCTCTCTCTCTCTCTGCCCCTCCCCTGCTTGTGCTCTGTCTCTGTCTCTGAAAAATAGATAAATGCTAAAAAATTTTTTTTGATTAAAATTTTTTTTCTTAAATAAAAACAAGATAAATCTGGAGGATGAGAGAAAATAAAATAAGAGAAGGGTCACCCCTAAGATTGGGTTGTGCAAAGTGACTTCCTTTCAAAAAGTATAGTATGGGGAGGGAGAAAAGAGTAACTTACAAGTGGAGAAACCTGACAAACACTACCTCAGCCAGGTGACCAGTCAACGTTACCACTGGTAAGTCAGGCTGATCGTGTACAACCTGGGCATGATGTGATGACAATGGTGTCTTAGCCTCTGGTCTTCTTCCAAAAACCCACAACCCAGTCTAACCATGGCAAAAACACCAAACTCCAATTGAGGGACATTCTGTAAAACAGCTGACCAGCACTTCTCAAAACTGCCAAGGTCATCAAAAACAGAGAAAGTCTGAGAGGAGGAGAATTGGATGAAGATGGTCCAAAGATGCAAACTTCCAGTCATAGGATAAAGAAGTCCTGGGGCTGGAGTACACAACATGGTGACTCTAGTTAACACGGCTCTGTGGTTTGAAAGTTACAGAGAGAGGGGCACCGGGTGGCTCAGTAGGTTAAGCTCCAACTTCGGCTCTTGTCATGAGCTCGCGGTTCAAGAATTCGAGCCCCACGTCAGGCTCTCTGCTGTCAGCACAGAGCCTGCTTCGGATCCTCTGTCTCCCTCTCTCTCTGCCCCTCCCCTGTTTGTCTGCACACGCATGCTCTCTCTCTTTCTCTCAAACATAAAATAAAACATTAAAGGGGCACCTGGGTGGCTCATTTGGTTGAGCCGCTGACTCTGGATTTCAGCTCAGGTCATGATCTCACCATTCGTGGGATCGAGTCCTGCATTGGCGGATTGGAGCTGCTTAGGATTCTCTCTCTCCTTCTCTCTCTGCCCTTCCCCCTGCGGTCTCTGTCTCAAAATAAATAAATAGACATAAAAAAATTTTATAAAGTTGCTGAGAGAGTAATCTCATCAAAAGGAAAAAACATTTTCTTTCTTTCTTTCTTTCTTTCTTTCTTTCTTTCTTTCTTTCAGGATCTATATGATATAATGATATTAACTGACCTTATTGTGATCATTTCATAACACATGGAAATCATGCGAACATCATGTTGAATACCTTAAACTTATACAGTGCTGTATGTCAATTCTATCTCAATTAAACTGGAAAAAATATTTAAAGCAAAGCAAAATGATACAGGGAAATTCTGAGAAACTGCCATAGTTAAGGCAACATGATGATGTAATGTGGTATCGTGGACGGGATGCTGAAGAGAAAAAAGAGCATTAGGTAAAAGCTGAGGAAATCTAAATTAGTTCATGATAATGTATCAATATGGGTTTATTAATCATGACAAATGTACCATATGTAGGACATTAGCAATAGGGGAATCTGGATGTGGGGTATAGGAGAACTCTTTGCACAATATTTGCACTTTTCTGGAAATCTAAAACTCATCTAAATTAACAGGATTTTTTTTTAACAATTAGAACAGTAGATTTTCTTAACCAAATTCTCAGTTTCTGCCTCAAAGACCTTCTTTTTTTTGCTTTGATTTCACTCATTGACATCTCTTCCTTCTCTTTCCTCAAGGCTTGGAAATTCTAGCTCACTCACCTCTCTTTGAGAGTGTGTTCAATTTCTCCTCTTGCCCTTCATTTGCTCCCATGTTACCTGCTCTTATCCTAGTACATCTGGCCAGTTTTCCTGCTCCTTGATTTGTGAGTGTCGGTAGTGTGCTGCCCTGGGCAGGGCAAGACAGAGCAGGTCTGGGCGGCCAACCTACTATCATCTCAGCAACTCCAACTTTGTCACCTGAAAGAGCATATCTTGTCTCCTTTGAGCAGAGATTGTTTCTTTGAGGAACTGACAACATAGCATTCTCATCTCAGGCGCTAAAAAAATCTTAGAAATTAAGAACATCATGGCAGGAACTCTGAAAATCATTTGGCCTACACTCTCATTTTAAAGATGAGGGCCAGGAGAAAAATAAAGTGAACAGGATTAAGGTCAAAACCAGGTTTCCTAATTCAGAGATCATATGTGCAGTTAGTTGCACAACATTTTAAGAGAAATAATGACCCAGATCAATTACATTCATATCAGAAATGAAGGATCTACTTTGGGCAAAGCATTGTACTAGATGCTAGAGGTAATAGAGACATGATCCAGAACTGTCTCTGCCCCAGGGAGCTTTCAATGTAGGGATGGGTGGGAAAGAACACCAATATGTGGAATAAACATAATATAAGCAAGAATAATACATGTGCCGTAAGTACTATAAGGTTGTGAGGAGGGAGGCATGACATCCAACTGAGGATATCAGGAAAGGATTCATGGAGGGGGTTTCATTTGTGGTGGACTTTGAAGGATGGGTGAGATCTTGATGGGTAGTGTTGGGGGCAGAGGCGGGGAGTGGGCAAGACATTGGAAACAGAAGATCACAAGCCAAGTCAGAAATGTGAGAAAGGGTAGACTGCATTTGAGGAAAAACAAACCACCTGGTTTGGTAAGAAGAATCTTCAATAGAGAAGAATAGTATTCTAGAGGGCTGTCGGTGACTGTGGCTTTGGTATGTAATTCTGTAACTAATAAGGGATGCCCAGTTTGTGCCACTGGTAATGAAGATGTGGTGTTTATCACTACAGAATAGTAAGGTCAGAGCCACACTTTACCTCCAATGCGGAGACACAGCGTAAGAGTAACTGGAGGAAGGCATGTCCTTTGAATGAGGTGGGAACAACTGGGGAACCCAGAGTGTTCTATGAAGACATGAGGCTTAAGTGGAACAACACAAGTATAGCCAGTTAAATGTGTGAGCAGTGAGTTATGCAACACGATGAGGGTGAGGCTGGGAGGCTCAGGACACTACAAATAAGGGGCTCATTTTTCTGGAATATTCTCTCGAGCTGAGCATCAAGAGGGTACTTAAGGAAATGAAATGGACACAATAGAAACAAAATTCCAAAGTGAGTGCTGGAATAAGTTGCAGATTTTCAAAGGAAATGCTCAACCACTAGTTTCATAATTCTAAAAATACTCACCCTGTAATAAGGGTGTCATGGACGGTCGCATGTATCAGTTTAGTCAGACGACAGTACCCAGCCACTCAATCAAACACAAACCTAGGTGTTGCTGTGAGAGTATTTGGCAGGTGTAATTAAAATCCAAAGTCAGTTATTTTTCGTGTGATTCTCTAGATAATCTAGGTGGGCCTGGTTCAATCAACTGAAGTTGAGAAGCATTAAGAGCAGAGCTGAGGTTTCCCTGAAGAAAAGAAGCATCACCTGTGGGACGCAGCTTTGACTACTGCCAGACAGTTCTAGGCTGCCCTTCCTGATGGCCTGCCCTATGGATTTGCCTCCACAATCATGTAAGTCAATGCTTTGCAATACATTTCTTAATATATATCTCCTATTGGTTCTCTGGCTGAACCCTGACTGATCGAACGAGTTGAAAGAGGAATGCTCGAGAGACAATTTACTGAGGATAACGTCTTTGGACAGAGATTTTGACCTGCGTTCCCTGAAGTGGGGGCAGCCTGGACTGATGGCAACCTCAGAGGCTGAGTGGTGGGCTTGCTCCTTTAGCAGAGGAGCCCCTGAACCCAGGACAGAAGCTTCCAGGTAAAGGTATGAATGAAACATATACTGACATGTGCTTCCTAGTGAAAGCTTACTAAAATGATCATACATGGGTTTTCCAGAAAGCCATAAATCCAGCGGCACCTGGGTGGCTCAGTCGGTTAAGCTTCTGACTCTTGGTTTCAGCTCAGGTCATGATCTCACAGTTTCATGAGTTTGAGCCCTGAGTCGAGCTCTGTGCTGACAGCATGGAGACTGCTTGGGATTCTCTCTCTCTGTCTCTCTGTCTCTCTGTCTCTCTCTCTCTCTCAGCCCCTCCCCCACTCACGCTGTCTCTGTCTCTCTCAAAAAGAAATAAATGTAAAAAAAAAAAAATGAAAAACAAAAAGCCATAAATCCATAAAGATAGGAAGCCTAGAAAAAGGGACAACAGGAACAACATCTTGGCAGCAAGGGGATAAAGGTGTGGTAAAAATCCCAGCAGAGCCTGTGGTGGACTAGGGAAGGTCTTTCTCTGAAGGACCAGGCTGATATTGCAAGTTACTACATGGTGGAGAACAGGGGCATGCTGTTTCTGCAGGCTGACTGCCTACAGGAAGGGAGAATTTATCTCTCGTGTCTTCTTCCAAAGCCTCTAGTTAAGTAAGTTATTCCTTCCTGCCAGGGGAAGGGAGAGAAAGTAGGTATGGAGAGGCCAGTAGAATTATACAGTCATGTCCTCTACATGCCACCCCCTTCCCCCCCAATAAGGTCTATGCCATTTTTTAAAAGTGTTTATTTTTTAGAGAGAGAGAGAGAGAATCCAAAGCAGACTCTGCACTGGCAGCAGAGAGTCCCACGCAGGGCTCAAACTCACGAACCATGAGATCATGACCTGAGCCAAAGTCAAGAGTTGGATGCTTAACCGACTGAGCCACTAGGTGCCCTAAGGTCTATGCCACTTTTATGTTTTTTCTGGGTTTCACAAGGACTGATTTTTTTCTTTTTTTTTTCTTTTTTTTTCTTTTTGGGACAGAGAGAGACAGAGCATGAACGGGGGAGGGGCAGAGAGAGAGGGAGACACAGAATCGGAAACAGGCTCCAGGCTCTGAGCCATCAGCCCAGAGCCTGACGCGGGGCTCGAACTCACGGACCGCAAGATCGTGACCTGGCTGCAGTCGGACGCTTAACCGACTGTGCCACCCAGGCGCCCCTCACAAGGACTGATTTTAAAAAGGCACAGGCACAGTTGGATTATAACACATATCAGTTAAAACCCCACATTCAGAATCTCCCAATAACAAAATAGAGAATGAAATAGCTTCAGAGGATTTTTCTTTAACATAAAATTAAGTATAATAAATTCAGCAAAGTACAACCATAGATAGCTAGCCATTGTATTGGCCACCATTTCTGGCTGGTTTCAGTAGAAAAGGGATTCATTGCAGTGATGTTGGGCCTCATGGAGAGCTTCAGGGAAGGCTTAAAAGGCAGGATTGGAAAATGGGCAGAAATGAAAGGAGGCTAGCCAGCCAGGAAGGGCCTGCCTCCCCTGCCGAACACACACCAGGGCTGTGGCTTGCATCACTGATCCTGAACACATTTTTGGCCTTTGTTCACCATCACCCCTCCCCAACCCCTGCTCCACCCCACGAAAATGGATGGTGCAGTCACGGTCAGAAAGAATGCTCTACTTGCTTTGCTTCTTTCCAATGCTAACTTCAGGTTCAAAGACCTAGGTGCATGCATCTGACAGGCTAAATCCAGGTCATGTACCCTCTCCCTGTTACGTGATGTGACAAAGTCGGTATCTGCTGTTCTCACCTGATTGTGGGAGGGAGACCATTCATGGGGAATTTCCTAAATATAGGAATGAGGTCCACAGGCTCAGAGGTGAAGATAAAAAAAATGACAAATGCACACTACAACACTTTTCGGCAGTGGTGCCTACAACCAAATATTCTTGTGTATTAAGGCAAATCATACTAACCCCACCATTTTGTATTCTATAGTGCTGTTATGATCACCAGAGAGATAAACACAAAGTGCAATTTATCAGGAATTAAAGTCCACAAAACAAAATGTTAGTACAACAATAAATCTTGGTTGCAAGGAGGAGAATCAAGGAAGAAAATAGCTAAGACAGGAAATATGGAAGTTCTCATGTGCACTATATCACACGTTTTTGCTACTTTTTAAACTCGAAGCATTTGTCATGTGAGTACAGTGATTTAACATCCTCTTCTCAGTTCAGAAATGGAGCCTCAGGCCAATATTTAAAAATGGCAACCAAACTTTTGTTTTATTTCTTCCTGTCTTTTTCTTAAGTATTCAGCTTCAGTAACAATGTTGATAAGTGTTCTTGGCAGATTGCCCCTTAATTATTCTTTATTTTAACACTCGCTACAATTCAGGACTCTCATTTTGAGAGTAAGGTTATGCTGGAATATAAACAGTTACTATTTTATTTTTTAATTTTTTTTTTCAACGTTTATTTATTTTTGGGACAGAGAGAGACAGAGCATGAACGGGGGAGGGGCAGAGAGAGAGGGAGACACAGAATCGGAAACAGGCTCCAGGCTCTGAGCCATCAGCCCGGAGCCTGATGCGGGGCTCGAACTCACAGACCGCGAGATCGTGACCTGGCTGAAGTCGGACGGTTAACCGACTGCGCCACCCAGGCGCCCCAACAGTTACTATTTTAAAATAACGTTTGCACGGTAGCATTTCCTTTCCTTGGTTGGAAGCCGTGAGATGGAACTCGCTGCACTCTTCCCACATCAACTTGTCAGTCCTAGACCGGACATACCTGCATGTGTCAAAGAGAGCTTCAAAAATATATTTTAAAATACGTTTGCGAATTGGCATTCCTTATTCTTGATTACGCGTTTTATGTGCCAGCACGTTTCTCCAGGCAACCATACTTGAAACTGGCATTCTGAATATATCATAATGAGCATGATAAACTTGACTGATGTGAGTGTACTTCTGGTTAAAGTTATGGTTCCCACACTGCTACTATCCTCTTTGCCTAAAATAAATTAGGATCATTCTCCCCTCCCCCGCCCCACCTCCACCCTGCCCCATCTCCAAGTCTGGCTAATGCCTGTTAGTTTTTTAAATTCAGCTCAGTCATACTTGTCTTCTGTCTGTTCATCAGACAGGGGTCATTTATTTCTGTCTCAGAACCTTTGTACTTGTTCTTCTTGCAAGTCCCAGGGCCTCCTATGACTGGCTCCTTCTGATCATTCATTTCTCAGCTCGACTTTCACAAGAAATGACTGTTTTCCTAGCCCCCTCATGTATCACCATCCTCCTCCCAGCCAATCATATTTTATCCTATTATCCTGCTTCATTTTCTTAGTATTGTCTCTGGAAACATTGCAGCTTATTTATTAACTTATTTATCGATTTGCTTACATATTTCACTGGTTCCTCCCCATCTTTAACACTGTGACTTATAATTAGAAATGTATTTTTGGTCTGTGTCCCATTTCTGGCACAGAGCTATGAAAACCCTTGGAATACCCTAAGTGGTCAGAGCGATAAATGTGTCATCATTCGTAACAAACCCCTTTCAACCACACTTGAATTTATGTTGATGAGGTGACTTTAGGAAAGCACCTAAAGATGCTGGCTGGTTTTCAGGGGAACCAACCCTGTGTTTAGAGGATTGGAACTTTCAGTCCCTCTATCCGCCCCCTGTTACCCACCCCCCGGGAGGGGAGAGGGGCTGGAGATTGAATTCAATCAACCATGCCTAAAACATGAAGCCTCCATAAAACCTCAAAAGGAGAGGGTTTGAAGAGCTTCTGGGTTGGTGAACGAGAACCTACCTAATGCTGGGAAGATGGCACACTCCAAACTCCATGGGGACAGGAGCTCTTGTACTTGAGACATTTATGGATCTTTCCCTATGTTGTCTTCATTTGGCTATTCGTTTATAGCCTTAAAATCCTTTGTAATAAGCCAATAATTACTACTGTCTAGTAAGTAAACTGGTTTACTGAGTGCTGTGAGTTGCTCTGGAAAATTAATGAAACCTAAAGGGGGTGCCATGGGAATCTCTGATTTATAAGTGGTGGGTGAGGAGCACAGGTAGTAATCAGGACTTGTGACTGTGCCTGAAGTGGTTTGAGAGGGAGGCAGTCTTGTGAGACTGAGCCTTTAACCTGTAAGATTGGATGCTGTTTCCAGGTAGATAGTGTCAAAATTGAGTTAAATTGCAGGACATCAGGCTGTTGTCGAAGAATTGCTTAATGCGTGTCAGAAGTGAAGTTGTGTTAGAGAAAATGGAGGAAACATATAGCAGTGTGTTTTTATTTAGACCACCCCACTAGAAAGAAAGTTCTCTGGGCACAAGGACATCGTTTGTTTTGTTTCAAACTGTTAACCTTGTGGGATGGGAATCTTGAGCAAGGAAGGTGCCTTTCTGAGAAAAATGCCAACACCAAGGAAATCATTCTCCACAGTTGTGGAGAGTGCTATAGTAGTAAAGACATCAACTGACCACTTGTATCCAATTTTCCTAGAAAAAAAATGAACCTCCTGGATTTTTCATTATACAAACACATTGATTAAGTTAGTTGATGTTGGTTTCTGTTCTTTGCAACCAAAAGAGTATTGACTAATACACCAGTGAATGGACTCTCCAAATTAAATCACCCAGTTAGGCAACCAGTTAGGGTTTGAAGGGTGTATATTGCCATAAAATCCCACATCTGGCAGGAAGAGTCCTGGGATTACTCAACCTTCAGGCAGCTCCCAGACACCCATATCCACACACAGGAAGGTGGCTGTTCAAGTAGAACTCCTCCATATGGCAGATACAGTTCCTGCCTACGCTTTAGTCTTTTGCTCTGTATTCCTTATAAATAGAACCCAGAACTTCTTTTAGAGAAGGCTGAAGCTAATAATGATAATGGTATGCCCCCATAATGATTGAGTTAGGAATGGGCATGTGATGCCATTCTGCCCAATGAAATATGTGAGAATCCAGAGAGGCTTTTGGAAAAGTTGTCTTTGCTCTTCCAAAGGGATTTTGGGAAGGAAGCCCTTTCCCCCTCTTCTAGCCTTTGGGTATTGTTAGGCAAAGACATAAATCTTAGACCTGTTGCAACCATCTTGTGATGTGACTAAATAAGCCTGAAGACAAAAGCCAAACAAAGCCATGGGGGTAGCGGAGCGAAACCATGGCCGGATCTTCCCACAACAACCACACAGCTCTTACTCCCTGTGTGCTATGAGACCCTTTACATGCATCTGTGGGAAGCTCTGAGGTTCTCTTTCATACTCCTTTAGTGTCATGGTGTCACAGCACAGGAGCCGTCCTCTGTCTCCTTCGCAGGCAATTCCTCATGCGACCATTCCAACACATTTTCTTTAAAAAATCTACAGTCCAAAAGTAGGCGCTAATCTTTATATTTAAGGTGCTCCCACCCTCCCCCCCGGGGGACGTATGTAAAGTTCTTCCAATTCTTCCTCCATGCCCCAAAGTGATCCTAAGGCTGCCGTGGGACAGGACTTCAGGCCCTGCAGCTCAGCAATCAGGCAGTCGAGGAAGGGAATGTCAGTATTCTCTTCCTGTCAATAACCAAAAGTTTAATTTAACCTGGGAGCAATGGAGAAAGAACCACCCTTCCTCCAAAGGGCAAGAAGAAATTGCCCTCTCCCTAGTATCCCAAACTTCTCTCTGGACTTATGTCTCTTGACCTCCCCCTCTTCCTACCCTTACCACCCTCTTTTCTTTGATGTTGTGGAGGTGTAGTAGGTGGTGGTTGATTGCAGAAAGGTTTTTCTTTCACCAATTCAAAATCCCTTTGTAGGAATGAAACTGGCTCCAGTGTTGCTCTTTATAGACTGTAAGGTATTTAGTGCGTCTTTATTTCTCAGCTTTGGGCCCCAATGCTCAGTGCCGGCCTGGGTGCTCCAAATCTAGGGTGACTCACATTGAGTAACTCAGGCTATCTGTGAGCTGGACACTATCTTAACATTTTCCTTCCATACACTACTGTGAGGGACAGTGAGGGCAGTATGTGTTTTCAGGAGGTGGAGTCTTCGGTGAGGTACCCCCTAAGGACCCGGAAACTGGGTCATCCGCTGAAGAATAACCTTTAAGAAGTTGACACATACTGAAGCAGAGATAGAAAATGTCACTTCAAAGAAACCAAATGTTACTCAGGCAGTAAGGCTAGACTTTAACCTGATTGATGGTACTGACTTGTTTAGGGAACAGAATGGGAAGTGGAGATGGTCAGTCATGGCTTCATAAAAAAGAAGTCACAGATACAAACGCAAACCATGCCCAATTAAGAATGGGTCACAGAAGAGATTAGGAGTGGATTGTGTATCCAGTGTTCTTGAGCCATTGGCAAAGCCAGTCTTCAAGTGGCACGGGCGAAGTTCATTGGTAGTTTCGTGGCCTTGGCATATCTTCATTCCTATTTGGAAGACCGTCCTATTGAAAAATGGATACGTCATGTCACCGTAACCTGATGAGAAGAGGAGCTTGAAAGAGCTGTGTTTCTAATTTTCTTCCCAATTCCATGTGTACAATCAATGTCCGAGGATGACACGACCTCCCGTGTTGGTTAACCTAGAGGGTGAGTCATGCGGACTTTGAGGGCTGGGGTCCCTTTTGTACTATCAGTAGTGAACTGGCATTCTGATTTATGCATCATAAACGTGGCCAATGTAGTGCACCCCTCAGAGACGGACTTGTTCTTAGCAGGCTGATAGAAGACATCTGCTGAGCCCAGGAGCCAGGCACCAAAAGAGTCCCCAGGGTACTCGGTGCTGTCCTCTGAAGCCTCTTGGGAGAAGTTACCTACATTGCCTTACTCGACATCTACCACCCCACCCCAGTCTACCCTCTTTGAACACAACTGTGTTTCTGTATACACAATAGTAGAAGGAACATGGGTTTTGACATCACAAGACCTGGATTTGAATTCCATTTTTGCTACTTTTTAATTGAGTAACTTGAAACAAGTTACCTAACTTCTCTGCACCTCATTCTCCTCGTTTGTAAATTGGGTTTTACACAGTGGTGAATTAGAGGGATAGTGTATACAATACACATATTATAATCTCTGAAAAACACCATACACTCAATAAACCCTTACTACAAATGTTGACAAGTGAGAAGTAGATTAACCTCAAGATCACACTGTAGGAAGAACATTCCATTGAACTCACCCCCTTGCCTCCCAAACTACATGGAAAAAATATCATACTCTTGCTCTCTTAACACTCCTTTTACCTGAAAAGGACGAGGGAAATTTTACTGGAACTCACCACCACTTGGACTTAGGCTATCACTCTTGATTGAAGTTGCAGTTCCCACGTTATACAGTTGATGGTTCCCTTTCCCTGAAATGATGCCCCCTCCCTGGTCCACGACCCAGATATCTCACGTCACTCCTCCAAAACTCAGCTCAGACACATGGGCCTTTTGTTTTCAATTCTTCAACTGGGCAAACCTTTGCCCTTCCTGGCCCTTTCACTCAGCATCCCTCTGACTCCAGAGCTAGAGAGGTTCTTCCTCTCCACCTCATGGACCTGTCCACCCAACAGGCATTTTCTTGTTTCATTACTCCACTGCATTCTTTTCTTCACGGTATGATCCCTGCCTGAAGAGACATCAACTTATTCTTTTTCCTACATAATGTTTGGTTTTCCTCCACTAAGCTTGACTGGATCAGAAACTGTGTCTGTCTTATGTGCCACAATGAACCCTTGAGCCTAGAACAGTGCCTGGCACACTGTAGTGTTCAATAAAGATCTCTGAATGTGATAAATGGACAAATACCACTTGCTCTGGAAAGCCTTGCTTTGCCACCAGGATGAGTTAGGTCCTCCTCCTCTGAACCTCCAGTGTCCTTTGGGCATGCTTCTTTGTATAATGCTTGAACTATGTTGTGATTACTAATTGTGTTATTTAAGAAATACCTGTCATGCGTCCTCACACAGTAGTAACCCTTTCAGGGGTAAGGTGGGAAAGAGGAAAGGCAAGAGATAAAACCCTAGAGAGGAGTTGTGTTGGAAACACCACCTGTTTGTGGGGGTAAAAGTGCCAAGTCAGTAGGGTTTTCAATCAAGTTCCCATTAAGAAATTTGGGGAAGGGGGTAGGCGATGGTTCTGGAGAGAGGAGACTATATCCCTGGGCACCACAAGCCTACTGTGGAGTGCAGCAGTGGAGGTGAACTAGTGTCATGGTGCTGTCAGGTAGGGACAGGTCCCGAGTTGTGTGGAAGCAGTACAGAAACTCCTCACCTTGCGCAGAGCACAGAAGAGCTGAAACTGACCATGTTGAGGGGCTGTGCTGCAAAAGGGGCTGAGGGAGCCTCTAGCAGAGGTCTGCTGTAGGACTGCTGGTAGGGCATCCAATGAAAGCCATGGTGAGCCTTAGGACTATGCAGAGGTGAGCCCGGGTTCCTATGAGCACAGGGAGGCCAGTATGAGGACCCATGAGCATGGCTGAGCGCCCTACCCTCCTCTGATGTGACAACAACCCAGTGAGCAAATCCAGGTGCCATCTTGCCCAGTAGAGGGACTTGTGGAGAAATAGCCCTGAGAAGGAATTAAACTTTCAATCTATGGAATATTTAGGCAAAATAGAGCTGTTAAACCTGAAGAGACGGAATTGCAAATTTGAAAATTCCTCCCACCCCACCCTCTCCTACTCTTTATCTAGTGAAATAAAGGCTGGAAACCCAGCCTTTTGCCATTTTTACTTTTCTCCATTCTTTAGACTATGAACTCTTTGAGGAAAGAGTCTTTTGTTGTGTCTTCCTACCGTCTGGCACAAGTGGGAGCCCAGACAAAGTTTTCCATTTTCCAGTAGTTACACAAAACTAAAAAGAAACAGGTGAAATTAATTTTAATAACATATATTATTTAACCCCACATAATCAAAGTATTATTGTAACATGTACCAATATGAAAATAATTAAGGTGATATTTCCTTTTTTTGTACTAAGTCTTTAAAATCTGGGATGTATTTTACACTTCTCTCACTTTGTGCTAGCCACTTTTCAAGTACTCAAGAGCCACATACAGCTAATCCTTGTTTTATTGGACAGCATAGGCCGGGCACAATCCCTGCTGCAGAGCAAGTAAAAAAGTAAGTGTTTGTCCAATGGGTGAATTTATAATACTAAATGCTATCATAACATCTTCCTGCCTCTAATAAAATTTTTGTTCCTTTCAAAGCAGGGCAGAACAATAAACTATATTTTGCCTTTGATGTGTAGCATCTATAGTGCTTGACCAACATGACTTAGCATTCAACTTAGAAACTATAAGGAAACATAGATCTTAATGTCTTAAAAATGCACATTCAAGTATGACGTTGACTTGACTATGCTTGTATAAAATCGTAACTCAAAAAAAACTTGCAGCCCCTTCCGAGATAAATATATGTATATTTTGTCCTCAACTGCATGGGCCAGAGCTAATATTTGTGTAGCTTGGTATTATCTATTATGTTTCACAGAACCTCTGAGGCTTGTTCTTAAAAATTCAATTAAGATGCTCTGTATCTAATTATTAACCCATTTCATGGTTTATTGCTTAGCTTCCCAGCTATCAATAACTGTGCTCATTTTGCTTAACTGAAGATTAATTCGATCAAAAAGACAATCTGTGCCTTGTGGGAATTTCCTGTGTGCAAGATGATCATTCTCACGACTATCTGGCTAATCATTTCCTACTGTGAACTCCCGGAGTTGGAACTATTTGCTCTCCCTTTCTAAGAATAAAGCTGTATCTTCTTTCTTCTGGTTGTCTTTACTGCTTTTCAATGCATTCTATGCCAAGAATGTTTAATTCCCCCCCCCCCCCCCCAATTGCTGTTGATCACAACCAGCCAATTTTTGTCTCTCTTTAACATCTACTTTTTGAGTGTATGAATTGGGCAATACTATGGAGTGACAGCCATTGAGTGGCCTGTTCCCCCCAAGTAATTTATGCCACCAGTTCACAGTGGTTCCATTGCCAGTATATTTTGCCACTTCGCTGTTGAGAATGTCTCTTACTAGGTTAATATCTATAGTGGATAATAAATTTCATATAACAGTAGTTGTGCGATGCACAGAAACGTCAATGACCACTTGTTAGCAGCATTCCTGGGTCTCAACGAAACAGAGGGGGAGGGATACAAACAACTCTCAGGGTCCCCCACCAAAGCAAAGTTTACGGATTCTCAGTCTGAGGAGGAGATGGGGCAGAGTCTAATTTAAGGCCATAATTATCCTCCTTTGGATTCTCCCAAATGGTGTTCCCGGCGATTTCCTCCAGCTTGTTCCTCTCTTGCTCCTTTCTCTTTTCTGGGGAAGTTAGGTAGTTTATATCCCATAGATTCGCTACACCGGAAATTATGGGGCCCTTCCTTCTTTCAACAACCTTTTATGTGGCATCTACCACATATCAAGCTCAGAAGGTACAGTGGGGTCAGATGGAGCTCCTTTCCTCAGAGTGCGTGGGCTACCAAAACTCCTACAATCGTGATCAACTTCCCTGCTCAGGCCAGGAAGTCACTGGTATCCTCACTGGTGTCTAACCCCAAACTTTTTTCCAGTTTCCTTAGGAAGAATTGTACCAATAGCAGTCTCTTAAAATTAAGTCAAGGTAGTTTTGAATAGAGGTATTAGGTACTTACAAATCGGGTGTTTAGAATATTTACACATTTACAAATTCTGAGTGATATCCTGTTCCAACTTGTAACGTAGGCGTGCTTGGCTTCTCTGGAAACTAGAAAACGTTAAGATTGAATTCAAAATAAGTATTTCAGAAATCTTACAGGTGAAACCCAGATCTGTTGCTAGGCAACCTGACAGAGTCCCAAGTGGGGACCAACTTGCCTCCCACACTTGACCATCTCTCCCCAGTGGTGGGACGCGGAGACCTCATTGGCTCCTGTCTCCTCTCACTAAACTCCCATTGGTCGGAGAACCTCTCACTCCGTTCCTGTTGGCTCTCGCTGTCTCTCGCCGCTCTGTAATTGGCAGGCCGGCTCTCGGGCCACCCCACGTCACTCTCTCACCCCACTTCCTCGGCCCTCCAACTTTATCCCCGCCCCTTCCCCCGCCCTTCCAGCCACGAGGGAAAACCCTAGCAAGATCCCGCCTCTAGTTTTCTTCGGATTGGTAGAAGCCGGGCTGGGGGGCGGGCGCTGCCGGGCTACTCTGTGGGCCACGATTGGCTGCTGGAACCACTGTCCAGCCTCCCACCGACTGCCGGCCTTGCCGGAGTCGGGTGGGTCGGCGGCTATAAAGCTGGTGGTGGAGGGGCGGCCCCGCGTACTGCCCTTTCGTGGCTCGCTCCCTTTCCACGACCACCACCCGGAGGTCACGTTTGGGTGAGTGCCCCGCGAGGAAGAGAGCTAAGTTGCTGCGGTGCTGCGGGAGGGCGGGCGAGGTGAGGGCCGAGCCGAGGCGGTGTCCTTGACTAGGCCCGTAGGAGGTCCTGCTTGGTTCGGGTGGGGAGGAGGTATGGACCCGGCCCCAGAGGAAGGGGCGCCGCGAGCAGGGCCGTGAGTGGCCTCCCCTGCCAGGGGCCCTGGGGCTCTCACCGCGGTAGATCTGACGAGGGGCCGAGGAGTCGCAAAAGGGAGAAGGCGAAGGGGCGTTGAGGGCTAGGGTTCTGAATGACATAGCCAGGTGCTGGAGGTGCCGGGGACGTGGCTGTGATCGCCGGGAGGGGATTTGGGGGCAGGGAGGCGCATCAGGAGGGGACGATGAGCTGGGCTGCCAGGACGTTCCTGGAGCTTTGGGTTAAGGGTGGACGCCGAAGGATGGGGAAGACTATAATTAGATGGAGGCTTGTAGGTTGGCAAGTGGGTGTGTCCTCCTGCAGCCACATATAGAGAGTTGCTGGGAAGTGGGCATAACTTTTGTTCCCTGGCTCAGGTGCAAGAAAGCATCACAACCGTGATTTAGCCTGGAGGAATACTTGGGCTCTTGACTGCTTCAGGCAGCTTGCTTCAGATATCACAGATTCCGCCTCCCACCTTCCCGCCTCCATATTTTTTATGCCCATATTAAAAAAAAAAAAAAAAAAAAAAAAAAAAAGGTTTCCTTGGTGTTCTGAAATCCCGTACCTCCCTCCTGCTAATAGCTTCGGGGCCAGCCCGACCTGATACGGTGATGTAATGGGCAGGCACCCACAGGGCCTTCACACACAGTGGGTTTTGGATTAAGCCAGGGACATTTCAAAGCCAAGTATATGGTGTCTTTGAAAAACGTGCGTCCTGCTTTGACCAGTGGTGGAGAAAAAGATTACTCTCACCTACCCTGGAGGAGGGATTTGGACAACAGATAATGAGATTGTCTCTGCTTGTCATGTTTGCCCTATGGCCTTGGCCATCACAGGCTTTTTTTCCGAGGCTCACCTCTGGGGCATGTCTTCCCTGCTCCTGATGCTCTTGTCATCCAGCTGCAGTAGAAGGAAATGTTCTGGCTGCTGCTAAGTAACATTTGCTCGATTGCACGGATGAACTATGAAAAACAGTGGCAGGATACGTGACAAAATTAAGACAAATGGAAGTGCTCATATAGTTAACAGGTTTTTCCTTCTGCGATGGAGCTTGGGCTTTCATTGTACAGATTCTGTTAGAAGGCGGATTGGAAGTCCTTAACATGGATCTGTGCCAAATGGTTCTTTGCATCTTGAGACGTCTAAGCCGTTTGTGTTCTTTCTTTGATCAAAACTTTGTTTTTAAAATTTCAGTTATTTTTGTGGGGGTGAGGAGGGTAGGGATAGCGTATTTTATGGAAGAGGAGAAAGACTTTATTTCCTTAGTGTTTAACCTTTGCAAGTCTCTTTCTCCTAAATGTGTAGGTTTATCCTTTATTCAGTTCTAGTTTAGTCAGGAACCCCAGTTCTCAGGAAGGTGTTTCCAATGGGGAGAAATTATGGGATATTATGTTTGAGGCCATAAGAGGCCACATCATCTACTGGTAGTTTCTGGGCCTTGCTTTTCATTTTGTTTTCTTTAAGTATTTATCTAGAGTGCTTTTATACCTTGTTATTCTTTTTTGTCTTATTTATTTTTAATTTACATCCAAGTTAGTTAGCATATAGTACAATAATGATTTCAGGAGTAGATTCCATCCCCTGTGTATAACACCCAGTGCTCATCCCAACAAATGTCTTCCTTAATGCCCCTCACCCATTTAGCCCATCCCCCCACCCACAACCCCTCCAGCAACCCTCAGTTTGTTCTCTGTATTTAAGAGTCTCTATGTTTTGTCCCCCTCCTTGTTTTTATATTATTTTTGCTTCCCTTCCCTTATGGTCATCTGTTTTGTATCTCAAATTCCTCTTATGAGTGAAGTCATATGATATGTGTCTTTCTCTAATTTCACTTACCATAACATAATACCCTCTAGTTCCATCCACATAGTTGCAAATGGAATACATTGTTATTCTTAACTGTGGGAATGACTAAGATTTTTTGATTGAATTGAGATTTTAGCTAGCTCTTCTGGAAGGAAGTTCAAAACCCTGATATTGATGTAATGTGTGTTTCCTGGGTACCCTAAAATTATTTAAACCCATAAAGCAGTGGAGCTGAAAGGAGATGCAGTTGAGGTTCTGGTTCGAGGAATTTGATTGGCTATATATTCAGAATCTATATTTAGTTTCATGTAGAAAGGAACAGAGTCTTATAATTTTATGTTGGGTTACTAACAAACCAAATAGAAGGGTGTGATATTTTTATGTTTCTCAAGATGGTGGTATAGATTCAGAAGGTTTGAAAACATGTTACCCAATCTAATGAGAGGGTGGTAGGACTCAATTCTTAATAATCTATGCATTCTGACACTTGGCATGTGATGATCAGTTGCTGTCTGTCAATCGAGTGAAGATAGAGTAGAGGAGCTCAGTCTTCATCTTGGCAGGGTGTGTGCCTGGGGATGTATGCATACGGGAATGTTGCTAAGACCAACAGACTCCTTACATTTTTCAGTAGAAAGCCACTCTTCTGAAACACCTTCTAGGCACTATTTGGGGCTGCAGCTCATTTACAAAGCGATAGCAAAAGGAACTGACTAATGAGGGCTGCTCTGTGTACTTGAATCTAAACGATTTGTCCTCTAATTGTGATAACTCCAAATTTAGCTCCTCAAAAACTGGCAGTAGAATGCCCTTTACTCCAAGGTCTCAAAGGGATTTCAAAAGAATCAAAATACACCCCCTCTCCCATTAGGAGCCTAGGAATCTAGTATGGATAAGAAGACTGTCAATAACTAGTTTTCCATTGAGAGTAGAATATGAAGACTTTGAGTGAATCACATACTTGCTGTAGAAGTGCGGGACCCTGATGAGAAAACTCTAGGAAACCTTGCTGGAAGAGGCAGCTTAGAACAGGGCCTTGAAATAGGAGTAGAATTTATAAGCAGACCAGTAACTCTGGGGAGAGGCAGGAATGTCTGTTTTTTACTTAGAGAACTAGACCAGAGTGTCTTTGGCGTTGCCAAAGCCTTCACCGTAGTTTTGCTTGCTTGCTTCTAAGGGGGAAAGATGGCCAGCTCTTTCTCATGAGAAAGGGTGTCCTGGATTTCTCTCCTTTTATAGCGAAAAAGATCAGCAGGCAACTGCTTACCGTTTATCATGGACCAAACTGTGTGCTGGATGAACTTTTCTGACTACTTGTTTGAATCAAGGCTGTAGAGGGATGCCAAAGATGGAATTCAGAACTCTGAATAAACCCCAGGAGAAAGCATCACTGCATGAACCTGGTTGGCCCTGGCAGTCTCAGCAGTTTTCAGTTTTAATCTTTGCCAAACTAGAAGTGCCTATATTGGGCCTCTGGAGGCTCCAAACAGGCTTTGTGGTAACAGTGCCCAGCCGCTTGTGGTTTATTAACTGCTTATTATCCTGACCCATGCTGCTCCATGATTTGCCCTGAAGGGACCTTCTGTTAGAAATAAGCTGATGGTCAGCTGGAGACTTTGGCCTTGCTGTTTCAGTCAGGATAGAGAACCCTTCTAGCAGTTGCAGAAGAGAAAGGAAATCCCTTTCTAATGGGTTATTCCCCAAAGTGGCATTTACACCCTCCATTTCCTTTCCTGGTCTCCTGGCCTCTTCTTCTCCTGGGAGCTTAAGTAGCACAGCAGTCCTCTGTGAATCTTTTTTCTTGTGTTTCTTTCTTTGCTCTAATGCCCTTTTCTCTGTCTCCTTTTCTTTCCCCTCTTCTCTTCCCTCTCCTCTCTTTCTCTTGCTCCCCTTTCTCCTCCTCCCCTCCTCTTCTCTCTGCCTGTCTCCCCCCACCCCCACCCCCGAATTTAAATAATCAAAATTGAAAGAGGGAATATTGGAAGTTCAGGAGAAATTTCCTTGGGAAAATAGTGTCAAATACATATGCCTACATGGTTTCAAGAAGAAATATTACTAAGTTATTTAAATAGTCTCAACATGGAAGGGGAATCATGTTTTCCCCTCACCAGTGAGGACTAGTCCCTGTGGTCTGCTTAATTTGCAAGTTACAAAAGCATAATTGAAATAGCAAAGAACAAAATGCATGTTATTTCTCAAAGTGTATGTATAATTCTGTAATCAAAGAGATCTTTTGAAAAGTTTTTTTTTTTTTTTAATTTTTTTTTTCAACGTCTATTTATTTTTGGGACAGAGAGAGACAGAGCATGAACGGGCGAGGGGCAGAGAGAGAGGGAGACACAGAATTGGAAACAGGCTCCAGGCTCTGAGCCATCAGCCCAGAGCCTGACGCGGGGCTCGAACTCACGGACCGCGAGATCGTGACCTGGCTGAAGTCGGACGTTTAACCGACTGCGCCACCCAGGCGCCCCAAGTTTTTTTTTTTTTAATGTTTTTTATTTTTGAGAGAGCATGAGCAGGGGAGGGGCAGGGAGAGAGGGAGGAGAGGATCTGGAGTGAGCTCTGCACTGACAGAAGAGAGCCCGATGTGGTTCTCAAACTCACGTACCGAACTGTGAGATCATGACCTGAGCCAAAGTTGGATGCTTAACCAATTGAGCCACCCAGGTGCCCCAAAGAGATTTTTTTGGAATGTAGTAGTCTTATCAGGGTTTATTTATTTGGGGTGGGGGGGTTAAACTTAATGAAATAAAAGGAACTAAATCTGGGAGGAGCTCTTAAATGTAATCATGTAAAAGAAATAAATCTTTACTAAATTATTTACTAAAAATAATTCGGACTACTGAATGCGGTCTCTGGTTAATCAGTCAAGGGCAGACGCTAAGTTTGCCAATAATTACATAGAGAGAAAAGGTAATTGTGTTTTCGTTAATATAGGAACTATTGTCTCGAGCAATACTCCTTCAGAACAGATGGCCTGAAGAAAGTGCTCCAGTGTCACCTTCCTATTGCATTTCCACATAATTTATTTAAAAAAAATTTTTTTTTCAACGTTTATTTATTTTTGGGACAGAGAGAGACAGAGCATGAACGGGGGAGGGGCAGAGAGAGAGGGAGATACAGAATCGGAAACAGGCTCCAGGCTCGGAGCCATCAGCCCAGAGCCTGACGCGGGGCTCAAACTCACGGAGCGCGAGATCGTGACCTGGCTGAAGTTGGACGCTTAACCGACTGCGCCACCCAGGCGCCCCTCCACATAATTTAAATGATGATAAAGCTTAATGCTCGTTTGTCTTGATACTGCATGCTTATCTTTTTAACACAAGCACTATAGGGAAAATTACTTTTTAAAAAGTTGGGAAGGGTGAGGGCGGACCTGTTGAAAACTAGGAGCACAAGATTAAATACAGGAAGGTAATTAGGTCTTGCTAGAAAGATACATATTTCATTTGAAAAATTCTAAGAACTAGAATAATGATGAGTTGGTGCTTGATATTACAAAACATTTTTTAAGCTTATTTATTAATTTTGAGACAAAGAGAGCACAAGAGAACGAACATGAGCAGGGTAGGGGCAGAGAGGGAGAGAGAGAATCCCAAGCAGGCTCCACACTGTCTGCACTGAGCCCCAGCGCTGAGCAGATATGTGGCTCAGTCTGATGAACCCGTGCAGTTATGACCTGACCCCAAATCAAAGAGTCGATCATTTAATTGACCGAGCCACCCAGGAGTCCCTTCACTCCATTTTATAGAAGAGGAAATTGAAGCTCAAAGAGGCACAAATCACTAAAGCCACCAACTCTTAAAAGTGTAGAGCAAGCTCTTGAATGTATCGATCTCATTACTCCAGAGCTTGCTAGTCCTGTACAACTTATTGATATTTCTTTCCTTCAATTCTTAATAATGCAAAGTTAGTAAAGACAACTAACAACTCTCCCAGCATCACACTTGATTTAAAACCTGAATCGGTAATACGAACTTCGTATGTCAGGTCATTACCGGGACCGAACCTACCATTCTAAGCACTAATGAAATAAGGTGGAGATGTTTAGTAAGCTTTAAGTACCATTTTTCCAAGCAAAGTCAAATTTGTTCTATGGCATGTGATTGGGCAAGGAAATGCTTATTTGAACACACTTGGAATTGGAGTCATTATTTGAATTCGTGTGGTGGTTTATGACTTTAAAAGAAGTTCTTATTTGAAATTCCTAGCGCCTGAAGGAGGAACCAGAGTGACAGACCTGGAGACTACAGTCCTTTATCCCTCACACAGGTATGGCATCCTGTCGTGCTGCCGAAGGAAAGTGTGTTCCTCTCCAACGGAAGGGGGAGATTTAATTTTCATCCCAGGGCTAATAACCATTTGTGTGCCCCACACATTCTTAAAATCCATTACAGAGTTATACCTTATCTTTAAACATGAGTTAATGCTGTAGTGCCTTGGGAGACCATTCAATTTTGTGATTGTCAGACTGATGTTTAAAATCTAGAAACTGATTTTTTTTAAAAAGTGTGCCTTTTCTCTCCTTTTTAAAATTTTGAAAGAAAATTTCTGTATTTTATTATAAATGCAGAATAGAATCCCCATTATCCCACTTACATATTTTTTAATTGCGCATACAGTGCTCTGAAAAATAACGAAGTACCTTTTTATGGGCAAAAGGTTAAAAATATTTGAAGGGGATTTTTTAACTGTCAGATCTTTTTTTTTTTTTTTTAATTTTTTTTTTCAACATTTATTTATTTTTGGGACAGAGAGAGACAGAGCATGAACGGGGGAGGGGCAGAGAGAGAGGGAGACACAGAATCGGAAACAGGCTCCAGGCTCTGAGCCATCAGCCCAGAGCCTGACGCGGGGCTCGAACTCCCGGACCGCGAGATCATGACCTGGCTGAAGTCGGACGCTTAACCGACTGCGCCACCCAGGCGCCCCTGTCAGATCTTTTTTTAAGTTCATTTATTTTGAGAGAGACAGAGAGATGCGAGTGAGGGAGGGGCTGAGAGAGAGGGGAGAGAGAATCCCAAGTAGGCTTCATGCTCAGTGCAGACCCGACAGAGCCCGATGTGGGGTTCGATCCCTCAACTGTGAGACCATGACCCAAGCTGACATCATGAGTCAGATGGTTAACCATCTGAGCTACCCAGTCATCCCTAAACTGTCAGATTTTTAAACTGTATTCTATTTAGAGTTTTTTTGTGGTATTTAGAATAGTGAATTAACCCATTCTGTATGGAGTTAACACCATCATGTGAAAATCTGAGATCTTTAGCTGGCTTTTTTCTTTTCCTTTTTATAATTTATTTTTGGCCTGCTTCAGAGAGCATTGAGAGGACAACACAAGAGCATATGCTTAATAGGATAGTTAAAAGTAAAGATTACAGTTCAGAAACTATACCATATTTTTTGTTGTTTGAAATGCAATGGAAGCAATTACTTCCTTGTATTAATTTTGCATTCTTTTCCTACTTAATCTTACTCTCCCTTAATTTCAACCAAAAGCTAAATATTTCAAATTAGATGGCTTTTTATTGGGAATATAATAAACATCTTGGCCATCAAAACCCCTCAAACAATGAGCAATATTGATTGAGTCAGATACTGTAAAACTTTTTCCATACCAAGATTAGGGTCATGATTGACTTTCAACCTGATGTGAGTGGGTTAGTTAAGCTACATTTTTTACCCCAAATGAAACAAGGTACTTAGTTAACCCCTCGGAGGTTTAAGAATAACAGAGTTATACCTTATTTCTTAAGTACCGTAATATAAGAACTGATCAGAGCTGGTCAGATTATGGTAAATATGGATTAATTCTGGGATCAAAGCCTTGCATTATGGCTTCTTATAAACTGGTTTATACCTTCAGAAGATTGTATATATTTGTCCATTTTCTTTCCAAAAGCGTTGCAAGCTGTTGGGCCAGGCAAGGGAAATCACAGTGTCCTCAGGATGTTTAGAGCAGTTTGGAGAGTTGTAAAGAACCTAAAGTGTCAGCTTGTGGGAAAGGCTGGGAAGGTGGGTGATCCTCCTGCCCCTGGTGACTTCGAGGATAGCATGTAGGAGGGGTTCCTCTTCTAGGGATATGGACTGGTCTTTGTTTTTAAACACTAGTTATAGAACTCTCTTCTGTGGATTATGCAGAGGACTTCATGTTATTTTACTATAAACTGAGAATCTGCCTAGTGACATTTTAGTTCCATTATGTCTTTATTTCAACTTCAGTGTAACGCAGTTTAGATGATCATAAACTGCTAGGTTTCCAAGGAAGAGGGGAAAGAATAGAAGAAGAAAACAGATGCCTCTCTGTTAATGTAGCCAATTTGACAGAATTTCTGTCTAGTCATGACGGTTGAGGATAGAAATCTGGGAGCCATCCTAAACACTTCCTTCTTTTCTTAACTTCTAGTCAATCACAATTTCTGCTAGTTTTTTGCTTCCATATCTTTTGAAGCTGTTCCTTCTTCACCCATCATGTAATTGCTCTGGTTCATGACCTGTCTTCTCTGGACTGCTGTATCTGCTCCCTAACTCACATCTGTTCTCTACACAGCACCAGTGATTGTGCAAAATGTTGACTCTCAAACTTTTTTGACCATGACCCTCAGTAAGAAATATACTTTATATTGCAACCCAGGGTATGTGTGAATAATTGAAACATAATTGTCATGAAAAAATTCTTAAATTTACTGTGTGCCATGCAATCTGATATTTTCTGTTCTTTACTATTACATTTTTAAAAATGTTGTTTGCCACCCACTAAATTGATTTCCAGAGTTGGAAAAACACTGATCCGAACACTAATATGACCCAGGTCACTCCTGTTTAAAACCTTGATGGCACCTTAATGTCTTTATGATGAAGTCGAAGCTCCTTACCATTAGCATAGCAGAACTGTTATGACCTGACCCTGACCTAGTTCTACTGACCTATTACTTGTCTGATCTACTCCCTGGGCCTCACATTTCACTTAGTAAATTAGTAAAACTTTTCATAGTTCTTTGCTCTGTGCCTTTATGTATGCTGTTCACCCTGTTGAAAATCTTCTACCACCATTTGCTTCTGTAGAGCTTTACTGATTACTCCTTACTCATTCCTAAGACTCAAGTCAGCACCAGTAACCAAGAAGCCTCTCTCCCCACTCTTGCCCCGCCACCAGGTTGGGTTGGGTAGTTCTCCATAACATAATCTGACTGTCTCTGCTGTTTCACTTGTTTAGTATTAGGTGTTTGTATCTTACACACAAGATGGTGAATATTTATTTGAAAGGGCAAGGGTTATCTCCTATGAAACTGGTCCCAAATGTTCAGCATATAACATGTTGTCATTGTTTAGGTGAATAAAAAAACATATACATAAGATTCTTGTATTTAGAAGGAAGATTCAATGATATCCCTTAAGACCTTTTTTTTTTTTTTAATGTTTGTTTATTTTTAGAGAGAGTAAGCATGAGCGGAGGAGGGGCGGGGAGAATCCCAAACAGGCTCTGTGCTGTCAGTGCAGAGCCTGACGTGGGGGGCTTGATCCCACAACTGTGTGATCATGACCTGAGCTGAAATCAAGAGTCAGACACATAACTGACGGAGCCCCCTAGACGCCCCACCCTTAAGACCTTTAACTTAGATTTTGTGATTATATCTCTAGGGGCTTATTTTTTAAGTTTTAATATACTTATGACTTGATGGCTTATGGGCTCAGAGTAGATTATTACATGATTTAAGGATAACCTCTCTGTTTTAGATATTCTGTCAAGATTTCCATAATTAACAACTCACTATGGCCGTAGTTTGTAATTCGTTATACCTGATAATATATCAGAGTTTGCAGAGTGGCAAGGGACAAATGACACAAATATAGGATCTTATTTTCACGTTTAGGAGTCAAAGTAGTGAGTTGGTCAATGCTGTAGAAGGTTGGTGAACCAGTAGGACCCAGGTAACTCTCATAAGCTAAGACCTTTAGGTCAACGAAAACCTGAAATTCTGTCACCTAAATAGCACCTTCCAATTGTGTGATGCCTAAAAAGGAAATTGAGTTGTAGAAGTTTATCTTTTTTAAGTTTATTTATTTTGAGAGAGAGCGGGGGAGGGGCAGAGAAAGAGGGAGATGGAGAATCCCAAGCAAGCTCCATGCTGTCAGCACAGAGCCTGGTGCAGGACTCGAACCCACCAATCGCGAGATCATGACCTGAGCTGAAATCAAGAGTTGGATGCTCAACTGACTGAGAGCCACCCCGGCTCCCCAAGTTGTGGAAGTTTAAACAAAGAAAAGGTTCTTTCTCTAAAACTAACAGGCTGTGCCATTCTTCAAAGCCTGACGACTATATTCCTCTGACTCCTGTGCCGGCTGGGTTCTGGGTAGACTGCCCGTGGAAGTACTCAAGAGAGATTGGAAGGTGGGAAGAAGGGGCGGTCTTGTTGTTGTCAGTGGCAGTGGCAGGAAGGGTTGGGATGGGAGGGGTATCTTGGCTCTAGCTCAGTAGCAGAGGTGCTAGTGCTGACAGCCCCAGCGGCTTCAGCAGGAGTGTGAGCTCTGGAGATTTGAATAACCACCTTCCCCTTTTTGCTCCTCTAGCCCAGCCAACAAATTTGAAGCCATTTCCCTCTATTAAATTCTCTCCTGTGAGAAATAATTTAGAATAACTTCTCTTAATGAATACAATCTCTTAAAAAAATTGAGACTCTGGTAGGTCATGTGACTTGCCCGTAGGCAGGCACGTAGCAATGGTGCTGAGTGGCTAGCACATTTATTTTACTGTTAGTAAATAAATCTAGTCACTACTGAAAGTATGTATAGTGTGGCAACAGTTTTCTATAGTGCCCTTTTAAAAAAAAGAAGGGGTGGTTTTTAAAAATTTTTTTTTAACCTTTATGTATTTTTGAGACAGAGAGAGACAGAGCATGAACGGGGGAGGGTCAGAGAGAGGGAGACACAGAATCGGAAACAGGCTCCAGGCTCTGAGCTGTCAGCACAGAGCCTGACGCGGGGCTCGAACCCACGGACCGTGAGATTGTGACCTGAGCCGAAGTCGGCCGCTTAACCAACTGAGCCACCTAGGTACCCCAAGAAGGGGTGGTTTTAAGAGGTGTTATCTAGATGCCACGTAAGTAATATATGGATTACCAGTTTTCAAATTTGAATCAGTTTTTTTTTTTTCCCTGATTTAGAAGCTAAGTGATACCTTGTGATCATTTGTTGCCTATATACTGGCTGTAGAAAGTATAGGATATTGGCATATCACCCTGTGATGGGTCCTGGAACTTATTTTTGCTTAAAATTTTAATCATATGGGTTCTGGGTGAGGGAGTGGGGTTCTTTATAATAACAGGGGCCTTGTACGGATTGATTTGGTGGACTTCTATAGTATGGCTTTTCTTTAAGTTTGTTTGTCTGTCTGTTTATTTATTTAGAGGCAGGGAGGGGCAGAGAGAATCCCGGGCAGGCTCCACACTGGCAGCGCAGAGCCCAGTGCAGGGCTCGAATTCATGAACTGTGAAACCATGACCTGAGCCGAAATCAAGATTCAGAGGCTTAACTGACTGAGCCACCCAGGCACGCCTGATTTAACAAATTTTAAAGTCCCTTAAAGTCAATAGCTGTGAATAATCCATATATCTATGATGAGTGACTGACTGACTTATTTAAACGTTCTTGGGTGGCCAGGAATGGATTAGGTACTTGAATTCTGATTTGTGGACCATATTACTAATTGTCATTGTATTTTATCTTATAGTTCTTTACAACAGAAGGATCTTATTTGAGTTTTCTTTACCTTTAATAATCATTTCTTAAATCTAAAGAGGTCCAGGGTTTTGTTTGTTTTTGCTTTTTAAAGATTTTATTTTAAGTAATCTCTGTGCCCAGCATGGGGCTCAAACTCATGACTCCGAGATCAAGAGTCGCACGTTCCATCAACTGAGCCAGCCAGGCACCCCTGAAAAGGTCTAGTTTTAAATCAGGTGCAAATCTTTGTAAAAGACAGTAATTTTAAATAATAGTATTCCATTCATACTACAATGACTACTTTCACGTATTAAAATTGCCCCTAATATAGTCAGTGGTATTGTACTGGCATTGTGTGGTGACAGATGGTAGCTACACTTGTGAGCAGAGCATATTGCATGGAGTTGTCAAATCTCTATGTTGTACACCTGAAACTAATGTAACATTGTATGTCAGCTATACTTCAATTAAAATAATAATAATAATAATAATAAACTTGACTGCCCTAAGTAAAATATACTAAACTTAGAACCTAAACTAACATTTTGGGTGATAGTTGAACTTTTAATGTTGATGTCTTAAGTTTGAACTTGACAATCTGGAATTTATAACCTAAAACAACATTTTTTTTCTGTTTTCCTTTCTCAAGCTCTTTCACCATGCCTGGGTCCCTTCCTTTGAATGCAGAAGCCTGCTGGCCAAAAGATGTGGGAATTGTTGCCCTTGAGATCTATTTTCCTTCTCAATATGTTGATCAAGCAGAGTTGGAAAAGTATGATGGTGTAGATGCTGGAAAGTATACTATTGGCTTGGGCCAGGCCAGAATGGGCTTCTGTACCGATAGAGAAGATATCAACTCTCTTTGCATGACTGTGGTTCAGAATCTTATGGAGAGAAATAGCCTTTCGTATGATTGCATTGGGCGTTTAGAAGTTGGAACGGAGACAATCATCGACAAATCGAAGTCCGTGAAGACTAATTTGATGCAGCTGTTTGAGGAGTCTGGGAACACAGATATAGAAGGAATAGATACAACTAATGCGTGCTATGGAGGCACAGCTGCTGTCTTTAATGCTGTTAACTGGATTGAGTCCAGCTCTTGGGATGGTATGTTACATGTTATATGTTACATGTTATTCCAAAGAAACTCTCCTTGAGGATGCATAGGCCCAAACGACCTTTTAATTAATGCCATGTGCAATCTTGCCAGTTACGCTTGTTTGAATATGCTCAGAAATATAGCTCTTTCAACTTATCTGAATTATAAACTTATCTTTATCATGTAGGACAAAATTATAAAAATTTGGAATATTTTTTTCTTTGCCAAAGATGAGGAAAGCACATTCTAGAAAAATAGAAGACTTCAGTTTATATGTGTGATATTTATAGTGGTGATCACCTTCTTATATATTAACAAAAATATTTTTCAGGACGGTATGCCCTGGTGGTTGCAGGAGATATCGCTGTCTATGCCACAGGAAATGCTAGACCTACAGGGGGAGTTGGAGCTGTTGCTCTCCTCATTGGGCCAAATGCTCCTTTAATTTTTGAGCGAGGTGAGTGTTTGAGAGAGCATTTCTTTTTTTATTAGCAAAGTGTGCCAAGAAAGTTGAAAACAGAAACAGAAGCCGGTATTTACTGAGTGTTCATTAAATGCGGCTATTGCCTGCTCAGTGCTTTATTTGTGTTATTGTATTTAGTCTTTACAGCAATTTTATGAGGTAAGTAACATCATTCTCATTTTACAGAGAAGTAAGATGGGTTTAAGTAACAACCAAAAAGAGCAACTGGCCCATAGTCACTCATTAGTGACAAGTTTAATTTGTTTTCAGTTCAGTAGAGCAATTGTGATGTCCCATTTAGACATATGAAGCTTGTGTAAAATGTTGCAGTGAAAGAAGTCTTAGGCCTATCCATGGATACTGTTGTTTCATTTCAATTACATGTTGGTCTCACCTTGTGATTTCTATACTGCAAGTGGCAAGAGTAGATTATTAAGGAAAGTCCCCATATAATGGGATATGCTTACTAACATACAAACATCAAGAAGCAGAAATACATATCATCTTCCTTTTTTGTTCTAATAGGACTTCGTGGGACACATATGCAACACGCCTATGACTTTTACAAGCCCGATATGCTTTCTGAATATCCTATAGTAGATGGAAAACTCTCCATACAGTGCTACCTCGGTGCATTAGACCGCTGCTATGCTGTCTACCGCAAAAAGATCCGTGCGCAGTGGCAGAAAGGTGGGTTTCATCCATTCTCCTTGGTTTTGGTATCTGTTGAGGGCAGTGCGATATACTTTATCAGTGCGGTATACTGTTGAGGGCAGTGCGATACTCACTAAAGTATCTTTAGTGAGATGTTGCTTTGTAGGAGTGTCCTTTAACCATTTCTTCCTCACCTACCAGATTGCATTTTCCCATAGTTTTTGGGAATGTGTAATTTTGGAAAACAGGTAAGCTTTGGAAATGAGGTATGTCTATGCAAAAATACTTAGATTTATCCTCAGTAAAAAATTAAAACTAGGGTTAAAGAAAGTGACTTGGGGGCACCTAGGTGGCTCAGGCAATTAAGTGTCCGACTCCTGATTTCAGCTCAGGTCAGGATCTCACAGTTCATGAGTTCGAGGCTTGTGTTGGGCTCTGAGCTACGGTACAGAGCCTGCCTGGGATTCTCTCCCTCCCTCTATGGCCTACCTAGGATTCTCTCTGCCCCTCCCCTGCTTGTGCTGTCTGTCTGTCTGTCTCTCTCTCTCTCTCTTTCAAAATAAAAAAACTTGAATTTTGTTCATCTTTTGACAGAGGTACTTTTATAAGGCTTTAGTTTGCAACTGTGATCCAAAGCAAACTCTAATGAAAATAAATTGCTGAAGTGACTCCCTCCGCCCCGTAGGTTGTTTGCATTTGACCTGTGAATTCGTACTTGCTTTTTCAGTGTCCTCATTAATCTCTATTTTTAATCCTAAAAAAATTTCTTGAGATATACTCAACAGTACAGTATTTGAATTAGTGCTATTAAAACACACAGTATTATATAAATCAGGCTTTTTCCATAAACTAACTTTGCTTTATAGAGGTTGTGAGAGAGGGTTAAAAATTGAATAACATAGTAAGATTGAATAACATAGTAAGACTCATGGTGGTCCTGGAGAAGAAGCATTCTTGCATTGTGTAAAATGTCATACTGTTTAACAGTATTTAACAATACAGTGATTTTCTAGCTTTTTATTAGGATCCATAGTGAGAAGTACATTCTACTTTGTCTATGCTTGCTAAATGGAAACAAAAATATCATGAAATTACTTATCCATGCCACAAGTTATGCAGTTTGCTATTTGCTACTGTATTGTCTTTCATTAAAAAAATACTCTAAGGTTAAAAAAAAAAAAAAAAAACAGAAAAAGCTGGCCCCAACCCACTAAATTAATTACAGACTCTTAAGTATGGAAACAGTGATGTGGTAGTGGATATTGTTCTATCTCTGGATGTCTTTTTGATCTGCATTTTAAGCCATTAGAGATTATTTCATTATACAGTATATTTTTGGTTGCTTTTTAAAGATATAAGAACATCGTAGCCTTGTTCTAAAATCAGCCTTCCAAAGATAGTGGTTTAAATGAATTTCATAATTCCTTTGCGTTTCTCTTTCAGAGGGAAATGATAGAGATTTTACCTTGAATGATTTTGGTTTCATGATCTTCCACTCACCCTACTGTAAGCTGGTTCAGAAATCTCTAGCTCGGATGTTGCTGAATGACTTCCTTAATGACCAGAACAGAGATAAAAACAGTACCTATAGTGGCCTGGAAGCCTTTGGGTAAGAGGAGTTGTTATGATTTTTTTTCCTTCTGTGTGAGAGTATCATTATTTTTACAGACATGAAAATTTTAGAGTCAAAACGATCTTAAAAGTCATCTAGTCTAACCCATCTATGTCATTAGTGAAGAAACGGAGTCCCAGACAGGTGGTGGCTTATCTACAGGAATTCCTTAGTTATTTCTCATATTTTCTGATTTCCTCCTTTTAGATCTGTTCCTGTTGTCACCGTAATAATATAGCCTGATGAGTGCTCATATTTACTACTACAGCCTCTGAAATCTTTTTCAGTCCTCTCTCAAGTCCCTGTGCCCCATCCCATCTCACACGCTGCCGCTATCAAAGTCGCCTTTCCTACTCCTTCCACATTTTCCCCACTCTTGGGGCTCCCTAGAATGCCATGCCTGTTCCTTCTTGCCTGGGGCCCTTCTACGTCTAATAAAATTCTACTCAACTTTTTAAGACCTGGCTCCTGTAATATCGTGACTTTTCTAACTAAATAGACATTATTATGGACTTGAAAGAGTAGTGTATTCAGCTTGGTGGCGACGAAGCTTTAGTGAGTTTATAAACCCACTAGAATTAAGTTGTCTTAACATGACTATAAAAAACTTCAACCAAAAAGACTGTATGTGTGCAACTGTTACATCTTCCATAACCATTAGCATGTTGCTACTTGGCTTTTAATAAATAAGGAAACTAAATCATACAGATTAGAATATTAGTTACGTCCACTAGTATAATAAAAATGTAGTCTTTGAGCATTGTAAGATGGTCTTTTTTCTTAATCTTTCAGGGATGTTAAATTAGAAGATACCTACTTTGATAGAGATGTGGAAAAGGCATTTATGAAGGCTAGTTCTGAACTCTTTAATCAGAAAACAAAGGCATCTTTGCTTGTGTCAAATCAAAATGGAAATATGTACACCTCATCAGTGTATGGCTCCCTTGCTTCTGTTCTGGCACAGTAAGTACCCATTTCGGCCGCTTCACTCCTCTCATTTGGGGATGTTCAATTTCGAAGACTGAAGCCACTGGCAGGCATGTTGTTGGCAGGTCACAGGATGACATTTTATTGCTAGGCTCTCTACCTACTGTCCATTGAGCCAAAGAGAAATGGGATGAGGCTGCAGTTACTCCTGGGTACTTTGTTTCATACTGGCTTTCCTGGCTGCTGTTCTCGTGGTCTTCTTACTCTTGACCCGCAGTTGAACTGTAAATCCCTGGTTGGCAGAGTAACTCATTTTATGACACGATGACTTTCATAAAGCCCCATCATTCCCAAAGAGGCGAATAGTCTTGTTTCCAGTGTGCTTGTTGTAAAGCGCTAGGTTGGCTTCCTGCGGCTACAGGCTGAATTTTGACTCCCAACTCAGTCTTCCCACACCTTGTAGTTTTAGATCAGTGGGACTTTTTCATGACATTTCTTCCCTCTGCGCAGGTACACGCCTCAGCAGCTGGCAGGAAAGAGGATCGGTGTGTTCTCTTACGGTTCTGGCCTGGCTGCCACCATGTATTCCCTTAAAGTTACGCAAGATGCCACACCAGGTAAATGCCAACACTCCCGACAAGTGTGTATCGAGAAGCTGCCGTACCAGGGTCCATTCAGCGGGCTTCCCAAGTGAGCGCTTGAATCTGTCCCGCAGATAATTACATTTGAATCTTCATCACTTCTTTCAACGTCGCCAGAGTTTTACTCTTGAATGATCTGCCTTAACTGGGTAAATAAATGGCAGGATTATGTCTGAGTTGGGAGATCTTTTTCCCTCTCATCTGAGTCAGAAAAAATATATAATGAGCTTAAAAAATCTTATTATGGCGGGGTGCCTAGGGGCTCAGTCAGTTGAATGACCATCTCTTGATTTCAGCTCAGGTCATGATCTCATAGTCTGTGAGATGGAGCCCCATGTTGGGCTCTGTACTGGGCACTGAGCCTGTAGCCTGCTTAGGGTTCTGTCTGTCTCCCTCTGCCCTCCCCTGATCACGAGTGTTCTCTCTCTCTCTCTCAATCTAAAAATAAAGAAAGAAAGAACACAGCACTGCACTATACTTCCTCCTCCCCAACAGTTTTAAAAAATACATTTTTTTAGAGGTTTTATTTATTTTTGAGAGAGAGAGCTCAAGGGGGAAGGTGCAGAGAGAGAGGGGGATAGAGGATCAGAAGCCGGCTCCGTGCTGACAGCAGAGAGCCCGATGTGGGGCTCGAACTCACAAACGTCAAGATCATGACCTGACCTGAAGTCGGATTCTCAACCGACTGAGCCACCTAGGCACCCCATTAAAAAAAAAAAAAAAAAAAAAAAAAAATCTTATTATGGCATAGTGTTTGGCTTTTCCTTCTTCAGCAAGTAACTATTTTTATCCTTTGTGTCAGTTTTAAAGCATTTATAAACCGGGGATATAGGTAGGGAAAGGGATGCATATCTGTTTACTACAGGCAACTTTTGAGTCTGATCATACAAGTAATAGCAAACCGTTTCTTTTTGGTTTGGTTTTATACTAAGATACTTGATTTTTATAGCTTTCTAGTTCTTGGCTTATATTTTGAGAAACTTTTGTCCCTTCCCTGAGTAGGAAGGAGCAAAACATGGAGAAAAACTGGTGGAAGACTTGGCATTACTCTAAGACTGAATCATGTATTGACCATAGACAAGTTACTTATAGTTTCAGATCCCACTGATTTCCCGGCTTGTCTATTGTCTGATACCAAACAAATGTCATAGGGAGGCTGCACCAAACAAATACTATCATATCTTTCAATTAAACAATATCAGGTAGTTCTACAAGGAACAAAAAGTTGTTTTTCCATGTGGTAGCATTTTGTTCAGGCTTTGGGGCATGCTACTTTTGTCTTTTAATTTTGGTGTTTACTGTTTTAGGGTCTGCTCTTGATAAAATAACAGCAAGTTTATGTGATCTTAAATCAAGACTTGACTCCAGAACTTGTGTGGCACCAGATGTCTTTGCTGAAAACATGAAGCTCAGAGAGGACACTCATCACTTGGGTAAAAATACCAAATTGTGTTTAAACATTTAGGTATATACCCAAAAGCCTATTGGAGGGCTCTAATAATATGAAACATGTTACACGTAGGATAAGGATATCTAGGCTTTATTCGATACTAATCCGGTATCAGTAAAAATTGTGGGGAAATATGCAACTTTTTATCTCTAGTTTTATTACCAGGTGAATTGTATATCATAACTAACGTTTCATATTCTCTTCCTTTCCTTTAGTCAACTATATTCCCCAGAGTTCAGTAGATTCACTCTTTGAAGGAACATGGTACTTGGTCAGAGTGGATGAGAAGCACAGGAGGACCTATGCCCGGCGCCCCTCTCCCAGTGACGACACCCTGGGGGAAGGAGTAGGACTTGTGCATTCAAGTACAGCCACTGAGGTGGGTAAAGCTCGTCGTGCTTGTTCTCTGCCTTTGACAGCGTAAGAAATTTCCATCCCCACATCTCCGGGGGACCCGAGACTGAGCCACCTAAAGGAATGTCGAGAAAGCAGAGTAATTCAGAGCTAGGGCTCTGGTGTTGGATTCCAGCTGTGCCATTTTCTACTGTATGAAGTGCTTTGCACTCAAATTATTAGCAGTTTGGAAATGGATAGTAAATACTAGGTTTTATTAAGAATACCAACATTTAAAGGAAAACTGATGTAGAGAGAAGGCTCATTTTGTGGTAATGTCTTGGTGAGAGAGGAGCCCCCGTCGTCTCTTCAGGCCATTGTCAAATCTCTATAAATTGTCAAGCAGCAACAATAATAGCAATGATTTGAATTCCTATTATATGCTAGGAACTTCATTTACATTTTATTTTTTTAATGTTTATTTGTTTTTAAGAGCAAGAGAGAGACCAGGGAGGTACAGAGAGAGAGGGAGACAGAGAATCCTAAGCAGGCTCTGTGTTGTCAACGCAGTGCCCGATGTCGGGCTCGAACTCACGAACTGTGAGATCATGACCCGAGCCAAAATCAAGAGTCAGATGCTTAACCGACTTAAGCCATCCAGGCGCCCCTATTTACATTTTCTGATTTAGTCCTTACAAAATCCATCTCGAGTAAACGATGCTATCCCCATTCTACAGATGAAGCTGCAAGAAGTTAGATGATTTGCCAAGTCAAGGCCACGCTTTAAACTAAGGACTTTATGACCTTGAAGTTGTTTATTTTATCTGCTCATCACAAACTTGATGAATGCATAGGCTCGCTTCTTGCTCTTACACAAATTAGGTAGCAAGTCGTGGCGCTAGAGTGAGAGTTGGCAACGCAAGAGTAGCAAGTAGAATACTGTGTATGGAAGGTCTCGGTGGTCTTCTCTCCCTCGCTGAGTATTTGTGTATTACTTCACCATTAGGTAAAGAATTGCTATTTAGTTCCTTCCCCGAAAGGTTCTGTAGGATATGTGTTTAGCATCAACCTCTCCAAAGTTGTCCTTTCTCAGGTTTTTCTTTAATGAGAATTTTAATTAGCACTCTATCTCTAAAAAAACCCCAAGGAGTCAACAACTCTTTTTCCTTCGATTTTAGCACATTCCAAGTCCTGCTAAGAAAGTGCCAAGGCTCCCTGCAACAGCGGCAGAACCCGAAGCGGCTGTCATTAGTAACGGGGAGCATTAAGATAATTGTGTGAAGTGGAAGACTTAAGTCAGTGTGGGTTCGGGAGGGGGGTATGTATGGGAACAGTTCTGGGAATGGGATGTCTGGGGACAATTTTAAAGGATTACATGTTATGTAACTTTTTATGTGACTGACATGGAGCCTGGAAAACTATCGTGTTCTTGGGAAAGTCTCTTTGCTCAATTTGCTAACATGCTTCCTGTCGTGGTCTAGCCAATGCTTAATGTACCGGAATGATGTTTAAGGGCTCTGTAAACTTCATACCTCTCTGGCCATTTGTATGCATGAAGCTTAGTTTTTAAATGTGGTATGATGAATTGTGCGCTTTGGGCGAAGAAAGCAGAGGTACTGGTCTCCGATTTTAATTTTTTTAAACACGTAAGAATTTTGTACTTTGAACAAACAAGCTTACTGAAAGTACCTGTGGTTTTTGAAAAAAGTTTCTAGTTCAGGGCGTATGGTCTTAAAATGTGATATGCACAAACCCTGTTTAAAAATGGCAAGACACACCTGCTCTTTTTCTATAATTTATAAATCCTGAAGAGGGAGAAGAGTTGGGATGATATGGCACTGGTTCTGGAAACCGGAATGTTGCTTTAAATCCAGGCCAGCAGGGATGAGTTATTGCAATGACCTCTGTGAACAGAGAGATGCTAGCGTTGAGTGGACGTTTGGCATAGACAGCGTGCTGCACTGGGAGCTGTGGCTGTACCTCTGGGTCTGCTTCTGGATCGTTGGCTCAAGGTGGATTATGCTGAACAACATTGAGATGTCGGTGGAGCTGTGTATGAGGAAGTGTTGGGATCCTTCTTTGCACCTTATTTTGAAGAATAAGTAAAACATCTTTCTGGCTGCCTTTAAAACTTTTAAAACAAGATGGAAGGATGAGGCAGGGCATTATTAGGTTACTTCTGATGCTTCATTGTTATGAATTCAACTTAAAGACTGACAGCCTAAATTCATGGTGTAAGTATTCCTTTTTTTTTCTTTTTTTTTTTTTTTTTCTTTTTTTGGGTATCTTTTCAATGAAAAAAACAAAAACAAAAAACTGCAACCCACGTTTTTATATAGTATGACCAGCCAAAAAGAGTATTCCATTTCAAGTTCTGGAAGTAGGATTTATAAAGCATTTTTTTAGACTTTCACCTTAAAAAAACAACAAAAACTATCACATAGGATGAATAAGAAGACTGGTTAGATCGTTTTGTAGATCTTCTTGGTGCTGAATACGACATGAGCCTTATAGATTGTAACATAGAGATAGTTGGAACTAATGTACAGAACTCAATTTTTTAAATTTTATTTGCTGTTAAATTCTGTGAAGTTTCAGTTATCTCAGATAAACTTACACAAATATGAACTGTAATGTTTCAGATTGCAAGGTAATATGTAATGTAGTGTTTGTAAAATACTCTTGTCTAATATTAACTAGTGGTATTTTGATTTGTACAGTCATAATTTGTTAAAATGACTTCATTTTAACATCTACTGATGTAGATTAATAATGTAAGTTCACATTTAAAGATTAATGGGAAAATGGTGCATGTAAGACTTTCACAAGTATTGGGAGTTTGGTATGTTTTGAAAAGAGTTAATTTAACTTTTGGGTGTCAGGAAATGGGTTTCTCAAAGTCCATTGCCGGCAATGGGCAAAAGCCTGGTGAAATTGTCAGAGCATTAACTGTACACCTTATCAACAGTGAGGTGAATAACTTTGAATAAAGTTTTAGAGAAATATTTCAGATATTTGAGTATTCTTTTTTTTCCCTCCTGAACTAAGAATTTAGGCAAGAAATCAGCCAAGGTGCTATTTCTAAATATGGGCATTTGTTTCATTTCATTTCATTCATTCACTAATTTATTCATTCATCACTCAGCAAACATTTGAAAACCTGATATAAGCAAGGCACTCTGCTTAGGTCAGAATTAAAGAGTTATAAGGCATAATGTCTTGTCCTCAAGGAGCTATTCATCTAGTGTGGAAGAATTTGTACTCATAATTTATTATTTTTACCTTTTAAACGAAGTGGGTGGTCAGCATGTATAAATTTGGCTGTAAATATTTATGAAGAGAGTTACTGTGTTTTCCTGGAAACAACCTAAGATTAAGAGTTACCAATTAAAGATCAAACTTTACAGCCAATGAACTGCTTCCAACCAGCAAGAGCCTCCAATGTAAGAGTCACGTGGTGCTGGTGCTCCCAGGGGTTTTATAGAGAATTTTCACATTGGCAGTAATACTGGACCAGATCATCTCTAAGAGCCGTATCAACTCTTAGGATTGTATGAATTAGGAATTAACCCAGATTATTTGCTAATCCCAATCAGCTCATATCATCGTGTCATGTCTACATTCAATACTTAGTGATAATTTCTTAACCTTCTGGGTTTTTATGAACACTAATGAGTAAGTTTAAGATTAGCAGTAGATCAAACTCAAACGGATGCAAACAGCTACTTTTGATCCTCCTGTGATTCAGTTGAAACGCTTCTTCCCTTACCTCCTGTTTGAAATGTCCTGAAAGAAACACTAAAGACGGCAATAGAGCAAGGAATGAATGTAACAGGGTCTTGAAATCATTTCAAGCGAGGTAATCTTGACATCAAAACGAACACTTTTAAAATTTCCAGCAACTACTTTTAATTAAGTCCTAGGTTCCTTGTGTTTTTCCAAATTGGTGGTCAAAGAAAACAGTCGTCCTGTGATTCCCCTCCCCCAAATTATTTAATGGTAGTAATTTGGTGCTGAAGATTATGAATAGCAATTCTCAAGAAGTGTATAGATCATCAGAGTTCTGGCTTATAATAATAATGCATTTTTATTTTAAATGTTTAGAAGTAAAAAGGAATTCATCTTTTACTTTTCTTTGCCCATGTTTCATCATCGTGCAAGCCTCTACAGTAAAAAAAAAAAAAAAAAAAAAAAAAAAGAAATGAGGGGCACCTGGGTGGCTCAGTCGGTTAAGGGTCTGACTAGCTCAGGTCATGATCTCACGGTTTGTGAGTTCGAACCCCGTGTCGGGCTCTGTGCTGTCAGTTCAGAGCCTGGAGCCTGCTTCAGATTCTGTGTCTACCGCTGTCTCTGCCCCTCCCCCACTCATGCTCTGTCTCTCAAAAAATGAATAAATGTTAAAAAAATTTAAAAAAAAAGGAAAAATTAAAGTTTTGTTAGACTGATTTTAGAAAAGCATCCCTGTGCCTCCATGTCTTTGAGATGCTATTAAGCAAGCACCTCCAACCCACCTTAGCAAAACTCTTGATTTTTAGGGCCTCAAAAGTTGCTTCCTCCCTGAAGGCTGCCTAGACTGCATATGTGCTTACTGCAAATGTGCTTACATTTCACTCTATCAAATTCCTTATTCAGGCTTGCAAACTCCTAGAGGATCTGTTCTCTGCCTACTTCAACTCAGTACCACACTCACCAAGATTTACAATGTTTCCATCTACCCTGTCTTCTCCGTTCCTCAAAATGTGCCAGGTTTATTCAGGCCTTAAAGCCTTTGGTCTATGCATCAGAACCCTTCCACACATTTCAGATGCTCTCTGCCTTGCCTTCAACTCCAGCCACAAGGGTGGCAACTGTCTCCATTCAGTCTTTGCCCAGGACCCCGGAGAATGTGATAACATCTCCCTTTGGATTCCCGCTATAGACCTTTCGCCTCAGCCTCACTGTGATGTGGGGTCCCCGCAGAACTCACTTGGCACTAATTTCAACAGGCTGCAAGTGCAGAGGAGTTAAGTTCCCACGGACACCCTTGACCAATGGTGGACCTTTGGCTGGCGGATAAATGTTTCCTCCTTTTCTCCCTTGGGCAGACAGTTCTGAGAAGCGTTCCAGAAGTTTCCTCAGAAGATCCTACAGAATCAGCCACCAGTTGGCCCATGGCCAATTTGCGGTGCATCCTTATGTGGCTTTCCTCTATTCAGTTTTACTCCGCGTCTCCTGCGTGCTGGGTCATTTCCCAAATAAGTGAGTTGCATGTAAGCTTTTGTCTCGGGCTTTTTTTTCTTTTCTTTTCTCTCTCTCTCTCTCTTTTTTTTTTTTTTTTTTAGAATCCAGGCTAAGACGATTGATACCCAGAATAGCCCTATAATGCAGACCCTCAGGGTAGGGGTTGAGGGCTGGTTTACTCACCAGTCATGGCAATCACCCCATTGCTGTTTGTAGTAGGCATACGACTCCCCCGCATCCCCAAAGATGACCATGTCTAGAACTTGTGAATATGTTTACCTTACTTGGCAGAAGCAAATGTCATTAAGGACCTTGAGCTGGGGAGATTATGCTAGGTGGTCTGGATAGGCCCACACTAACCATGCAGGCCCTTAAAAGCAGAGAACTTTTCTGGGCTGTGATCAGAGGGAGATGTGAGTTATAGAAAGATGGTCAGAGAGATGTAACATCGCTGACTTTGCAGATGGAGGACCGGGGCCACAAACCAAGGAATGTGGACAAGGAATTTGATAATTCTTTATCAAAGTCCAAGCCTTGGTAAGAAGAGATTGGGATACTGGGGCCTGAGTTAGTAACCACAGTGTAGATGAACCTGAAAATGCTGAGAACAAGATTCTGCTTACACAGGACTGGCAGAAGCAGCTGTTCTCCCTTGCCTGGAGCCCCTGCCAAGGTCTCTGGTGAGGCAGATGCCTGCAAGCTGAGACATGACCTCCTCGAGACCATCTTCCAATACCCTTATTATTCTCCAAACCCAGAACCAGGTCAGGCCTCAACAGCTGCCACACAGACTGAGGGGAGAAATACAGCGTCTGTGTGGGAAGAAGTAGCTTGGGCACAGGAGGCATTGCAGAATCAAGCTAATATGTATTATCAGGAACCAGGGCAAAATGTGTTCAAGTGGATCTTGAAGACGTTGGGCCCGGGGTGGAGGTCGAGGGAAGAATAGCAGGTGGGATAAGGGAGAGCTAATCATCCTGGGAGCATTTACCCATGACTTGGAGAGGACACCAGAAACTGGTCCTAACATGCAGCCAGGATGGCTATAGAGGTTTGGACATGAGTGCGGCCTGCAGTAAATGAGGCAGAGATGGCACAGTGTTAAGGAAAAGGTAAGAAAGTTCCAGGAGGTACGAATATTAGGTTTCATTAAGTGAGACTGAAGAACCACCTACGTACATTCCCCAGGAGGACATTACCTTCCCTTGAGGCAATAAAGAATGTTCTGGGAGGGGCGTACCAGCACTTATGTAAAGGTCAGTGATGGCTACACACTGCCAGCAGGCCTTGGCAGTGGGAAATGCTGCCAAGGAACCAGGCGTGCTATGGTCAGCGGGGATGATGGGATTCTAGAATGACAGAGGCCATGTATTATCACTTAAATGTCAGAGGTGAGGTGGACATAATAGAATGGACAGTCTGGCTGGAGTGAAAATCAAGGAGCCTTTGTTTTGTGACAAAGGCTAATAGTTCACACAGTTCTGAGTGACAGCTGGCTAGAGTGTTACCTGACTTGTATAACCAAAAAAAAAAAGAAAAAGAAAAAGAAAAAGAAAGAAAGAAAAAGAGGCAAGCTGGTGAGGAGAGGCTGATATAGCCTGTCATGAGAAAATCATGGTCCCAGAGCTAAGTTATAGACCCAGTGCACAGTGACTGGGAGGCCAGGTCTTGAGAAAAAGCCTGCTGGCACAAGTATATACGGTATACGTGCCCAGAATTTTTAAGGACTGTTGGCTAAAAAGTCCAAACTGACTGGATAGCAGGAAATCCTAAACACTATTATGACCCTAAGTGTGGATGGGCGTCTTTAGAAACCAGGTGATGAGTAGAGTTCTGGCCAAAGTCTGTCTCCCAGTGGGTCCCACCTTGGGGTTCCTTCCCCAGTCTCCAACTATCTACTTGGGATCGATACTTTTAGACCACTGACCTGTGGAGGAAGAGCCACGTGGAAACCTCCAGGGCTGTACCCTCTCCCAGGCCATGTTCGTAAATCACGAGCAATCACATGAGGAAATGCAGCCATCAGTATTACCGTCCAAACTCAGCTTCACTACTAAAAAAATTTAAAGGCACAAAGGTAATGGGCTCCATCAAAACCTCCTTTAACTTATCCATCAGACTTCTAAGAAGAGAGCAGGCAGATAAGAAAGGATGATGGCTGTTCTCTGTTGTCGCCCCCACGCAGGATGCGGCATCTTCACTGGCAGCCTCTGGCACTGATAGGCAGCCGTTACTTTGGAAAATGCATTCCTTTCAATTTGCATCAGAAAGGAGGATCAAAACAATGCGTGGGACGGGCAGCTGGTCTCATTTGCTCCAGGCAATTGTCAATCTCCGGCTCGAGGTCATAATATCGTCTGAAGGACTTTATCCTGACAGTGCGGAATATCACGCTAGCCCACTGTATTGTGACAGCGTCCTAGGTGGGTTTAGCATCAGAAAGTGGCAAGAACTCAGATGCCCTAGTGAGACTTATGTGTGCCAGAGCGTGGGTGATAAACTCCCTGAAGAATCAGGGGCCTGTTACATTGACCAAGTATTCAGAGGCCCAATGACCTGGGGCAGGCCTACACATTCCTTCTAAGGTAAAGGACAATTTGTTGCATCTTTTACCCCTTAGTGCTGAGACAGAGCCACAGGGTTTAGTAGGACTCTCTGGGTTTTGGAAGTACATTACGTTTAGTACATTCTTCCAGTTCTGTCATGGCTGCCCATTTCCAGTAGATCGATCTCTCTCTCTCATACACACACACACACACACACACGATCCAGTTTCAGGCTTTGCAGCAAACTGCATTGCCACCCTGGGTGTATTACATGATGGTGAGGGATACTGTGGGGGGTCCGGCAATCCCAGTGGAAGGCTACAGCACAGCCCTGTAGGGTCCTGGAGTGACACCACACTTTCTGCAAAAGAGAACTGCTTGGGCTCCTGGTGTGTTATGGGGCCCTAGGAGAGACTAAGCACCTGATTATGGGACGCAAAGAGACAAAGCAAACGGAGCCATCTCCTCATGCACTGGGTCACTATCAGATCCATGGAGTCATAAAAGCAGATGGCACAGCAGCGACCTTACTGGAATTGACATCTACTCAGGATACAGGTTTGCCTTTCCTGCCCGCAGCGTACCCTCTAACACAATCATGCTATGACACAGAGAATATCTGATCCGTTTTCATGGTATCTCTCATGGCATTTCCTCAAAGACTTTCGTGGCAAAGGCAATGGGCACTTGACCATGGGATCTACTCATCTCACTATAAACCTCAACACCTGAAACAGCCAGCATAAATAGGACAATGTAGTGGTTCAGCCAAGGCACTGGCTCAATAGGACAGTATCCTGCAGGGTTGAGGTTGGATCCTGACCGTCTCCAGGACTGGGTACAAGCACTTTAACCATGGCTGATGGATGTATGTCCCCTGTTGTTAAAATACACAGGCCTGGTGGGGTGCCTGGCTGGCTTGGTCAGTGGAGCATGGGACTCTTGATCTCAGGGTTGTAAGTTCAAGCCCCACATTGGGGGTAGAGATTACTTAAGAAAATCTTTATAAAAAAAACAAAAAACAAAAAACTATAGGCCTGGGAATCAACAGGTAAAAGTAGGATAGCCTTCTCTCACATCGGTGATGTGGGAGTGACCCACTTGCAGAATTTGTACTTCTCTTTCCTACAACCCAGGTTCAGCTAGATTAGAGGTTTGGGTTCCCAGGGGCAGGGGGATGCTTTCACCAGGGGACCCAGTAAAGGTCCAGTGAACTGGAATCCATGACTATCTCATGGTCACTTTGAGGTCTCTGTGCCAGTTGACAAGCAAAGAGAGGAGCTATCATACTCGTGGAGATTATTCACCCTGATCATCATAAGGGGATAAAGAGGAGAATGTCTGGAACCCAGGAAGTTCACTGGAGCCTTTGGGGCCTCATGATACCAGTGAACAGGCAATTGCAGCAACCACAGCCTGACAAGGGCAAGGCAACTCAAGGCTCAAATCCATTTTTTTTTTTTAAGATTTTTTTAGAATCTTTACACTAAATGTAGGGCTCAAACTCACAACCCCAAGATCGAGAGTCACATGCTCCACCAACTTAGCCATCCAGGCACCCCTAGAGGCTCAAATCTTTGATGATAAAGATTTACACCATACTAGACCAATCTAGGCCAGCTGAAATGCTGGCCAAAGGTGAGGGACCTTTAGAATGGGTGACAGAGGAGGGAGGGATGAATCCAATCCTAGCTTCGGGACCAGCTGCGGTAGTGACTGTGGCTCCATAGTCTTCAAAGCGTGGTCCCTAATGGCATCGGCATCACCTAGGAACTTGTTAGAAATGCAGGTTCTTGGGCCCCGCCCCAGATGTGCTGAATCAAAACTCTGGGGGTGGGTTCTCACGGTCTGTTTTAACAAAGCCTCCAGGAGATTCTGATGCACCGGACCTGAGAACCACTGTTGTAACTCCTCCTGCATGGAGTGCCAGCAGTGACTTGGATTTAACAGAGGGTGGGTCGGGGCAGAGCCTGGGGTGGTGTGTGTGCCAGGTAGCAGCTATGTGCCCATCAGATCCTTCCAGCCACGCTTCTCCCTCCAGCCACTGAGGCTGTGACTGTTTCCATGCAAGTTTGAACAACCTTACGCAGGTCCTACTTGATCGTATCTTGTCACCTGACCCTGGCCACCTCCGGGGCTTCTCTGACACTATGTCATGGGAAGCACCAGGAACTCATCTGGCACTCACACATCATAATCTGCAAATGTTCTTCCAAAGCATGCTCCAGGGGTACTTACACACAGCAAATTCTGGGGATGCAGGGCAGGTGACACCATGGGACCACTCTTGACTAGTGGTGAACAGGAGGTGATGGGTAAATGTTTCTCCATTTGTGCCCTAGGCAGACACCTGAGATGTGTTCCATAAGGCTCCTCAGAGCGTCCTGCAGGACTGAGTGCCGACCACCCATAGCTCTGGCCAGTCTGTGTTGGCTTTTCCTGTTTCTCTCCCCTGCCCCTCTCTCCTCTCCAGGATCATTTCCCAAAGAAACTATTCTACATGGAGCCTCTGTCCTAGGCTTTGTTTGGGAGGAACCCAGTCTTGAACCCCTAGCTGCCTGGAATGCTCTTGGCCTGCTTTCCAAGGGTCACTGCTGCTTCCTATTCAGATCTCAGACTATCTACTCCAAGTATCCTCTCCTAACGGTCCCATCCAAGGTAGCAAACCTCTAATATCACATCACCCTATTTGCATTCTCTTTAAAGCATCTATCACTATCTGACATTTTTTCTGTAAAAAATGTCTTTGTCGGTGCCTTTGTCCGGCACTAGAATATCCTGCACAGGAGGGGAGGGGCCGGGCCTGTGTCATTCTTTGCTCTTTCTTCGGCACCTTAAACAGTTCCTGGCAGAAATATTTCTTGATTAAATAAATGAATGAATGCTAGAGTTGAAGAACAAGAAAGCAAATCTAGGCTTTTCTGGGGGGGAAATGCAGATCTTAAATTTAAATTTATTTAAAAATTACAAAAATGTCTCCACCCAAGTTGTCCATGAAAAAATTTAAAAGCAGCAACAATGCTCTTGGTTAATTATCAGCAGTTAACGCAATTTATAAAATTGAACAAAACTTAGATGTGTGTCTTATGCCTCTATAGACACGGGACCCTTTCTTCAGGTCCCTTTCTTTCGGGTCTGGTAGTATCATTATCGGGACACTTTCCAAAGCCTTTTTTCTTTGGACTCTATGTAAAATGATCCGATAGACCCCTGTAATGGAGCTTCGGGCATCTCTCCCTTGGTTGTTTCGAATGTGCTCTTCTGTAATACCCAAGTGTTCTAAAGTGCTTTTGACCTCGTTTTCTTCTTCCTTGAGGGTGCTGGTTTCGGACAAATGTTTGGGATCCAGTTGGAAAGGCTCCAGAGGGGTGGGGTACGGCACCCCTTGCATCCACTCATTGCTCATGATGGAATCGATGCCGTGCCTGTCGGTGGGTACGGGCTGAAGGACGCCCCGGATGAGGCGGAGGCAGGGCTCGGACACGTGCGGAGGCACGCTGTATGCGCCCTCCAGGATGCTCTTCTTCAGCTTGGCCACGGTCTCTGCCCGAAACGGCATGGTGCCGGTCACCATGAAGTACAGAAGCACCCCCAAGGCCCAGATGTCCACATAAATGCCGACATAATGCTCGTCTCGGAAAAGCTCGGGCGCCGCGTAGGGAGGCGACCCGCAGAAAGTGTTGAGCATGTCGCCTTTTTTACTTACTGTGCTGAATCCAAAATCACCCACCTTCACACAAGTATTACTGGTATAAAACACATTTTCTGCTTTCAGGTCTCTATGAATAATTTGTTTCTCATGCTGTGGAAGAAGACACAGGGAAAAGCTATCATTTTCAAGGAATAATACTAACAGAAGCGAATGTGTCAGTTGCTCTGAAACAGTGAAGTGATAGATGACGGAGTAATAACCAGTTCAGCGGATGTCAACCTAACTCAGATTGCAAGCCTCAAGGGCCGCCCGGCCATGCCCTTTAGCCGACGTGACACCCACACATCCCCCAAATAGACCAAAGGTTCTGTTCTTCCGTGGGGCAACGGTTGGACTCTGTCTGACACTTGTGACTCAGGAATCAGTGCCAGAATGAAACTTAGATCTTTTGAAACTACATGCTCCAAAACACAACGAAACGGTAATCCTTCATGTTTGAGGCCATGAATGAGTTTTTCTGGCTGAGCAACTCTTGACTAGAGCCAACACCAACGGGACTTAGAGCCCTCCCCAACTTTTCAACCCTGCTCCTTTGTGGGGGCTCGCCTCCAGAATTCAGTAGAAGGAAAGAGGCTATATTCAGCAAGTTCTAGCAAGTCCCATTGTGGGTGGCGAGCATGTACCCCACCCCCACTCTCGCATTCTGGATCCATACAGACAACCTTGAAGACCCCTGACCTGCTTAGTCCCGAGGGCTCTTGGGATGGTTTAATGTGACTTTGCTGGGCTTCCTGGGGTAAGAATCTGGGCTTTGGAGCCTGATGGCTGGGTTAATTTTAGGTTCAATGATCCCAGCAGCGTAATATGAGTGTTTCCTTTCTGTGTAAAACGAGATACCGGGAGCCACCTCGTGAGATTGCTGTGAGGGTGGCCAGTGGTACGGTATTTGCAGTGCTCAGCAAGGTCCCAGCCCAGAGTGGACACGCTCAGTGGAATCTGGATCTGTGTCCATGACTCACCACTGGACAGATGGGAGAAATGTCAGGGCACGGAGTTTCAGAGGCCTCAGTCTGAGTTCCCTCTGCTCTCCCACTCAATTTCCTTTCCAAGTAGGATGTGGAAGACTCTTTGCCCATCTGCTCCATTGCTCAATGTCGGTCTGGCTTACTGCCTGGCCCTGGGACAGTTCACCACAGCATGGGGCCACTTAAATGACACCTGGTGGAACTGAAGATCTGAAGCACCCACCCCCATTACGGTTGGGCTTTTCTCTCTCACTCACTTCCTTTTCCTTCTCTTCTCCCTCCCAATGCCTATCTCAGGTCCCTGGGTCACTAATTTCCCTTAGTAATTTGTCCAGGAGGTCACTGATGACAGCCTTGCCTCCACAGCATCCAGTCAGAAGAATGAACTAGAAATAGCCTCTCGCCTCACATAGACCCCAGACGAGTGTCTCTTTTCTGCCAACGGTACTGAGACTGCACTAGGTAAAGAGGACCGCCCAGACTTCTACACTAATGGAGCCGTAAAGATGGTGGTCAGGCCCACGTGTCAGGCTCCTCAGTGTGTGGGGGCAAAACAGCCAACGGTGGAGAGGCACAGCAGAACCAGTTCTGGGAGGAACTAGGGGTGTGTGTGTGTGTGTTTTAGGAGTCCACATTTACCTAAAGAAATGATCAGAGGACTGAAGTAAGAATGACATAATAAATGCTAACCAACTGAGCACAGAGGGAGCCAGAGCTGAAGGAATTCACCAAAGGCAAGAAGGGTCTGTATGAGCTGACGTGACATTGAAGAAAATTCCAGAGAGAGACAAAACTGAGCGGAATCATGAAGGGTGGAGAGGATTTGGAATGTGAGACGTGGTAAGAGGGGAGAGAGACACAGAGGCAGGGAGACAGGGCTCCGAAGCAGCGTGGAGCCAGCTGTCTGGCAGTGACGAGATGCGGGCAAAGAGTGTAATCTCGTCTAGACTCTCACAGAAGGGACTACTGTCTGCCTTTTGCAGGACCCAAAGCCTCTGGGGACGCTTGGAGAGTGGCCAACTGGAGCCCACGCTCCCACTGTGGGCCGCGTGGGGGCAAGACTCCATCCCTCACACCCACTCACCATGTGCTTCACGGCAGACACAATCTGGGAGAAGATGAGCTTGCTTTCTGGCTCTGAGAGTTTCCCTTCAGTGCTGATTTTCCCAAAGAGTTCCCCACCCCCTGCATACTCCATCACCAAGTGGAGCTTGGATAGGGTCTCCACCACTTCATACAGACGGATGATGTTGGGATGGTGCAGTCTTTCCATGCTGGAAATTTCACGGGACAGTAGCCTTTGGGTTTTCTGGTCCAGCTTGGTCTTGTCCAGGATCTTAATGGCCACCTTTTCTGGAAAAAAAAAAAAAAAAAAAAGAGATGATGTGCCCATGTTCACAGGTGCATAGATAGCTAGAAGTGTGAGGAACCCACATGGGCCCCTTTGTTTTACTGGACACAGAGGTTAAATGGCTGTTCTCAAGCTCCTGGAGCTCGTCAGTGGTGATGACAGACAGACGGGAGTTCCTTGAGCTCACTACAGTGCTCATTCCTGGGATCGGTGTGAGTTTTCCTCACACAGCTTTTGTGTGTTTTCCTGTCTTCTAGGACTTCCGGACTTCCAAGACTCCTGTCTTCCAAGGAAGTTTCAGTTTGATGATCTTTATCTAGTTGTCTGGGTAAAGTGTAAGTTTCTTTGCTTAGCCCAGAAAGCCCCTCCTCATCAGACCCAACCCCCCTCTTCTGCCTCATCCTGCATCGCTCCCATCCACAGTCCCCACAGCCCCATGCACAACGTTACACAACTGTTTGTTTTCCCTGAAAAGGGACTGAACATCCATGCCTGGGACCTTTCCTCCATCTGGATCATTTCCTCTGCTTGGCTCGTCACTGCTTCCCTGTTCTGTACTCAGGTAACTCCTGATTACCCTTCAAGGCTAGCCTCAGAACCAGTCCCAGGATGTCAATTCCATGTATTCTCCGTACGATAATCTCAGCACACCGGCCTATAGATGCTGATTCCTTGTCTGTCTCCCCCTCCTCCCTCTTCCCACGTGGCTACGTTTTATCTGACTTTGGCAGCACAAAGCATATAATGTAAGAGTATGGGCCACACAGAGGTCTGTGCAGAGGTCAGGGGGTGCACGAGACTGACCGGCAGGGTGACATGTGGCTGGCGGGAGGGTTCGCTGGTATGATGGCTCTGGACTGCAGTTTACTGTTATGTATTGAGAGCCTTAAGCATGGCTGCATGTTTTGAGCCAGCCATTTTGGTCGATTAACCTTAAAGAAATAATCTGACGTGGGCACAAGACTCCCCATGTCAGAAGACTTTGGTGACATTGGGAACAGCACCCAGCAAGAGAGACAGCTAAAATGAAGTGTGGTCCATCCATCTCTATAATGGTACACCATGCAGCTGTCAAATTAATGATGCTGATTTTTATTAATTGACATGAGGTGATGTTCAATACAGAACAAGTGAGAAAAAAAATACAAATACACATTTGCATAGAAAAAAGTCTGGCAAGTTATTCACCAAAAAGTTTAGAATACTTATTTTATTAATAGGGGGATCACGGGTGGCTTTCCGTTAATTTTTTTTAACTTATCTGTATTCTCTAATTTTCCTACAATTAATCAATTAACATATATTGCATAATAAAAATGGTTAATGTTTGAACACAGTGAATCTACTCCAAAGTAAAACAATTCTTTTTTTTTTTTTTTTTGGTTCGAATTGGACCACATTTTGTATTAGGAAGAAAGAAGTTTCCAGGCAAGTAAATGGGAAAACAGGATTGCAGGGTCCCTGGAGACCCACAACTGCTTTGAAGAAGTCGGGCACAGTGGATGTGGGCGCAAAAATAGATGCCGCTAGTTAAAAACAGGAGTGTTGTTTGTATATTAAAGTAGCTCCTCGGGGGTTCTGGAATGGAAAGGGGCAGGGTTCTCTGGTCTCTGAGGTCATGCTTGCTCTAGAGGAGGCAACACTAGGGAAGAAGGAGGCGAGTCACAACGGAGCAGAACCCTTGGGGTTTTGTGTCACCTCAGTGGGCAATCGGCCCTGGGGATGCACTGCCACTACCAGCCGTCCGGGCCTTCTGCCTCCCCCATCATGTCTTTTCTACTGTTCCGTCCTTAGGAGTAAGATTCACTCCACCTGCTTACCAGAAGCAGAAACTCTTGGTTTTGGGTAGCCTGTTAGGTAGAGTTGCTATTTTAACAGCTGGAATGATGAGCCCCATCCTTTAACCTGGCAGATCGGCTGCAGAAGAGCCCCCACCGCCGCTCTTCCCTGATCCTGACCCTGAACCTGACCCGGACTCCTGTTAGGGTGCATATCCTCTTTGCTGTGTGGCAGGCAGAGGCACGTGGTCGCCCACATTGCGGGCACCCAAGAATCAGGTCGCGGTGAGGTCAGGCTGCTGTCACAAACCTCCTTTGAGCACAATTCGAGTCTTATTTTATTTTTTGTTTTCTTTTATTTCTTAAAGTTTATTTATTTATTTTAAGAGAGACAGAGCAAGCAAGGGAGGGGCAGAGGGAGAGGGAGAGAGAGAGAATCCCAAAGCAGGCTCTGCATTAACAGCACAGAGCCCAACACATTCCCATGAACCATGAGATCATGACCTGAGCGGAAGTCAGGAGTTGACGTTTAACTGACTGAGCCACCCAGGTGCCCCATTTTTAAATTTTATTTTATATTTGAGTGGCTCTTGGCAAAGGCTGCCCTCCCAGGGCCTGGACCAGAATAAGGCAGGAGAGGAGCTGCGAGAGGGAGGCCTTTTTTATTATTATTATTATTTTTTAATTTTTTTTCAACATTTATTTATTTTTGGGACAGAGAGAGACAGAGCATGAACAGGGGAGGGGCAGAGAGAGAGGGAGACACAGAATCGGAAACAGGCTCCAGGCTCCAAGCCATCAGCCCAGAGCCCGACGCGGGGCTCGAACTCATGGACCACGAGATCGTGACCTGGCTGAAGTCGGACGCTTAACTGACTGCGCCACCCAGGCGCCCCCTATTATTATTTTTTTAACGTTTATTTATTACTGAGAGACAGACACAGAGCATGAGCAGGGGAGGGGCAGAGAGGGGGGGAGACACAGAACCCGAAGCAGGCGGCAGGCTCCGAGCTGTCAGCACAGAGCCTGACGCGGGGCTCGAACTCACAAACTGCAAGATCATGACCTGAGCCGAAGTCAGTCACTCAACCAACTGAGCCACCCAGGCGCCCCGAGGGAAGCCTTTCTTAAACTCTGTGCCCTGGATCCCCCCTGGGCCTCACTCCTGTCCACCTGTTTCCTCTACTTGGTGTCGAATCAGATTATTGCCATGTCTCCTAACATAAATGTATGATCATAGGGGCGCCTGGGTGGCGCAGTCGGTTAAGCGTCCGACTTCAGCCAGGTCACGATCTCGCGCTCCGTGAGTTCGAGCCCCGCGTCAGGCTCTGGGCTGATGGCTCGGAGCCTGGAGGCTGCTTCCGATTCTGTGTCTCCCTCTCTCTCTGCCCCTCCCCCGTTCATGGTCTCTCTCTCTCTCTCTCTCTGTCCCAAAAATAAATAAAAGTTGAAAAAAAAATTTAAAAAAAAAAAAAAAAAAAAAACATAAATGTATGATCATAGAAAACATGAAAAAGGCCCCAGTATCCTGGATTGTCACTAAGTGAAAGAAACTGCTCTTCCAAGGAGAGCGAGGTCTCCAAATCCACTCTTTCAACAAGGGTTCCGTGAGCACGGGGACAACGTGCCAGGCAGTGAGGAAGACACTGTCCCTGCAGCTCAGCAAGGGACAGAGACTTTTAAAAAGCCCATATTACAAGTGCAGCACGTGTGAGGAAGGGGTGCGGGTGGAGCATGGAAAGGCCTCCCTGGGAAAGGACATTTGAGCCGTGACCGAGAGGTGAGGAGGGAGGCCAGGCACGTGGCTGTGGGATCACATGTGTGCCAGGCCCAGGCGAGGGACAGAGGGACACCATGTGTGCTCGAGGACTCGAGCGGGAGCCCACTGTGCTGGACACAGAGAATGAAGGGAGCCCAGTGGGGTACGCGGGATGAGAAAATCCGGGGCTTTGGAGGCTGCCTTAAGAAACATAGGCTCTGCCTGTGGGACAGCGGGAAGACAGTCCACGGTTCTCGGGAGAGGGATAATCTGACTTCTGTGTCTGAATGAGTACTCGGGCTGCACTGAGGGAAACAGATAGAAGAATAGGCCTGGGAGCAGGTTGGCGGGTTGGGAGATCCCAGAGAGAGGACTCTCCTGGTGCTGGCAGGAGGGAGAGAGACTGGACACACTCGAGTAATCCTCCCCTTTCTCCAAATCTAGTCAGGAGTCTGACACAGGTCCCATGTAGTGGGCAACACATTCCTTAAGCTAGGACTTGCAGACTTGAATATCTCAAGAGGCCAGGGTGGCGATAGGGTGGCGAGCTTGCATAAAGCAACCGGGAACAGTGGGGACCACGGTGTCCTGAGGAGGACATGCCCTGGTGCAAACTCAACTCCAGACAGTTGTCGCTGTTTGCCACGGAGACTCGGTGTTGTCACATCTGATTTTTTTCAAGAGAAGCCAGACCTCTGAATTTTTATGCAAACGTTCCAATTGCTAAGTGACAGCAACTAATTCACATTTTTAAACCTAAAGTGAACCAGGCAGAATATATCTGGAGGACCAAAGGGAAAAGGGGAGAAAATCGATATTAGAACACAGAGGGTGGTGTAAAAAATTTGCCACGAGAGGATCTAAGATCGTCTTTACAGACACAGAGCCAGGGGCTGGGAGAATAGGTATCAGGCCCTCCCTCTCGTTCCTTTGATCCCCTGCAAGAGACCAAAGCCAACTGGAACCCAGAGAACTACGGAGACATAACACAGTCTGGGGCAGAGAGCAGAATGGGGGGTGGAGAGTGGATCTGGAGAGGCAGGTGGAAGACGCTGGGCACAGCAGGCTTGCAGGGTAAAGGTGCGGGAGGTGATATGGGTGAAAAGCAAGAGGCTGTGCTTTCCCTGGAATCTGACTAAGTGTCAGCTAGAGGAAGGTAGTGCAGAGGCAGTGAGGGAAGGTTCTAGTGGGTGGGATGTACAGGAAAGAAGATCTTGAAGCAGGAAAGGCCCTGATACCTTGGGGTATTGGTCCACACACCTTTTGATTGGCTTTCTTGACCCATGAAATATTTTTGAGCACTACTCCAGTTTCACTCAGAGGAAAAGCCAGAGTCCTTCCTATGACATAATGACCCCGCGTGATCTGGTGGCTGCTGTCCCCTGGCCTCATCCCTCTGGCCGTTCCTGGACTACTACAGTACTACACTCCCTCCTTAGGCTTGCTACCCTCTCTGCATGACTGCTTCCCCCCCCCCCATCTGTGGGCAGCAACCTTATTTCTTTCAGATCAGTGATCACCCCCTCAGGAAGGCTGTCACTGCCAACTTATCTCAAATAAACGTGGCCCTCTCTGTGTATATATATATATATATATATATATATATACACACAGAGAGGGCACATATATATGTGTGTGTGTGTATGTATATATATATATATATATACACAGAGAGGGCACATATATGTGTGTATATATATATATATATATAATATACGTGTACTAATATACACATTTTAAATGTATATATAATCATGGAAATTCAAAAGATATCATGACAAATAAATATAAATGGAAATTCTTTTTTCCAAGTTTATTTATTTGTTTTGAGAGAGAGAGAGAGAGCATGGGGGAAGGGCAGAGAGAGAGAGAGGGAGAGAGAGAATCCCAAGCAGACTCCGAGCTGTCAACACAGAGCCCGGTGTGGAGCCTGAACCCACGAACTGAGAGGCCATGACCTGAGCCAAAATTAAGAGTGAGCCGCTGAACTGACTGAGCCACCCAGGTGCCCCCGGAAATTCTAATATTGCCTTCCCTTATCCAGTGATCATCTTGGGCATCCCCTAGGGAATGTACACCTTACTTTGGAGGCCTCTCGGGGTCAGCAATGACTCCCAATTTGCTAAGACCAATTGTTATTTCTTAGGCTTTATCCCTTCTCCTTGAAACACCTTTATCACTTGGTTTCTATGGCATTTCTCTTCCCTCTTTCTTGTGTTTGTTTTTTTTCTTATTGAAGCTGACATACGATGGTATATTAGTTTCTGGTGTACCATATAGTGATTCAAGTTCCACACATAACGCTCACCTCGGTACGTACTCCCCACCCGTCACCATGCAACGTTATTGCACTATTATTGACTATATCGCCTGTGCTGTGCTTTCCATCTCCGTGACTTATTTATTTTATAACTGGAAGCTTGTGCCTCTTAGTCCCCTTTGTCTATTTCACCCATCCTCCCCCCACCCTCCCTGCCTCCGGTAATCACCAGCTTATTCTCTATATTTAAGAGTCGGTCTGTTGGTTTTTTTTTTTTTAGATTCCACATATTAGTGAATGCACATGGTATGTGTCTTTTCTCCTGCCTCTTCTACTTCTAAGCCTCTTTTGCTGTGTCCTTTTCATCTCGGTAGCCTCTGAGTGTTGGCTACGTGGAGGCACAGTCCTTGGACTCCCTCCCTACAACCATTTCCTTGGTGATTCCAGATGCAGAAGCATGTCTGCCTGCATGACCTCTCCACTTAGTTGTCTTAGTTTGGATTCTGCCTGAAGCAGAGTCCGAGGCAGGGATGCAGGTGCAAGCAGTTTACGAAGGAGATAACCCCAGGAAATACAGATAGAAGAATGAGGAACCGAGATGGGAAAGGAAAGATGGCCAGTAAATGATGTGTTACTAAGCAAGTTATCGGTCATCCTGCTGAGTTACTGTGCCTCGATAACACAAGAAGAGCTGGTGTATTTATGGATCAACCACTGCCAGTAATTGGTTTTTGCCCATTTCTGGGGGATGTAAATTCCCCTCTCCTTCTGGCCTCCCATGCCTGCGGGAAGAGCAGGCTCCAGAACCCAGAGAAAGTCCAGAGGCAGAGAGATAGAGAGACTGGCATGTGAAGGTTAGGCTTGCATGCACCGAGGTGGTAAGGTGCCTGGAGACGTGGGTGAGGCCCCGACACGTATGCGTAATGGATGTGTAAAAAGTACGTACGACACAACATGTTCCGTACTCTGGGTCTCCTCCCCCCACCCCCAGACGCGCTCCTCCTACAGTCTCCCCAGTTTCAGTAAACGGAAACTCTATTCTTACACTTGTCAGGACCAAAACCTTTGAGGATCTGACTCTTCTCTTACACCCCACTTTGAATCTGTCAGCAGATCCCTACTAGATACAGCCGGAATCCAGCCGCTTCTCAGCATTCCACTGCTAACTTCCTGCTCCAAGCCACCACTAATCTCTTGCCTGGATAACTGGCACAGACACCTACCTGATCTCTCCTTTTCTGCCTTTGACCCCTCGCAGTCTATTTTCAACAGAGCAGCCAGGGTGATCCTATTAAAGCATAAGCCAGATCGTGTCACTTCTATGCTTGGCTCCAGTTTCACTCAGAGGAAAAGCCGGAGTCCTTCCTATGACATAATGAGCCCACATGATCTGGTCACTGCTGTCCCATGGCCTCATCCCTCTGGCCGTTCCGGAGTACTACAGTCACACCCCCTCCTTAGGCTTGCTACCCCCTCTGCATGACCACTTCTCCCCCACATCTGTGGGCGGTGACCTTCTTTCAGGTCAGGGATCACCCCCTCAGTAAGGCTGTCCCTGCCAACGTATCTAAAATGTGGCCTTCTCTGTTCCCTATCCCCTTTGTTTGATTTTCTTTTTATCACTCACCACTATGTAACATAATGAATATTTTCCTGACTTATTTTTGTCTGTCTCTCCCCAGTAGAATGTAAGCTTCATAGCACCATGTTGTTGTCTATTTTGTTCCCTGCTGTATTCCCAGTCCCTAGAAGAGTACCTGTTACACAGCAGGTGCTCAACAAATATTTGTGGAATGAATGCTCTGATCTAACCTCACAAGAACCCAGGGTGAGGAATATCATCACAGAGTAAACTCAATTTGGCACTTTGCTTTTTCATTGACTATTCTGTTCCATGCACCTTCCACGTTACTGTAGACTCTTCATTAATCCTGATTTTTAATGGCTGTGTAACCTTCTATCCAGTGTATATGCTTTCATTTACCTGGCAATTCTTATATCATTGGATCACATAAGGGATTTCTAGTCCTTTGCATGATAAATAACACCCGCAATGAGCATTTTTTGGTTACAGTATTTCCAATATTGGACCTATTTAGGATGGATTCACCAAAACTGCTTTAAACCGTTTTTAAAATAATGGGGCGCCTGGGTGGCACAGTCGGTTAAGCGTCCGACTTCAGCCAGGTCACGATCTCGCGGTCCGTGAGTTCGAGCCCCGCGTCGGGCTCTGGGCTGATGGCTCGGAACCTGGAGCCTGTTTCCAATTCTGTGTCTCCCTCTCTCTCTGCCCCTCCCCCGTTCATGCTCTGTCTCTCTCTGTCCCAAAAATAAATAAACGTTGAAAAAAAAAAAATAAGAAAACAAGCTTTAATTGCTGTTTTACACTTGATCTTAGCCAAAAGGCCGAGAAGCGATTAATTGCTGTTTTAATGAATGTGTTCAAGGGGAGGTATCATTTCTTTAAAATCCATGAGCCTTCTCTATGAAGCTTTACTCTAGACTGAGTTAGTCCCCAGTCCTGTCCGCCAGGAGGTGACCACAGAGAGGACTTACCAGAGAGTACTGCCATGCATTGCTCCCTCTAAAATCTCTTCCTGCCCCCACTGGGTTCTCATGAGGAGTTTTATACTAACTTAAGTTACCAAATATTCGTTGAATGTTTAGTCGAATGTTTACTATTTATAACCCATGTGGGGAAATTCTAAGGATCAAAATGATACAATGACACCAAGGAGCCTGTAACCAGAACACCCAAGATTTTCGCTACCCCCTGGATGTGTTAAGCCCCAACTCTTTATTTCCCGCTCCTACTTTCCCTCGGGCTCCAGAGTGGCTGTTAGACTCCGTGACCTTCATGTTCCCCCAAATCAGTGCTTCCAAATCTTCCCTCTCAAATCTGCTTCTTTTTCTTTTTTTATTTATTTATTAAAAAAAAATTTTTTTTTCAACGTTTATTTATTTTTGGGACAGAGAGAGACAGAGCATGAACGGGGGAGGGGCAGAGAGAGAAGGAGACACAGAATCGGAAACAGGCTCCAGGCTCTGAGCCATCAGCCCAGAGCCTGACGCGGGGCTCGAACTCACGGACCGCGAGATCGTGACCTGGCTGAAGTCGGACGCTTAACCGACTGCGCCACCCAGGCGCCCTTTTTTTTTTTTTTTAATTTTTTTTTTTTTTTTTCAAATCTGCTTCTTTTTCTATAGTCACTACCCACTTCTGAGTTGCTAAATAAATGGGACCCTGGGGATCACTTTCAATACCTCTTCTCCCTTCCTGCTCTCACCCATGCAACTGACCACAGGGTTTTCCAATATGCTGAAATATTTCTCAAATGCATCTCCTTCTCTCCATTCTTCCTGTCACTTCTTTAGTTGAGATGGACATCATCATTCATCTGGACTACTAGACTAATACTTTTTCTGACTTCCCTGACTCTTGTCATGCCCCAACTTCAATTTGCTTTCCTCACTGAAAGTTGATCATATTAATCACTTTGTATTAATTGCTTGCTTAAAGCTCTCCGGTGGCTCCCCAACACCTAAATGACAAAACCCAAATGCACAGGAAGACTCTCCATGATCTAGTCCCTGCCTGTGTCACCTTCGGCATCCCCCTTGCCGAATTCCTTTTAAATTTCCAAATACTCCCCTCACTAGCTCATACCTCCATGCGCTTCATAAACCTCTAGGCCTACTGCAAGCCTGTCCCGGTCAATGACCCTTTCCTGCTCCCCTTGAGCACAGCTGAACACACCCATTTACCTTACTCTGTGGCCACACCTTCCAGTCATATCCCATCTCCAGTACCTACCGTGAGTTCCTAATAGGCTACCACCATATTGTACTCGACTCTGTAAGGCCCAGAACAAAATATCGGTACGGGAGTGTTTATTATATTTTTAAAAAGGAAGGTGAGGGGGCATGAATAAACTGATGAATACGTAAATTGAGAGAAAAGAAGAAAGGGTTCTAGAAACATGAGACTAGAGCAACACACAGGAAGACCAGGGAAGAAGAGGTCAGGAGGGGCAGCAACAGAGAAAGGGACAGGCACCCGTGGCCTCATTTACTTTTGTTTGTGACAACAGATGGAACATAAAATATTCAGAGGCTGAGTGCATCATCTCTTTTGAGAAATTTCTAATCAGCTTAAAAGGGGACTCATAGCTCTGCCCTATCAGCTTGCAAGGCCCAAGGGAATCTAAGCTGTTAGCTATAAAAATAAACTCCAGCCAACAGGGGCCTCCACTGGAGCCTTCCTTCTAGAGATCCAAAACAGCTGGTGCCCTTTGAAAACGACTGTCCTAGGAGCTGCCCCACCCCCCGCCCTCCCCCAGCACTGAAACTCTCTGCTTTCCCGGGAATCTCCTCCATTGTCTTGTCCAGGCTGTCCCCATTGCCTAGAAAGCCTGATAACAATTCCAGGCCAGCTGGCTTTGATGGGGACCATACTTACACAATCACTGTCCACATTGTACAATCTGATGTGGCTGGGCAATGGGACAGCTGTTTGAAATTCCCAGCGAAGCTTTCTAAGCCACTTGCTGGTAAATCTCCTTCCTCTCTCAGAGGTAAAGATTTGGAAGGAACGTTGCTTCTCTCTTTCTTTTCCAGTCAGCTCAGGGTGGCCAAATGTCCCTCCTCCTTTCCTCAGGCCAGTTCTTCGGATCCCTGAGACTCCACTTCCCAGTACTGGAACCACCCTCCTCTTTCCTGAGCCTTCCCTGTCGTTGCATCTGGGGGCTCCCCTTGCTACCCCGCCCAACCTCTCAGCTCCTTTCATTCTCACCTTCCTGCTCCTTCCTGACGGGGGGGGCCCACCGAAGGCAGAACCACCCAAGAGAGGCCGGGCGCAGAGCCAGGACGAGCCCGTTACAGGATGGGCCTACCAGTGAGGCCCAGGATTTCCTTTTCTGTTGCTCAATTACCTGCCATTACGTTTTCTGTTGTTCAAACTTGCTTGTTGAACTGATTTTTCCACTCCCTGTGCTTTTGGCCTTCGTCCCCCTCTTTTGCACATATGTCCCATAGCCGGAGGGTGACACTGAACCTTTGACAACAGGGCTACTTGGTGGTGGGTCAGCACTGAGGAGAGCATGTCAGTGAGGCCACTGAGGCACCCAACTTGCACAGCAGAAAAATGCCGTGTTCTCTGAAACTCAAGGAACTAGAATTCAGTTAATTTTGTAATACAACAGACAAGAAGCCTTCGGCATTTGAGCAGGAAGTCACCGTGTAAATGCCAGTTGTTGCTGTCATGCGTCTTCTTCTGCCCCCCTTACTTAACAGCCTGTCTGCAGACTTAGACACTTGCTTGCTAAGGGCTTGCGCTGATTTCTGTGCTTAGCTGCTTATCGGCTCTGGCGGATGTGTCCGTTGATTTGCTGTGCTCTCTACTCTCCCCTCTCAGAGACACTACTTTGGACCTCAGGCTCTGCTGAGAGAGCCGTGGGACCTGTGGCCCTAGAGGCTGCAGCTGACCCGATGCAGGCGTGCCCTTGAACCCAGCGGCGGCCTGTCATCGGTTGGTGGCTGAGCAGTCACATTCTCTCTCCTCAAAATTTGAGCTGTCATAGAATGAAACTAGTGGTATGGAGATGGGTCATAAAGCTGGGACATCGTGTAGACGTGGAACTGGCAACAACCATTCGTGGCCGTGCGTCTTCCGATAATCATGCAGAGAAAGCCACTCTGCAGGGGGAAGTATAGAGGGGCACGACTTTCATCAAGGGAAGCAGAAATGAGCAACCACGAGCCCCAGAGAAAGAAGAGATGGAGAGTGTGATATCTTGAGACCCGGCTCTGCTTCCAATTCCCACACGAACTAATCTGAGTAGGCTTCTGTTCCACGAACCCAGCTATGTGTGACTCGGCAGGCCTAAAGAACAGAGACTTTTTTGAAATCAGACTAATAATAGCATCTGATGAATGGTTAGTGTGGCTCTGTCTAGGCACATGGTAGATATTCAGTGTGTTAGATTTTTAAATTTTACTCATGAAGAAATTGAGGCGCAGGGGTGCCCGGGTGGCTCGGTCAGTTAAGTGTCCCACACGACTTCGGTTCAGGTCATGATCTCACGGTTTGTGAGACTGAGCCCCACATCGGGCTCTGCACTGACAGCGAGAAGCCTGCTTGGGATTCTCTCTCTCCCTCTCTCTCTGCCTCTCCCCGGCTCATGCTCCCTGCCCCCTCAAAATAAATAGGTAAACATTAAAAAAAATTGCACAGAATGATAAAGTAACTTGTTCTGGGTCACACAGAAGTAAAAAGAATAAAAATCCCACCCAGGTCTCACTGATTCCAAAGCCAGTGTCTTTCCACAATATTCACTCCATGCCCTTCTGCTACTTAATGACACGGCTCTCACTTAGGCACCGTCTGAACAGGGAGAAGGGCTGGCAGAAAGCAGGCTGCAGGAAGAACCCGTGTCACTTCTGGGACACGCGGGAGGGCTAGATGAGGTCCGTGTTTCCCAAAGTGGAGCCGGTAACACTCACGGGGCGCAAAATGATTTTTGTGCATGGAAACCGCCTTAAATGGCACTGATGCACAGCATAAAAACACTATTCCTGCTTCAGTTATTCTTGAATTCTCCTAATTAAGGCAAAGAGAAAGTCTCAGATCGGTTTTTGGAATGTTTTACTTTTTTGTTACTTGGCGGTTTTCCTTTAAAACTTTGTGGAAGTTCCTAAGAGACTAAATTTTAAAAGTTCTCACCATACACAAAAAAATCCTAACTACGTGAGGTGACAGATGTTTTAAATAACCTTACTGAGGTAATCATTTTTCAATACATACAGACATAATAAAATCACTGTGGTGCATATTTTAAACCTACCCAATGTTATATGTCAATTATGTCTCAATAAAGCTGGGCAAATACATAAATAAATAATAAATCTTTTAAATTTGTTTGCATCATATCTGTTTTTGCCATTACCTTCTATTCATAGCAAGTGACGTTGGTTTTTCATTATTTAAATAACATTACATTTCCTTCCGAAGTAAGTTTATTTAAGTAAAAAAATCGAGTTGCACCAATGATAGCTACCCTTTATTGAGTGGCTACTATGTGCCATATACTTTGTATACGTTTTTTCTAATTTTCCCAACAATTCTAAGGTAAGAATCATTATCTCTATATTATGGCTGAGGCAACTAACTAGGGACCAAAGAGTAAGTGCCTAGGAAGGGACTGAACCAGGACCTGAAACAAATTCATCTGATTCTGAATCCCTGTTCTTTCCACTGCCCCACGCTGCTTCCTCACCACTGGAATCTAACACCTGAACTCACACCCAGGAAAAAGCTCCAAGTTGGCCACATCTGGTAGCCTTTGCTCAGCCTTTGCCCCATGGCCTTTCTGATGCGCTGGACATGCTCTCCTTTCTGAGTTCCTCCCCTGTTTTGCCTTTACCCAACTTCTCTTCTCTCCTTCCTAATCATGTCTTCTCTCCCAGTTTCTGGCCCCTCGTCTCCCTGTGTCCCCTTTGTCTCTCATTCTTGCTCCAGACCACTGAAAAGCAACACATGTCCCAATTAGATTCGAGTTACAGCACTAGACCTACTTTTGTGGATAAAGTCAGCACTGTCACTGTCTGCTGAAGTACTGTCATTTACCCAGGGAAGCAAGGTGAGTAGCCAAGATGTGAGGATGTAAACCCAAATGCTTGGGCTCTGAGCAAGACAGCAGGAGACTTGGAGCTCCAGTGACTTGGGACTATGCATGTGTGCACATGTGTGTATATGTGTTGGGGGGCAGGGGTGACTTTTATATAGGGGCCAAACATAGAGATGGAATTGAAGGTTGGAGCAGAGAAGAAAATAAGAGTCAACTCTAATATGAGAGAAGAGTGACACTGGAGATAGGGTAGCAGGCTGGGCCTATGGTGAGAACAGGTCAGTACAGTACTCTCAGGAACAGGATAGAGTCCATGGGCTTTAGGAAGTTGGTAAATTATATCAAGTCACAAATGTTATTTTCCTGCCCTACAACTCCCTTATGATAATCTCTAGGCTTCAGCTAAGTTACACGTGGCATGGGGGAGAGTCCACACTGGGCTGGGCCAACAAAGGTCTGCCGGGCTCTCTGCAGAGTTCTTCCTTGAAGCCAGAGTCATGGGCACTGCTGGTCTGGGGTCCTGAGTGTCTGGATCCAAGGAAACATGGGTCTTTGCTAGACGGCAAGGAGCCAAGCAACAACGGGAACTAGCACAGAGTAGTAGACTGAAGCAGAGAAGGTCCCGAGATCAAAAGCCTTTCCCCCAAAGATAACAGAAGTAGCAGCTTCAGGTGAGGAGGGGAGACTGAACCCTGCTAGCTACTGGCAGTGGTGACCTGGGAGGCCTCCTGTGCCATTTGCATTGACACACAAACACAAACAGAAGTGATAAATAAGGACTTGGAATATGAGTTGCCTGGGAACCAAGCCCTACCCCACCCCACTTCTCCATGGCCTGACTGGACACAGTCCCCTCAACGTTGAGTGAGCTCATCCACACGGTACAGTGGGAGAGGTTTTAGAGTCAAAATCCTCTGAGATTGAACTGCCAAAAACCACATTTGACTTCTTTGGATCTTAGTTTCCATATCTCCAAATGGAAATACAAATCCTGACCTCACACCATTACTGTGGAAACCAACTGAGGTCACAATGGAAGGCGTGTGGCACAGGGCTTGTGCCCAGCAGGGCCACCGTGATGTCGCTTCATCTGCTTCCCTGGCTCTGGCCTCCTACCCCTGTCCCCGCACTAGGTCCTGATACCACAGGAGACAATCCAGGAAGGTCAGATCCTACCTTTAGTTAGGGAGTGAATCCCGAGCTTGACTTGGGAAAAGTTCCCACTTCCAATTTCCCCTCGGATTCTGTAGAAGCCAATACGTTTCCCCAGCGTGATCTCTCTCACCACCTTCTCATCTTGGGACATGTCCTGGGTCAGCTTCTCGAAGGGTGTCAGCTGGCGGGGCTGCCCCTCCTCATCCTCCTTGCTGCACTCCGTCTGACAGCCACTTTCCACGCTATCCCGCCGTTCCCACCTGGCATAGTGGGGGGTTACCAGGCCACCTCCATTCACGTACACTGCAGTCATCGTCCACCCCAGGCTCACATCTCCGTCTCGGCCAAGGGCACCAATCGAAGGCAGGCTTGGGGAGCAGTGTCAAGGGCCCGGGGGATGGGAGATGGGAGTTAGGGCCTGCCAGAGCCCCGTGTCTGTGACTGCTGGCCTGCAGATCCGGGTAGGCTCCTTGATGAGCAGACCCCTTCTTGGTCTGAGGGGGGCAGAGGCACACGGGCCAGCAGAGTCTGCCCAGCCAGGCCAGGAGCCACCCACCTCACTCAAGACATTTCCCACCTTCCCTCACGTGGCACTGCCCAGCTCTCACTGTCTAGGCCCGCACATCCAGTTACCATAACCACTCTCCTGCTCAGGTTCCAGGAACTTTCTGGCCCACCATGCGGTCTGATGCTCTGTGGAAGGTGGCTGCGTCCCAAGACAAAGCCTCCAGTTTGCTATTTCCTTTGATGGCCGGAGAATCTTTCATTGTGGTGTGTAAGAGCCCCGTGGAGGCCCCCGGGTCCCTGCTGCTGACGTTCCCTTCTGACCTGCTTCATTTTGCACTTCTCCTGCTGGCCAGCCTCAGGGCCCCCGAGACCCAGTGATCTGGACCCTAGGAGAGTGGAAACTTGCAAATCAGCCTTCTGGTCACACGGGCTGCCAGAGAAGGATTAAATCCCTGCAATGTCACTTTAGCCGGCCTTTATTTAGATGAGGCTTCCTCTAAGCCGTGAGCTGTCTCAAAAGTTTGGCAGGTGCTGATTCACCCTAAGAACAGAGAATAAGAAAATTCATTAGCCTATGCCAATGTACTGTACAGGATTTATAATGAATGTGAAACTGCCTTGTAAGCATTGATCTAAAAAGAAAAAAAAAAGCACTGTACAAATTTCAGTTATGACTGTCAGTAGTAAATGCTTGATTATAGATGATTTAGTAAGAAGAAAATGTATACACACACTCCTCAATCTACACTTTAGAAAAGCGCTCACAGCCTGTAAATAGTTTTAGCAAAACTATTTTTCTGTTTCTTGATGTTTAGGAAATATGCGTGTTGCCTTAAATTGCTTTAAAGCCAGACTTTTAAAATAATGATATGGCATTAATGATGATAAAGGTTTCCTATTAATATCAGTTTTCAAAAATTCTTACATTGATTCAAAGAACAATGTTCTTTACAATTTTTCCTATATTGGTGGTTCCCACTCTTTTTTTCTGTGCCATTTGATGACAAAGGCTAATTTGTCTCCAAGCTTATTTTCTGGGTATTTCTAATCAGGTATTAGCCTCCAGGCCCAACAGCTCATTCTGAAGGTGCAGAAACAGAGGATAATGTTACTGGAGGGTAAAAGTCTATGGCATCCTCAGTGATAAGAAATACTGTCCAGTGTGAATATCTTCATGACTTTTTCTCCTGCATCTTCTAGTAAGAAATAATCACTTTCTGAATCCCTACTGTGCTTTGTGCTTTTTTCCAAAATGTCTTCTCGCCATGAAAGTGGGCACTGGGTTTAATTCATCTGTATTCCCTGCTCCCCTCCTCTCTCCCTCAGCATGGAGCACAATGTCTTACATAAAGAAAGTCTTTCCCTATCAAAATAACACTAGCATTCTTCACAGAGCTAGAACAAATAATCCTAAAATTTGTATGGAACCAGAAAAGACCCTGAATAGCCAAAGCAACCTTGAAAAAGTAAACCAAAGCAGGAGGCATCACAATCCCAGACTTCAAGCTATACTACAAAGCTGTAATCATCAAGACAGTATGCTACTGGCACAAGAACAGACACTCAGATCAATGGAACAGAATAAAGAACCCAGAAATGGACCCACAAACTCATCTTTGACAAAGCAGGAAAGAACATCCAATGGAATAAAGACAGTCTCTTCAGCAACATTGTGCTGGGAAAACTGGACAGCGACATGCAGAAGAATGAACCTGGACCACTTTCTTACACCATACACAAAAATAAACTCAAAATGGATGAAAGACCTCAATGTAAGACAGGAAGCCATCAAAATCCTTGGGGAGAAAGCAGGCAAAAACCTCTTTGATCTTGGCCGCAGCAACTTCCTACTCAACATGTCTCCAGAGGCAAGGGAAACAAAAGCAAAAATGAACTACTGGGACCTCATCAAAATAAAAAGCTTCCACACAGCAAAGGAAACAATCAGCAAAACTAAAAGGCAACCGACAGAATGGGAGAAAATATTTGCAAATGACATATCAGATAAAGGGTTAATATCCAAAATCTATAAAGAACTTATCAAACTCAACACCCAAAAGATAAATAATCCAGTGAACAAATAGGCAAAAGACATGAATAGACACTTCTCTAAAGAAGACAGCCAGATGGCCAACCGACACATGAAAAAATGCTCAATATCACTCATCATCAGGGAAATACAAATCAAAACCACAATGAGATACCACCTTACACCTGTCAGAATGGCTAAGGTTAACAACTCAGGCAACAACAGATGTTGGCGAGGATGTGGAGAAAGAGGATCTCTTTTGCACTGCTGGTGGGAATGCAAACTGGTACAGCCACTCTGAAAAACAGTATGGAGGTTCCTAAAAAAACTAAAAATAGAACTACCCTACGACCCAGCAATTGTACTACTAGGTATTTATCCAAGGGATACAGGTATGCTGTTTTGAAGGGACACATGCACCCCCATGTTTATAGCAGCACTATCAACAATAGCCAAAGTATGGAAGGAGCCCAAATGTCTATCGATGGATGTAATGGATAAAGAAAATGTGGTATAGGGGTGCCTGGGTGGCTCAGTCGGTTGAGTGTCCGACTGCGGCTCAGGTCATGATCTCGTGGTCTGTGAGTTGGAGCCCTGCATCGGGCTCTGGGCTGACAGCTCAGAGGCTGGAGCCTGCTTCAGATTCTGTGCCTTCTTCTCTCTCTGCCCCTCCCTCACTCATGCTCTGTCTCTCTCTGTCTCAGAAATAAATAAGCATTAAAAAAATTTAAAAAAAAGAAAATGTGGTATATATATACAATGGAGTATTACTCGGCAATCAAAAAGAATGAAATCTTGCCATTTGCAACTACGTGGATGGAACCGGAGGATATTTATGCTGAGTGAAATTAGTCAGAGAAAGACAAATATTATATGACCTCACTCATATGAGGACTTTAAGAGACAAAACAGATACACTTAAGGGAAGGGAAACAAAAATAATATAAACAGGGAGGGGGACAAAACACAAGAGACTCATAAATATGGAGAACAAACTGAGGGTTATGGAGGGTTTGTGGGAGGGGGGATGGGCTAAATGGGTAAGGGGCATTAAGGAATCTACCCCTGAAATCATTGTTGCACTATATGCTAATTTGGATGTAAATTAAAAAAAATTAAATTTAAAAAAACTAAAAAAACAAAGTCTTTGCCCAGTGTGTGTTGAACATGATTTTTGAACTTGAGCATTCTGAACCAAAAGCCTGAGTGAACATAAGAGATTGTCTTGGGAATGTGAATTTCCAATTCTGTTTGATAATATCACATTATTACAATTAAGTACGGAGTTGCTTACATTATTACTGTCGTTAAGTATGGGGTTGCCAAATAAGCTAAAGACAGGAAAAGAGTCAAGTGCCACCCAGCTCTGTTCCTCTTTTTGCACAGGGAGAGAGGAAGCTGGAAAAAGGATAAGGGATAGAGGTTTAAAAGGGGCCAGGTGTTAGGAACCACACACATCTCTAGATTAGGGTCTGATTACAATGTTTTTAAAATGTTAAGACAAGAGATCCTTAATTAGGTTTAAGAAAATCTAGCCACTGTTTCTTTTTTTTTTTTTTTTCAGAGAGAGAGAGAGAGAGAGAGAGAGAGAGAGAGAGAGAATGAGAGCACAAGCAGGGGAGAGGGACAGAGGGTGAAAGAGAGAGAATCCAAAACAGATTCCACACTCAGCATGGAACCCAACATAGTGCTCAATCCCATGACCCTGAAATCACGACCTGAGTTGAAATCACCAGCCAGACACTTAACCGACTGAGCCACCCAGGTGCCCCTAGTCACTGGTTCTTAAGCTTTCTGGGATCACACTCTCCTTTGAGATTCTCATGGAATCTATGGTCCTATCCCCAGAAATAAACAGCACGCACGTATAATTTGCATCCAATTTTAAGGGGTTAACAGACCCCCTGAAATCCATGCTCAGACTAAGAATCTCAATGCAGATGGAGTGGCACTAGATCTCCCCCGATCCCTGGCAGAAAGTTACCACACAGATGACAAGTGGAGTAACATGAATTATAATTCTGAAATTATAACTCTAGCTTTACCTACATAAAGAGAGTAGGGATTTTAGACAGGAAGCAGTGCTTGATCACCTCCTGTTCCAGCAAACTCGATGAAGAACTTGGCTTGGTGTCCTTCCTGGGCCTTTCATGCAACTCCAGAGCACCTCACCGCTCTGCAGTCTCTGCTGCTGACCTCCTTGTACCCCAACTAGATACGCACCTGGAGGGAAAGGACCTGCACCTTATTCTATTTCCCAGAGCTCAGCACATTGCCTGGCACGTATCTGATAAATGTAGACGAAGAGGGAATGCATTAATTTACCAATTTATCAACCATTACATTTGGATATGATTTAGTAGAGGTAAAGATTTTTATTTATAAACTAATAACGCTATCCCAAGATTTACTTGAATTATTCAGAAAGCTTATTTCAGTCCATACTTCCGAGGCCAGAGCTAACCTCTCCCAGCTGTTAGGATTCTGGGCCCAACCTAGTGTAGGTGAGAGTTTAATGGGAATTCCGACATCCCACGGAGAATTACCATAGGGCTGCTTAGAAATGCAAAATCTTCCTCCTCCTTGCCCCTTCCAAAGGATCAGCTCTCCCCAGGCACCCACGCCACCCAGGCCTCCTGGCCTCCCACCCAGGCCTCCCCAAGCTCGGCCATCTCTGCTGGTTCTCCCGTCTCCTGATTTGAGCTCCGTATCTTGAACCCCATTCAGGCCTGGGATTTACAATTGGCTTTTGGGCTTGCTACCCTGATTAGTTTCAGGTGCCCCCAGGAATTGCTCCTCTTTCTCTCCCTAATTCGACAAAAGAAGGTCAGACTCAGTTGTCAGGTGTCAGGCGTTATCTTGCATAACACACACTCTACCTGCAAATTAAATCTCTTGCGCAATGACCTTAAGACCAATTGTCTTTCCACAATGGCGAGGGAGACAGTTAGTCTTCTGTTTATATCAGATAAAGAAATTTTGCAATTTTAAAAATGTTGCCATGGGTTTGTATTGAGGATGAATTGCAACCTGTTGAAACAAGTTGCAAACTGACTGGAAAAAACTGAACCCCTAACTCATCCTACTCCAAAATAAATTCCAAACAGACCACCCGAGTAAATGTAAAAAAATGAAACCATAAAAGACTAGAAAAAAAATTTTTTTATGATCTCAGAGATGGTCAGAAAAGAAAACATTAAATTTGACTACATCAAATGCTTACTTCCTGTTTGCCAAAAGGTAACATAAACCAATAAGGCAAATTAAATGATAAACTGATAGGAAAAGCTTTCCAGCAAGTATGACAGACAAAGGCCTAATTTTTAGATAAAGAAATTTTACAAATTGATCAGAAAAATGCCGATATCCCCAAAGAAAATGATAAAGAACATGAGCAGACACTGCATAGAAAATACAAATGGCTCTAAAATATAGAAGATGCTCAACCTCACAACCGAGAAATACACATGAAACTGCACGGAAATTAGATTTTTTTACAAAGAAATTTGGAAACTACAAAAACATTTTTGGTAATGTCCCGGCAAGATAGGGTTTGGGGACACAGGGACTCTCATCCATTACATTCATTACTACTGTGAGTCCACGTGCCTGGAGGGCGACTGGGCTCTAGCTCTGAAAGCACACGTGCACATACCCTTCACTTCGGGGAGTCCCCTTCTGGAGTTTATCTTATGCACGCCGCACAAAAATATGCCTGTTTCTAATATGAGGATTGAGAGACTGATACTCACTACCGGGTTGTTTTGTGGCAAAAGCTGGAAATTGTTTACGTGGCCATCAATAGGGAACAGGTTAAATCAATGATAATACGTATATAATGGATTGCTATGCACTTGTGAAAAAGAATGTGTTGCAATCTGCAAAATGTCCTGTTAAGAAGACAGAAAAGTGTATGTAAATGGGATAGCAAGAATGTAAGAGGGGCGCCTGGGTGGCTGAGGCAGTTAAGCGTCTGGCTTTGGCTCAGGCCATGATCTCACAGCTCGTGGGTTCAAGCCTCACGTCGGGCTCTGTGCTGACGGCTCGGAGCCCGGAGCCTGCTTCAGGTTCTGTGTCTTCCCCTCTGTCTCTACCCCTCACCTGCTCGTGCTCTGTCTCTCCCTGTCTCTCAAAAATAAACAAACATTAAAAAATTAAAAAAAAAATAAAAAGAATGTAAGAGAGAGGAGACAATATCTAAGGAACTGGCAGGAAGTTCTGCATCTGGGGAAAAGAACTGGATGGACAGCTGGAGGGAGAGAAAGGTGTACTTTTTACTATTTACTCTTTTATATGATTTACATTTTTTCCATGTGCATGTATTTACACTTAAAAAAGGAAACAGTTTAAAAAATGTGATGTGTTGCCATCTTACACAATATGTTTGCTTTCTTTTGGTTATGCAGGGAAATCATTATACCTAATTCTCTTAATATCTAATGGATTGCTTTTAAAATCAAAACATAGGGGCGCCTGGGTGGCGCAGTCGGTTAAGCGTCCGACTTCAGCCAGGTCACGATCTCGCGGACCGGGAGTTCGAGCCCCACGTCGGGCTCTGGGCTGATGGCTCAGAGCCTGGAGCCTGTTTCCGATTCTGTGTCTCCCTCTCTCTCTGCCCCTCCCCCGTTCATGCTCTGTCTCTCTCTGTCCCAAAAATAAATAAACGTTGGAAAAAAAAATTAAAAAAAAAATCAAAACATAATTAGGAATTCTGGTTAAATACAGGAAATTTTCCCCTTCCATGTATTTCTATTTCCTTCCAAACACCCACAATAGGAATAGGAGGGAAAAGGGTATAAACTCACAAGGACAAAGAGAGTAAGAGAGAGGAGAGCAGCCAATGTGAGATGTCAACGTGTTTTTGCGGGGTAGGAAAGCAAACTGAGGAGCCGGGAGTGATTTGGCAAAGACAGTGACAAAACCCGCAACCTCCATCTCGTTGGCATGCCGGTGAGATTTGAGAGTCACCTTTCTGAATGCTCAGAAGATTTCAGACCAGGATAGACCGAGTGCCTCCACGTTTGGGGGCATGAAGCAGACAAAAACATGATGGGGATTGTTTGAAATGTGGTGCAATTAGAGCCCCAGCCCTTTCCCTTTTCAAAGCCAGATTGTTACTTTCTCCTCCTACCCCCAGCCCAGCTCAGGAATGCAAGGCCCAGGCAGGACAGAGGGTTCAGTCAGACTCTGCTTTGTGGGATACACCGGACCCTTCTTCTCTCTGCACCCCTGCACTCTGAGCTCCCAGAATGGAGGGAAACAAGCATATACTCTTCCAGGCAGGGGATTCCTCTCACCCCCCCCCCCCTTGTTGTTTGTTTGTTGATTAAGTAAACTCTACCCCCATTGTGGGGCTCAAATTGACAACTCTGAGATCAAGAGTCACTGTACTACTGACTGAGCCAGCCAGGTGCCCTGGATTCCTCTTTTGGATAAACCAAACAGCTCAAGAGAAAAGACCTCCTGAAACCAATATACGCAAATTCTTCAACACAAAAGCCGCCTGACCACCTGCCATGCAGTCCCCCAGATGCCAGGTTCCCTGGCAGGCAGGGAGCTTCCAGTCAGATTTTAGGGCCTTCTGCTTACAATGCATGTCCAGCCAAGAAGGACCAGGCACCTGAAGAAAGGCTCCGAAATGAAAGAAAGAAACCATGCCCAACTAAAACGACAACAACCAAAAGGAGCTGGAAGGGAACAGCAATGCAGGAAGGAGGAGACCAAAGATAAGACATTGCATCCATAAAACCAGGACGAAATGCTAAAACAGACAAACACAAGCCCTCAGAGAACAAGAAAACTCTTTTGGAAAGGGAAATTAAATATTTCAATTGAAGATTTGTAAAAAAAAAAAAAAATCTAGAAGAGATGAACAATAGAGAAAAAAGAAAATTTGGCAATCCATTTAGAAAGTCCAACATCTGGGGCGCCTGGGTGGCTCAGTCGGTTGAGTGACCGACTTCGGCTCAGGTCATGATCTCACAGCTCGTGATTTCAAGCCCCACGTCGGGCTCTGTGCTGACTGCTCAGAGCCTGGAGCCTGCTTCGGATTCTGTGTCTCCCTCTCTCTCTGCCCCTAACCCACTCGCATCCTGTCTCTGTCTCTCTCAAAAATAAATAAATATTAAAAAAAATTTTTTAAGAAAGTCCAACATCTAATTAGAGTTCCCAGAGTCACACTATCGTGTCCCCAGTAAAGTAAGACATATGACTCCTATTGTACTCGAATTGCCAACAAATTTCAAAAATAGTAATGAATGAGGGAAAGCTCCAGATTCCCAGATATTCCAATACAATAAAAAAGTAGAAGAAAAAATCTAACGGAAACATAAATCCCACTTGGATATGTGTATAATGAATACTCGTTTTTATTTTGCAGAATGTTTTTTTTTTTTTCCCCTAAAAACTTTTCTTAGATGTTCGGAAGCAGAAATCCTGACGGCAGGTCGTGGGCTTGCTACAAATAGCTTACATTTACATTACTTTCTAGTAGTGGCCCAAAATGTCAAGTTACATCATGCCAAAAATATGCAAATGATGGAAATGATGACATATCTAGTTGTGGATGAAATCTTCCTTTTCTCAGATGCATTTGCTAAGGGTTTTCCCTTTTGCCCATTTGATTTCGACCAATGTTTATGAAAGCTTAGAAACCCAATCAGCCAAAAACATGAAGTCACATCACTGTAGCTCAAAGCTTCCGGAGGAGGCAGATCGGTCCTTAATTATTAGCTTACTGCTGTTGCATAGCAATGCATTAAGATTAAAGAAAACTGAACTTACTTAGTAATTCATGCTCTTGACTTGCAACCCACTGCGAAGAGTAAATCAAAGAAAACCATCTGGCCTTTGTTCTCTTTGTCTGAGTTTAAATTGCAAAACTAGGCAAGGGTTTCTGAGGACCTTTTCCCCTGGCTGGCAAGGGCAGGCACTGGTTTGCTTAGAAGTAAAGCTGGGTTTTCTGTGCGGCAACTGGCTGCACTGATAGCCGAATCCCACGTAATCCTTCTCAGGCATGGTGCATTCCTGGGAGAACCTTTAGCAAATAGTTTGCTTCACTTACTAGTATTATTCTTAATGTTTATTTATTTTTGATAGAGCACGAGCAGTGAGGGGCAGGAGAGAGGGAGATACAGACTCTGAAGCAGGCTCCAGGCTCTGAGCTGTCAGCACAGAGCCAGATGTGTGGCTCGAACCCAGGAACCGTGAGACCATGAACTGAGCCGAAGTCAGAGGCCCAACTGACTGAGCCACTCAGGCGCCCCAAATAGGCTTCATTTAAAAAATATATTTTACAACTTAAAAATCATTTGCACTGTCTTAGCTTTTGCTCTTAGCTCTTTATTTCTCAACACACATGTCAAGATCTCCATGGGGAGCAGTTGGGAAATTTTGAAGCAAATGGAAAATCAGTATGAACTGGGTGTGCCCTACTGATGAATAGCAGAGCTGTTCTTAATACTACCCCTTGCCCTGCTTGACATCCCAGGCTACTTTGCCAGCCACTCAGCCCAGGTCTCCTCCATTCCACGGACACCCACCGTCCATGGCCAATCCACCCAGTCTGACGAGCTTATGACATCAGCTCTTCTCCCACAGAATTCTACCACACTTGAGGTTCCCTCAGCCATCAAGGTCAACCTCAGCCACCAAGGTCACAGACTCAAACACCTAGAGGGCCATGCAGGTGTTCTATGGGGATTAGCGCAAGGCCCATGCCTTCCACAGTGCCCATCTCGGCATGACAAGGAAGTCCATACTCAGTTTAAGCCAGAGAGGCCATGCTAGAATGCAGGCTTACTTTTGCTTGGTCTTTTGTTAAAAGCAGCTGGAAATCAAGAAATCTTTGGTGAACTCTCTCAATTTTTAAATGGTAGATTAAGTGTGTGAGTTTGTGTGTGTGTGTGTGTGTGTGTGTGTGTGTGTGTATTAAATATTTTTAAAATACTGTGTGGCCAAGTGAAACTGAACCATCAGGCCAGATTTGGCATTCAGGTTGCCAATTTGCAGTCTGCTCTAGGTTTTCTAGGGCCATCACCAGAAGAAAAGGGGAGGGTCATCCAGAGGTCCACAGTCAAGGTCACCTGGGAGTGGCACAGATATCTGCATTAGTACCTCACAGTCTTGTAATATTTAACACACACACACACACACACACACACACAATCAGTCTTTTATTTATTTGTTTGTTTAATGCAATGTCCTTGAAGTTTATTTAGCCATGTAATTTGTTCTCCCAGAATATCTTTTTGTCATGGGCATTTTTCTTATAACTCTGACCTCAGAGTTAGACAAAGCTATAAAATGCTCAACTGTCGGTTAAAATATCTGTAGGAATTTGGGTCCCAAGAAGATTAGTAAAACTATTCAGTATGGAACAAAACAGAAAACAAATTTGTTGAGTTTAATCCACATAGCAGACTGGCTTGGGAAATGCCTGTCTCTGTGACATCTAGAATGACATAGTAGTTCCTCAGTGATCGAGTAGCTTTTAACTCTGGGAAGATTTATCATTAAAAACAGAAATGTTTAAGAGACTCAATCCCATAGTATTAGTACTTTCGTTTTGATGATGTATAAAACTGGTATTTTATGTACTTGTGAAGAAAATTTAGCAGAATAAAGTAAAAAAAGTTTTGTGATGCTAATTTTCAATGAAGAATTGAATAATTGGTTTAGATTTGTGGTTTTGAGTTGGAATTTTATTGTTTATAAATAGCATTGGACTGTACTTAAGAAAACATAAGGTTTACCCTGTTTAGATGTTTAAGTCATCTATACTAAAAAAATTATTAGTATTTTGGAAGTTTTTTGTTAATCATATAAAATGCTTTATTTAAAAGGAAATGAAATAAATTATAAATGCAGTTTAAAATGTTTAAAAGGTTTAGGGGCACCTGGGTGGCTCAGTCGGTTGAGCGACCGACTTTGGCTCAGGTCATGATCTCACAGCTTGTGAGTTCAAGCCCCACAATCAGGCTCTGTGCTGACAGCTCAGAGCCTGGAGCCTGCTTCGGATTCTGTGTCTCCCTCTCTCTCTGCCCCTAACCTACTCGCATTCTGTCTCTGTCTCTCTCAAAAATAAAGAAACATTAAAAAAATTTGTTTAAAAAAAGGTTTAAAGTTTTAAGTGGGCTCAAACATAAATCTTTAAAAATAATTGTTAGATGAGAAGTTGGACCACTTTCTTAGACCTTGCACAGAAATAAACTCAAAATGGATTAAAGGCCTAAATGTGAGACCAGAAACCATAAAACTCCTAGAAGAAAATATAAGGAGTAATTTCTTTGACATTGGCCTTAGCGACATTTTTCTAAATATGACTCCTGAGGCAAGGGAAACAAAAGCAGAAATAAACTGTTGGGACTACACCAAAAGAAAAAGCTTTTGCACAGCATAGGAAACCACCAACAAAACAAAAAGTCAACCGACTGAATGGGAGAAAGTACTCACAAATGATATAAATGATAAGGGTTTAAGATCCAAAATATATAAAGAACTTATACAATTCAACACCAATAAAAACACGAATAATCTCATTAAAAATGGGCAGCGAATCGGGGCTCCTGGGTGGCTCAGTCGGTTGAGCGACCAACTTCGGCTCAGGTCATGATCTCACGGTTTGTGAGCTCGAGCCCTGCATCAGGCTCTGTGCTGACAGCTCAGAGCCTGGAGCCTGCTTCAGATTCTGTGTCTCCCTCTCTCTCTCTGCCCCTCGCCGCTCATGCTCTGTCTCTGTCTCAGAAATAAATACACATTCAAAAAATTTTAAAAAAATGGGCAGAGGACCTAAACAGACATTTTTCCAAAGAAGACATACAGCTGGAAAGCAGACATATGAAAAGATGCCCAACATTGTTAATCATCAGGGAAATGCAAATGAAAACCACAATGAGGTATCACCTTACACCTGTCAGAATGGCTACAATCAAAAGGACAAAAATAATAAGTGTTGGCGAGGATGTGGAGAAACAGGAACTCTCACACACTATGGGTAGGAGTGTAAATTGGTGCAGCCACCGTGGAAAACAGTATGGAGTTCCTACAAAAACAGAAATACCATATGACCCAGTGATTCTACTATTGGGTATTTACGTAAGGAGAACAAAAACATCAATTCAAAAGGATATATGCGCCCCCAATGTTTATTGCAGCATTATTTATGTTAGCCAAGATTGGAAGCAATCCAAGTGTCCATTGATAGATGAATGGATAAAGAAGATGTGGTACATATATACAAGCAATAAGCCATAAAAATTACTAAGCCATAAAAAAGAATGAGATCTTACCATTTGCAACAACATGGATGGACCTAGAGTGTAGAATGTGAAGTGAAATCAGCCTGACAGAGAAAGACAGATGCCTTATAATTTCACTTACATAGGGAATCTAACAAAACAAAACAAGTAGACAAGCAAAAAGCAGAAACAGATCCATAAATACAGAGAACAAATGGATGGTTGCCAGACCGAGGTGGTGAGAGGGATGGGCAAAATGGGTGAAAGGCAGTGGGAGATACGGTGTCCAGTTATAGAACAAATACGTCACAGGAATAAAAGGTACAGCATAGGGGATATAGCCAATAGTGTTGTAAAAATGTGTGGTGACAGGTGGTTGCAACATCTGTGGTGAACATAACATAAGGTATAGACTTGTTGAATCCCTATGTGCTACACCTGAAACTAACGTAACATTGTGTGTCAGCTATAAGTCAATTTAAAAAAATCAAAGTTCTGGGAAAAAGCGTTGTTAGGTGAAATGATACGCCTGGAATTTCCTTCAAAATAATCAGGAGTGAAGGGAATGATGGCAATTTAAATGAAACAAGACGGGTCATGAATTGATCACTTTCAAAGCTGCATGACGAGCACCCAGAGACTTACCACATGCTTTGCACCGTTTTTGCATCTGTTTAAACTTTTCTATAATGCGCTTCAGAAGAAGATTGCTACAATCCACTAGGTCAAAAATACATTCGTAGTTTTAAAACGTTAGTTATTTTACAACAGGTGACAGTGCCAAACGGATGGATGGATGCGTAACACGACAGTCCTACGATGTGGGTCCTACGATGTGGGGGGTTGTCATTCTCTTTTCATATATTGAAGCAAAAACAAAAAACAAAACGAAGCCTTAGGAAAGTTAAAAAAGCTAATTGTGCAAACAGACACATCACAAGGTGCTCAGCATCGCCCATCAGGGAACCACAAACCACAAGTACAATGAGATGTCACCTCACATCTGTCAGGATGGCTAAAATCAAAAGCACAAGAAACAACGAATGTTGGCGAGGACGTGGGGAAAAAGGAACCCTTGTACACTGTTGGTGGGAATGTAGAGCGGGGCAGCCAGTGTAGAAAACAGTATGGAGGTTCCTCAGAGAGTTAAAAATAGAATTACCCTACAATCCAGGAATCACACTACTGGGCATTTACCCCAAAACACAAAAACACTAATTCAAAGGGATACATGCACCTGTATGTTTGTCGCAGCATTATTTACAACAGCCAAATTACGGCAGCAGCCCAAGTGTCCATCAATAGATGAATGGATAAGGAAGAAGATATGGTATATAAATACAATGGAATATTACTCAGCCATAAAAAAGAATGAAATATTGCCATTTTCAATGAAATGGATAGAGTTAGAGAGTATAATGGTAAGTGAAATAAGTCAGAGAAAGACAAATGCCATATAATTTCACTCATATGTAGAATTTAAGAAATAAAACAAAGGGGAAAAAAAGAGAGGAAAAAAACCCAAGAAATAGATTGTTATCTATAGAGAATAAACTCATGGTAACCAGGGGGAGGAGTGGGGTGGATGAGGGAAATAGGGAAAGGATTAAAGAGTACACTTATTGTGATGAAAAAAATAAAATGATAAAAAAATGGAAATATGCACTTAAGTAAAAAGAGAGAGAGAGAGAAAGAAAGTTGCCTTTGATGTCCTGATTATTAACTCCATAAGAGTGGAGGCTCTGTAAGTAAACCTTATAACATGTGGAACCAGGAATTTCAAACACATAGGGAAGAGAACATTGTCATGCTCCAATCAGGACATAGCAGAAACCCAGGGCCTTCCCCATAAAGACTTCAATCTCATACATAATTCATTTCCAAAACACAAATCTTCCCATCTCCTCTGAGGGAATATGCCAGCCTCTAAAGAAATAAGGAAGGACATTAAGGCACAGGGTTGATTAAGGCATAGCATTAAGGTACAGAATGGAATCATGGATTGAATCACACCAGAAAAACAAAATGTAGTCTTCGTTTCCTCAGAAATAATGAATTTAGGAAACAGTGTGCGAACATTCATGCCTATTTGCAGCTTATCGTTTATTTTTAGGGGTCTAAAAATATTTGCAAGTCAAAGCAGACATTGCTCTTTTCTGCCTTAGAACTTCCTTCAACTCTGATGTAGTATGTTCACTGAGAAGCAGGGAATAACATTTGAAGGCTGGCCTTAGGAGGTGATAGGAAAACATTGTTCTTCTCTATCTGAGCAGAACTCAAGAAGATCTGTCATGACAGGAGGCTGAAGGGCTATGGTCAGGGAGGGAGAGAATAGTGTTCCAGAAGAAAAGCTCTTACTTTTACCATGTAAAAAGTTCAGGTGGATTTGAAACCTTTATCACAAGCCCCCCATACCTCATAAGTGATCCCTTCACACAGTATAAACAACAAATCCAAGAATTCTTTTTTTTTTTTTAATGTTTATTTATTTTTGAGACAGGGAAAGACAGAGCATGAACGGGGGAGGGTCAGAGAGAGAGGGAGACAGAATCCGAAACAAGGGATTCTTAAATAAATTCTTAAATATTTAATAAATAAATAAATTCTTAAATATTCATAAATATACCCAGTAGTGGAAGTAAATGAGGGGTAGTGATGACAGTAAACAGGAGAGAAGTTATTGAATATAAAAAAGTGAACCGGGGGGTGCTTGGGTGGCTCAGTCGGTTAAGTGTTAGATTTTTGATTTTGGCTCAGGTCACGATCTCACGGTTTGAGAGTTTGAGCCCCGTGTTGGGCTCTGCACTGAGAGCATGGAGCCTGCTTGGAATTCTCTCTCTCCACCTCTATCTGCCTCTTCTCGAATCCTGCTCTCTCTCTCAAAATAAATACACTTTAAAAACTTAAAAAAAAAAAAAGACCTGGGATGGTGTACAATAGCAATCTGCACTAACAGAATAGAGAATTAAAAAACCATCTCATAGACATGGAAATTTCCTATGTAATTGACATGGCATTCCAAACCGCTGGCAAAAGATAAATGATTTAGTACATGATGCTTGTGGAGACTGACCCAAAAGGTGGCTCAGGTAGGCGTTAGTTCATCCAACACCCAAAATTCTCCATCAGATGTCTCCATTCTTTGATATTCATATTTTCTTAAACTAATATAAAGTGCCATGCCGACTAACACAGAGGCTCACATCTTTTCCAGTAATATTACTACCCTAAGACCCATACATATAGAAATTCTAAAGTCACTGTTGGGTGTTTAGACATGCACATATGTATGTATGTATGTATGTGTCCACAGAAAAAGTATTTGCATATTCACAGTAAAAGATCTGGACTGAACTAGTGGATGACAACCCGAAGGGGCAGAGTAATGAAGGGAGGGTATGGTAGAGGCTGTGAGTTGTCCCATCTCTATTGGTTCTTTGTTATGGCACTGATTCTTAGCTCTGACCCACATCAAAGTCACCATAGAGCTTTTTTCAAATGGGTAATCCCAAGCCCTGCTCCCAAAGATGCAGACTTCATTGATCTTGAGAGAGGGCATGGTTTTTTGTCTGTTTTTAAGTTTCTCAGGTGATTCTATTGCATAGCCAGCTTTGAAAAACACTATTCTATGACAAAGTTCTGTCTAGGAACACTGCTATCCAACTGATATATTTCCCAGTCTCCCTTCTAGTTTGGCTTGGCCACGTGTCTGAGTTCTGATCATGAGCTGTGAGCAAAAGTGATAAATGCAATACCAGGTTGTGCCTTTAAGTTTCTATCTATCTATCATCTTTCTTTCTCTCTTTCTCTCTCTCTCTCTTTCTTTCTTTCTTTCTTTCTTTTGTCTCTATTTATTGAGAGAGTGCAAGCAGGGGAGGGGCTGAGAGCGAGGGAGGGAGAGAATCCCAAGCAGGCCTGGCATGGAGCCCAACACTCGCGACCATAATCAAGAGTTGAACATTTAACTGACTGAGCCACTCAAGCGCCCCCAGGTTGTGCCTTTAAAAGGGAAGAAACATGTCATTCTCCTCTTCATTTTTCCCTTCTTCTTGTAGGTTGGAATATGGATATGACAGTGTAAATGGAAATAGCCATCTTAGACCAAGATGGAAGCCATGAATTGAGAATGGCAGAGCCACAAGACAGGAGGAACCTGGGCCCGCAACACTACACAGCCACCATATCAGCCCTGGATTGCTTACTAGTAGATTTGGTTGTGAGAGAATTAAGATTCTACCTTCTTTATGTCTCCGTTGTTTTGACCTTTGCTAAAGCAACTTAATGTTTACACAACCTAATGTTATATAATGTTTATAATGTTTACAAAATGAACTTGTTTCATTTCTTACTTCCTGGGTTTCTGTATTGTTTGAATGTTTTAGAACATGTATAATTACTTTAAAAATTAGAAATGTACATATCTATAGATAGAAAGTACCTGGGTCAAGGAGAGAATAAGAACTGCAGACGTCAGATACTGGTTTTCTGATATCCCAAAATATTCCAAATTATTTATACTTTCATACACAGAAAATTGACAAATATTTATGGAGGACTGGTCATATGAAAGAAACTAAGGTTATATGAATAACTATGTTGCTGTTTTTAAAAGCACCACATTTACTTAATTTACTTATGAGTAACAAATTAATTTCAACAAAACAATACCATCTATACTTTTCAAGTAATATTGTTAATCTAAATTTCATTGGCTTGAAGTTTTGTTTGTATTTAACTTGATAAAATTTGTTTTGCTTCACAGCTGTATATAAGCTATAAGGAAAAAGACTTAGGGTTAGAAAGAGATTAGGGTCTAGACCTTCCCACTAAATGCCTGTGTGACCTTGAGCAAGTCCCTTCCCCTCTCTGGGCTTCAGTTTCTCTACTGGCAAGTGAGAGTGATGGACCCCATGATGTCTACAGAATCCTTCCCTGTCCTGAGATTCTTGATTTTAACATAGGAAAAAAGCCCTCCTGAAGTCCAAGTGTCACATTGCCCCCTTCTGGACCTTTGTAACATTCACCTGAATGAGATTATTAAAAACCCATAAGCCTACATGATGATGCTGAATATATTTTAGTCCAACTCCTTCCCCCTCATAAACAATTTAGAAAACCCAGTTTGAGTATTTTCCAATAGAAGTAATAGAAGACGAGCCAGGAAAGAGGGCAAAAAGCATTAAAGGAGCAGCTGCAGGTGTTGATATGGTGGTGGGGGTGGACTCAAGACACAGTAGTTATCTCCATCTCTTCTCCCAATATAATAAGTGGTATTGGCTGATCTTTATCAAATGCCTACTATGTGCCAAAAACCAATTTTTTAACCGATTAAAAAAATCCTTCCAACAATTCTTCCAGCCAAGCCAAGAACATCTGTGTCCTGAGCGGCTCCTGATTATTCCCACAATTATGCCCTTTTTCCTCTAAGTCTTTCCCATCCTATGAAGATGGTTCCTTTCTTATTTCCTTCTAGAAGCATTCTTGACTACTTCATACGGCCCCACTACTATCCTGGAGCACTTGAGACCTGCATCTCATAATCTGGTCCTTGACTTCATGATTTTTCCATCTCGTGGAAGTCAAGCCTTCCCACAAACTCTCCTTGAGAGCAGGGTCCATGTGCAGGGCATCACGTCCACCCTCTCCCATTCCGCATCACCTAGAACAGTGCTGCTCGCATGGGGCTTGACTCACAAGATGACTATCTCTACTGCATCCTCCAACTACTTCCTCTGTAGAGGAAATTGCTTGTACTTTGGGTAGCAATCGCTCATATTTACTCTAAAGTAGAAAAATCAAGCTTCTGATTTTCTTCTCCAAATGTGCTTCTTTCACATCTTGGTAAATTGCAACACATCTTTATAGCTGAAGCCAAAACCCTTGATTCTCCTTTTTACCTTATGTCTTGTGTTCAATTTGTCAGCAAATCTTCTTGGCTCTACCTTCAAAATATATTCAGAACGGGATCATTTTATCCCATTATTACCCAAATCACAGTCATTCCATTATTACCAGAGTCCAAGCCACAGCCGGGTTTAATTGGATTACAGTTGTGGTCTTTACAGCTGGTTTCAGAGCTTCTGTCTTTACCTGCCCCCTGCCGACCCCCAACATGGTCTGTCTTGAACACAACATCTGGGAAGATGCTTCTAAAAGATGTCAGATCAGGGACGCCTGGGTGGCTCAGTCAGTTAAACGTCTGACTCTTGATCTCAGCTCAAGTCGTGATCTCATGGTTCGTGAGATTGAGCCGCCCCATGTTGGGCTCTGTGCTGACTGACAGCTCAGAGCCTGCTTGGGATTCTCTCTCCCTCTCTCTCTACCTTGCTCCCCACTGGCATGCACATGCTCTCTCTCTCTTTCTCAAAATAAATCAACTTACAAGTAAATAAATAAAGGATGTCCAATCACTTCTCCATTCAAACCCTTTTGGTGGCTTCCCTTCTTCCTCAGAATAAAAGCCAAGACCCTTAAAATGGCCTTCAAAGCTCTGTCCAAGGTGGTCCTCCCTCCGGCATCATCTCCAGTCTCCCTTTCACCTACTCCACTCCAGCCACACTGGCCTTCTCGCTCTTCCTTGAGGGGATCAGGCCTGCTCCTACCTTCTGCAAACTCCTCCTTACCCTTTAAGGATCACTTTAAGTATTACCTCTTTCAGGAATCTTCCCCATCCGCCCACCTTAAACCTGGTGGAGTTCTCGTTTGTACTTCCAACATCTGTGGCTAGTACTGTGATTTTCTCCATCTTTTTGTACTATTATGACTTCTACATCAGACTGTTCATCTCATCAGATTGTAAGCCCATTAAGGGTAGTAATTGTGTTTGACTTATTTAAACTATATTCATAAGAGCTACAGTAATCAAGATGGTGTGTAAGGATAGACCAATAGATCACAATAAAGAGTCCAGAAATTGACCTACACATACATGGTCAGTTGTTTTTCCACCAAGGCACCAAGCCAATTTAATGGGGAGAAGGAAGTCTTTTTTTAACAAATGGTGCTGAATCAACTAGATGTCTGTGTAAATAAAAGTTGAACCTTGACTTTTATCCTATACCATACACAAAAATGAATTTGAGATGGATCATTGACTTAAAACCTAGGACCAAAAAGTTTCCGGAAGCATACACAGGATAATAAATCCATGACACTGAAGCAGGGCAAGCTTTTTGGACTAGATACAAAAAGCACAAACCATAGAAAAGAAAAAATTTGGTTAGTTCGACATCATCAGACTTAAAATTTTCTGGGTTATCGAAAGACACCATTAAGAAAACCAATAGAGAAATCACAGACTACACTAAAAATCTAGGGCTCTAAACAGCATCTGGCACACAATACATGCTCAATTAAGTATTTGTTGAACACATGTATAAAAGACCTGCCTCCTTCTTGTCACAACATACAGCTATCCTGACAGGTGCAAGAGATGTCAACACTCTGACTGTTGAGTGGGCAGTGCCGGTTAGAGGGAAAATCTATCCTACTGGAGGGAAAGAAAAGTTATCAAGGCTATTTATCAGTTGAGATAAAATGTGTCAAGTCAGCAAACTCAAGAGCTTGTCTACAGGTTACAAGGACCTGTAGTGAATCACATAAAATAAGGAGTTGGTAACTGCAGAACATTCACATGAGTAAATTAGCTAAAAATACAGATGGAATTTCACCAAATGGAGCAGGAAGCATATACCTCCTTCCTCATTGCCTCAGTAATGCCAATGATGTTATAATGAGAACTAGAGACATTGAAACTAGCACAAGATGGTGAAGCTACCAATGTTCTACCTAGAGGAAGTGGGAGGAGTTTTATCAACAAAACAAGGGGTCAGGAAGGAAAAAAATTTCATTGGGTAAAAAGGGTTAAATTGATCCTACATGCTTAAGAAACTGCTTCTGGGCATGGCATAGACCGAGGCTAAACATACATTCTGGTTTGCATAAGACTGTCTAAGCGTGTCCTGATGCAATTAACAGTAGCTGCTTTTTCACTCTCAAAAGTGTCCTTGTTTCCATATATAATATGATCATCCTACTTATATGTGGCATTCCTTCCTCTTACTTTGTTTGTTTTCTTCTTCCTCTTATTTGGGTAGTCACTGAGGATAAAAATAATCACGTAGTTGCATATCGGTTGTACTATTTGTTTTACCTATTAGCATCACTCTCTGGAAGGAATCTCAGGCCAAATGAGAGTGAGTGTTCATTCTGATGACCAGTGTAAGACTGGGTTGAGCAACTATACAAGCTGGTGTTTAAATTGCTTCCTTGCTCCCTACTCTAAACAGGTGAGCTGGGCAGGGGGAGTCTTCAGTGTTATTATATAGTTCTATTTTATTCCGAAAAGCACCAACTTTTTAATCAATATTTTAACCCACAATTTAATTTAAACCACAATATATTATTCATCGGGACTCTCTTTTAAAGACATGGAAACTGAGGCATGGAATGATCTAGTTAAATGACTTGTTTGGGATCATAATCTGGGGTAAAATTATCAGATGAGACTCCTATTTATGATCAATTTATTTTCAGTTCACCCTCACCACCATCATTCATTCAACAAACACGTATGAAACACCTATTATGTGCCATCAATGTCCTCTCCACACGATGCGTTATTCAGGACCCTAAGTCCTGGATAGTCACTGCATACGCATGGTCTAACATAGGCAATCTGTTGCTGGGAAAAGAATGTCAGGTGCTAATGTTCAATGTTTGAAGTAAGTTCCATGCTTCTACTTAAAAAAAAAAAAAAATTGACCAGAAGGAACCTGCAGTTTTACAGTAAGACAAATCTTTTTTTTTCAAGTTTATTTATTTAATTTTGGAGAGAGTGAGAGAGAGAGAGCACAAGCAGGTGAGGGGCAGAGAGAAGGAGAGACAGAATCCCAAGCAGTTTCCGCACCATCAGTGCAGAGCCAATGCAGGTCTTGAACTCATGAACTGTGAGATCATGACCTGAGCTGAGATCAAGAGTTGGACACTTGGCCGACTGAGCCACCCCGGTGCCCCTGCAGTAAGACAAATCTTACTTGTACTCCCAATTTGTACTTTAAGGGTTCAAGCAATAGTGGGTTATGGAGCACTTTGATGGGCAGAGGGAAGAGGTTCTTACATCCAGTGATGGAAATAACATTCAACCTTTCTACTGTATCTTTCTAATCTAAATATCTTTTGTAAGTCTCAAAAAGAATCCTTCAGGGGCACCTGGGTGGCTCAGTCGGGTAAACATCTGACTCTTGGTTTCCGCTCAGGTCATGGTCTCACAGTTCGTGAGTTCGAGCCCCATGTTAGGCTCTGCGTTAAGAGCATGGAACTTGGGATTCTCTCTCCCTCTCTCTCTGCCCCCTCCCTGGCTCTTGGTAGCTCTCTCTCTCTCTCTCCCTTTCTCTCTCTTAAAATAAATACATAAACTTTAAAAAAGAATGTTTCATGATGCTGCTCTTTTACATGATAAAACCAACTACAGTCTTTAATTAGTATTTTGAATGGCTCATACATTTACATTAACAGCATCACCTTTGGTGTCTTTGATTCCTGAGCCAATTGATCTGCCACAGCTTTGAAATCTCAGACAGCAATCCATTCATATTAACCTAATTTGAAAATAAATCAACTGCTTTCCAGCCCTCTGAATTATGAGGGCTCCTCTCTGTTCTGGTAACCTCTGGAATGGAGTTGGTTTTTAAAGGTAGAAAACAGCTCTTTGCCATAGTAATCATTTAACAAAATGAATACATAAGAAGAGGGTTGTTTCTTCTTAACAGCTCAAGCTTCAAAATCAATTCATATATACATAAATGGCTGCTACTAAGAAAATTTCTAGGTAGGTAGCTAGGTACTATGGATAATGGGAACTTTAAAATTGCATTGAAATTTACTAGATGATCTCAATTAACTATTGTGGCCTTTGTTTAATAATAATTGTTACAGCAATAATAATAGCTAGCTCTTATATATTACATATTACATGGTAGGCAATATCTTATGTGCTTTATGTGTACTAACGATTTAATCTAGAAGTCTGGGAGGTAAGTATTAATATCTCTACTTTACAGAAAAGGGAGGTTTAATCAGCATAGGGAGGTCATCAGGCAACTCTACCCATCTGGGATTCAAACCCAGTCAGTGAGGCTTCAACTTGGGCATCTTAACCACTATAAAGGGCTATATAGTTATTTCCAGAATGTTCTTACAACAGTGAAGTACATTTTTTTGTTTAGGGTTTAACATTTGGCATAAGGAAAGTTGAATACGTTGTTATATCCATCTCTAGTCTAGTACAAAGCAGGCTTTCAATAGGTGTTGTGGGTGAATGAATGAGTTAATTAAGTCTAGAATTATCATAGGCTTCCTCTTAGTTACCTCACTGTCTATTACCAATAGTTTCCTTCTTCCTCTTCTTATTGCCCACCCTCCACCCTACCAACTTGGTTAATGATAAATTTATCCTGTCTTCCCTCTGCTAAGTCCTAACCAACAGGCTTGTACTTCTCATCTTTCAGTGATCAGACATCCTGCTGAGAACACACAAAGGCAGCTGACAATCCAGGGGGGTCTGTCAGCCCAGAAGAAGCACCAGGGTCACTGAGAAGAAGCAGAGATTGTCCATTTGGGGAGCACAGGGACTTCTAAGACTGAAACTCTCTTGCCTCATCCCCCAAGATCTGCACCAGCCATAGGATGCTTCACTTATTTATTCAACATTTACTGAGCCTCTCCCAAATGTCAACTGTGCCCGACATCAGACACATCAGACACATAAGACATTGAATGAGAAAGACATTGTCTTACTTTTTACTGTGATCACTACCTCTCCCACAACAGCTCCACAATCATGTAATCTTATTCTCTTAATCTCTTCATTATTGATCTCCACATCTTTTGGGGATACTCTCTCTCTCTCTCTCCACTTAGTACCTGCATGGAGATCATTATTCATTCATTTATGTATTAGGTGAGCACCTACTATGTGACAAAGACTGTTCTAGGTGTAGGGGATATGATAATGAGCAACGTGGAAAGCACTTCTGTACTAACGGGGTTCATAATAACCTCCAAGACTATTCATTCAAAACTATCCTTCATTCTTTCAGTTTCCTTAAAGAACATAAAATTACATAAAGTAACAATTACAACAGTATGTTGCATTTTTAACACATACAGATGTAACAATTATAACAATAATAGCAAAACAAGGGGGAGATGGGAATGGAGCTCTAAAGGAGTACAATTTCTAGACCTCACTGCAATTATGTTAGTATAAATTTAAAATAGGTTCTGATAAGTTAAAAATATATTTTAAGCCCTAGAGTAACCTTTCAGAAAATAACTAGAAATATATAGTTAAAAATCATTAAAAGGCAGAAGAATATGCAGAAGAATGAAGTTAGACCTCTACCTCACGCCGTAAACAAAAGTTGTCTCAAAATGCATCAAAGACCCAAATTAAGAGCTAACACTATAAAGCTCTTAGAAGAAAGCATGGGCATAAATCTTCACAACTGTGGGTTAGGCAATCATTTGTCAGCCTGTGACAAAAGCACAAGCAACAAAAACAAAAATAGAAACTGGTCTCATTGATTAAAAACTGTAATGCTTCAAAGGATGCCATCAAGAAAGTGAAATACAACCTGCAGAATGGAGGAAAAAAATTTTTTGCAAATCATGTATCTGGTAAGGGACTTGTATCTAGAGTCTAGAAATAGAACACAATAATAAAAAGATAAATAATCCAATTTAAAACCTGCAAAGGACCTGAATAGACATTTATCTAAGAAGATACATAAATGGTCAATAAACATATGAAAAGATGCTCAACATCATTAGTCACCAGGGAATGCAAAATCATAGTAAGACCTCTTCACACCCACTAGGATGGCTAGAATCAAAAAGACATACTAACAAGTGTTAGCAAGGATGTGGAGAAACTAGAACCCTTGTATCCTGCTGAGGGGAATGTAAAATGGTTCAGCCCTTTGAAAAACAATTGGTCAGTTTTTAAAAACAGCTGAATATAGTTATCAGCAATTTCACTCCTCTGTATATACCTGTAAGAAATGAAAACATATGTTGACACACAAACTTTTATACAAGTGTTCCTAGCAACATAATTCATAATAGCTAAAAAGTAGAAACACCCAAATATCCATCAACTGATGAAGGGATCAATAAAATGTGGTACACCCACGATCTCGTGGTCCGTGAGTTCGAGCCTCGCGTCGGGCTCTGGGCTGATGGCTCAGAGCCGGGAGCCTGTTTCCGATTCTGTGTCTCCCTCTCTCTCTGCCCCTCCCCCGTTCATGCTCTGTCTCTCTCTGTCCCAAAAATAAATAAACGTTGAAAAAAAAAATTTAAAAAAAAAAATGTGGTACACCCAGATGATAGAATATTATTATGCCATCAATGAAAAGAATTGAAGTACTGACATATGCTGTGACATAGACAAACCTTGAAAACATCGTGCTAAGTGAAAGAAACCAGTCACAAAGGACTATATATTGTATGATACGATGTACATAAACTGTTCAAAATAGGCAAATCTTTAAAAAGAGAAAGCAGATTAGTAGTTGACTGGGGTTTCGGGAGGGGTTGGGAATGCTGTTAGGCACAGCAGTGTTTCTTTTTAGGGTAATGAAAATGTCCTAAGATTGATTGTGGTGATGGATGCACAACTCTGTGAATGTATGAAAAGCCATTGAATCATATACTTTAAATGAGTAAATTGTATATTTAAAATATATCTCGGGGCGCCTGGGTGGCGCAGTCGGTTAAGCGTCCGACCTCAGCCAGGTCACCGTCTCGCGGTCCGTGAGTTCGAGCCCCGCGTCGGGCTCTGGGCTGATGGCTCAGAGCCTGGAGCCTGTTTCCGATTCTGTGTCTCCCTCTCTCTCTGCCCCTCCCCCGTTCATGCTCTGTCTCTCTCTGTCCCAAAAAATAAATAAACGTTGAAAAAAAAAATTTAAAATATATCTCAATAAAGCTACTAAAATACACTTAAAATAATGAGAGGAATTAAAATGTTACACTAGAAAATATTCACTTAATGCAGACTACCCAGCCAGCTGCCTCCAAATCTTTTTCCATAACTACCTCGACCATGTTTTGGATTAAATATCCTTCTGCTCCCAGACGATTCATGTTCTCTTTTCGGCCATTTATATCTCTACCTGTAACTTCCATTCTTGTTCACATTCTTAATAGCTATCTCCCCTTTCTTGCCTACAGGTCTTTGCCCAGACTGTCTAAATGCATAGAATAAAGAATTATGCAATCCTGGAATGTTAGAAATGGAAGACATCTCCATGCTCTTCTCTCCCACCTCTTCATTTCAGAGATGAGAGGACAAAGGCCCAGAGAGGTTATATGACTTCTCCATGGTCTCCAAAATACTTTGTCCTTGCTCTCCTTCCCCCAAAAGCCCTCTTTAATTAAGCAAATGTTTCCTTATCTTTCTACCCAACCTCTGATACTTTTCTTTACCGCATTACTCACAGGTATCAAATGCATTGATTACAAGACATCATTCACATTTAAACTCAAATCTTGCATACCAGAGGATAAAAGCAATTCTTTGATCTCTGTAGCCACTACATCTGCTCTCAGCTGCTGCAGCTTTTCATTTGTTGTTACGAGGAACAATTCAAAATTCACGGGAGGCTGGCTCCTATGAGCTCCAAGTTGACTCCTGGCTTGGACAGCCTGGAGAAGACATAGGGATCAATTCCCTGCCTGGTTTCCATAAAGGACACCCCCTCAACTCACCTCACAGAGAACCATTCCTAAGGTCTTCATAAAAGAGCACTTTAGTGCATATAAAATATGGCATCTCTACATTTTTAAATGCTCTCAGGAAAGAAAATGGTAACAAAGGGCATTTACATTTCTTTATCCATTTATACCTAGAAGTATACCAGGATCAAAGACTAAGTTGCTTTTTAAAAAACAAATAAGTATTCATCTTGATGGGAAACAGAAAAGCTTCTAGGGGGGCAGGAAATTCATAAATCATGCAGTCATTCTGGACTTTACATGAAGAGAAAATACATCAAAACCCCACTGGCCTTTCATCTGAAGGGAGCCTGATATATAATGATGTAAATCCATTAATGAACATGAGTTGTGGAGTCAAAAATCACACAGGCCTACCTGGCTTGGAAAAGCAAAATAAACTGCTCTGAAAAACAGTATGGAGGTTCCTCAAAAAATTAAAAATAGAATTACCCTATGACCCAGCAATTGCAGTACTAGGTATTTATCCAAGGGACACAGGTATGCTGTTTCGAAGGGGCACATGCACCCCAATGTTCATAGCAGCACTATCAACAATAGCCAAAGTATGGAAAGAGCCCGAATGTCCATCGATGGAGGAATGGATAAAGAAGATGTGGTATATATACACAATGGAGGATTACTCACCAATCAAAAAGAATGAAATCTTGCCATTTGCAACTATGTGGATGGAACCGGAGGGTATTATGCTAAGCGAAATTAGTCAGTCAGAGAAAGACAAATATCATATGACTTCACTCATATGAGGACTTTAAGATACAAAACAGGTGAACACAAGGGAAAGGAAGCAAAAATGATATAAAAACAGGGAGGGGGACAAAATACAAGAGACTCATAAATATGGAGAACAAACTAAAGGTTACTGGAGGGGTTGTGGGAGGGGGGATGGGCTAAATGAATAAGGGGCACTAAAGAATCTACTCCTGAAATCATTGTTGCACTATATGCGGACTAACTTGAATGTAAATTAAAAAAAAAATAATTAAAAATTTAAATATTAAAAAAAGAAAAAGGAGAGTCAGGGCCTTCCCACGTCTGACTGTGCCCCTCCTGCTCCAAGAACTGCTTGGCACAGGCTTCTGCACAGAGGACCTTCGCGATTGAGGAAGAGAAAGGCAAGTGTAATTAGAGACACTTTGTTCCCTAGAGCGGCACCGTTTGGGGGCTGATTGAGGGAGTGATTACACAATGCTGAAGAGGCAGGTTAAGTGCTGCCCACCAGGGAGCCAGGAGGCTTTGGAAGCCAGTTCTGAGAATGACATACTGTTCCATAGTGCTTGCTAATTGACCCGGTATTTCTGGATGAAAAAATTTCCCCAAGGAGTGGTGTTAAAGTAGATAATGAGGATCTCTCATCTCACAGAGCAGTTCAGAGGCAGAGTTTGAGCTCTGGAGACTAGATATTATTTCAGTGCATCAAATGGCAAGAAGATCACCGATTGAACACAAAACGATTCGGTAGGTGCATCAAGGTTTCCACTGTGATTCTCAGCCCACACTCCGCTCTCCCGGCCCTGTACTACCTTAGTTGGAATAATTTTATGAATTATTTATAATTGTAAAGATAAGGCGTGTATAGGCGAACAGCCATAAGGTCCACGAAAGGGCACATTTCTGAGAGCTTCATGAAAATAGTCACTCACTATTCACTGAAGCAGGGATCTAGTCCTACATAAGGAAAGATATCTGCCAAGTGCAGGAAAAGTTCTGGACCCACGAGTTCCCAACCGTTGACAGTGAAATGAAATTGGGCTGAAGGTGGAGAATCCGAGGAGCTCTATCATATTTTACTCTGTATACTTCTGCGTGTGCCGTTTTTACTATGATCACCACAGAGATTTTCTTGGCCTAGGGGCTAAAAATATACGTTTATCTCCACCAATATCTGGAGGTTGTGGCCTGTCTCTGATGACCATGGATGTAAAAGTGACTCCTCCCCGATATGGTAAACCACTCCCCCCACCCCGGACTGAGATGGTCTAGTCCACTACTCCAAAGTTGCGATTTTTAAAAGTTTGCAATTCAGAAATAAGATGGCTTAGAAAGAAATGAAACTTGGCACCACATTAAATCAAGTGGTTGAAATGGTGACATTGCTTATACAGAATAGATTCCCAAACAGAAGTAGACACTCAAATATTGGTGATGAACATACATGACACTTAGGGAGCCAGTATCCTGCACTGGGCCTGGAAGACCATGGAGAGGGAGCTAAGCCTCTTTTCGAGAAGGCATCTGTAAATATTTTGTTGTTTGTTTCTCTTGAAGCTGGGGCTTTGGGAATCCTGAAGAAAACAGTGCAATGAGCCCTGGGCCCAGGATCATGGGGAAAAATTCTCTTCTCAGTCCCTGATGCTTTGGAATATTCAGGAACAATCCCAGAGATATATTTAGCTGTTGCCTGGGACTTTGTTCCCAGACAGATTTGGGGGCTGGGAGTGGGTGGTGCATGACGCTGGGAGAAAGACGAGTCTCTGTCAGGCGGCATCTTCTCTTTTGTGCCACTGAGCAGGAGTCCCAGAGTAAGGGGACCAGGTTACCTCTGCGTGGAGGAGCACTTGCCAGGGGAGGACAAGCGATGGGTGAGAGGATTGGGAGGTCCTGCTGAGCCCTCCTCTCCTGAGCCAACTTGAGTCAGGAGCCTCATGACAGAGCTGTGCTGAAATGGTGGTCGTGTCAGAGGCTGAATCTGGTCCTGAGGATTTTAAAGTCTGTGAGGGTCCCCAGAGGAGGGCATTTTAAAACACTCTTTGGAGCCTGGACGAAGTGCAAAACATGGAGGGACTCTGCAGGGGGAACAGATGTGAGAGGTGTGCCTGCCTCGGGCAGTAGCACTCCAAAGGCAGAGCTTGGCCAGTACCCTGTGGGCCGGGTCAGAATCTAAGCGCCATCCCAGGTTTCTCTCTTCCCTTCACCTAGTCCTGTAAGCCCCCCCACTTCAATACCACCCCAGTCCTTTCACCCATCAGCCTGACTCCTGCACGACTGGATCCCACAGAAGACGGAGAGGCACATGCAGGGACGAGCCAATAAAAGTCTTAAAATATTTTGAAATTTGATCTATCTTTTTCAAGGCATCTCAACAATCATCATAAGAAAAATCAGAACATGCACTTTATTAGGCATTTTATGGTTATCTTTGCCTAAATTCTAAATTGCATGTTAGGCTGATGAGGGCAATTGCCCCCTAATGGTCTAAATCCTGCCCTGGACCTAGCTGACTGAAACAGCCTCCTGACAGCCTTTCCTGCATGCTGTCTTTCCCAGCTCCACTCTATCCTCCAGGAAACCATCTGCAGGAGCTTTCTAAAATTTAGGTATTACTGCTCTGCTTAAACGAACTTCACTCAAATGAATATGGAACAGGGGTGCCTGGATGGCTCAGTTGATTAAGCATCCAACTCTTGGTTTCGGATCAGGTCATGATCTCACGGCTTCGTGGGTTCGAGCCCCACATTGGGATCTGTGCTGGCAGTGCAGATCCTGCTTGGGATTCTCTGTTTCCCTTGCTCTCTGCCCCTCCCCTACTCGTGCTGACTCTGTCTTTCTCCAAAGAAATAAGTAAACTTTTAAACAAAATTTAAAATGAATATTGGGTGGAATTCAATCTCCATTGCATGGTCTAGAAAGCTCTTCGAGATCTGGCTTTTGATTTTATTTCTAGTCTTATTTCTCATGTCCCCTGCTCCCACTTGCCCCACTCCATATGCCCTGATAGGATCCAGGGCATGCTACCCCAAATACGGCACCTTGATATATTGAGTATTGTAAGCAGGAGAGTCCGTTTGACTTCCTTCTCCCCTGAAACATGCTATAAAATCTTCAGGTGAGGGGTGCCCTCCCTGTACCTGAAGAAAAGGAGCATCCTTATCTCTGAAGACAAGGGGCACCAGTTAGAATCCTAACAATTAGGCCTTGCTAAGCTTCCCCCAATTTATACACTTACCTCATACAGTGGTCCCTCCTTATCCTTGGGGGATGTGTCCCAAGACCCTGAGTGGATGTCTGAAACCACAGAGACTACTGAGCTCTGTGGATACTATGATATTTCTTCTATGTGTATATCTATGATAAGGTTTAATTTATAAGTTAGGAACAGTAAGAGATTAACAGCAATAGCTCATAATAAAATAGAACAATTACAACAATATGCTGTCATAAAAGCCATGTGAATGTGGTCTGCCAAAATATCTTATTGGACTGTACTCACCTTTCTTGTGAAGATGTGAAATGATAAAATGCCTGTGTGGTGAGATGAGGTGAATGACGTAGGCGTGGTGACCTAGCGTTAGGCTACCCTTGACCTTCTGCAGATAAGACAGAAGGAGAATCTTCTACTTCGGGGCCCCACTTGACCTCAGGTAACTGAAATCGTGGAAAGCAAACCCGCGGATAAGGGGGGACCACTGTACTCCTTGACTTATCATAGTGTTCCTCCACGACTCTCCACTCCTCATCAAACCCAGCATAAAATACTCAGCTCTGTTTCTGTAGGTCTTCATTTCCTTGTAAAGGCTCCCATGTTGCATCAAACTTAGGTTAAACACTTGTGTACATTCTTCTCCTGTTAATCTTTGTCAATTTACTTTTCAGACCCAGCCAAGGACTCTAGGAAGGTCCAGGAGCACTTTTCCTCCCCTACAGCCCTATATTTGAGAACATCAAAATACTTGAGGGCCCACAAGCATCCCATGCTGCTTCACGCCTCCACGCCTTGGTACATGACGTTCCTTCTACAGGGACTGTTTTCTTTAACCTGTTCCCCCTTGAACCTTCCAAACTCTACCCCGCTGTGCAGTCTTCCTCAACTCCTTTAAGTCTACGGTACTCTCAGAGTATTTCATGCGCCTGTCTGTGCACATCTGTCTCTTGTGTGAACATCTCTATCTGTCTAGACAATAAGGGTACTGAGGGCAGGGAGGATGTTCTATTCACCTCTCTCTCTAAATAGTGCCTGGCACATCATAGGTACTCAATACTTGTTTATGGAATAGATGAATGAGTAAACAAATTAAAACAGAGTTATTTTGTTGGTAAGCACAACAATTATTTTAAATTCTTGTTTTACAAGAGATTAATTCCATCCTTTTTCTTATTTCAATCATCTAATGGTTAAAATTCTACTTATTATTCAAACGTCTCTTCTCTTCTCTTCTCTTTTCTCTTCTCTTCTCTTCTCGATACTTCAGGCAGAACACAGCTCTTCCTCTGGTATTTCCCGCACGAACCCTGTGTTTTCCTTGAACATCTTCACATTCTGTCTAGTGTTTGTGCTACTTGTGTACATATTTGTCCTCCCTACTGGAATGTGGGGTTCTATGGGGCAAGTCCTCAATCTTATTAACTTCAGGATTCTGGACACCGAGTACCCAGGAGGAGTTCATAAATGCCACGTGAATTGATCTGAGTTGTGCAGATATTTTAAAGGGTAGTGTGGATCCCAGAAGATACAGAAATAGATATTTCTTTCATATACTTCTCTGGTGGAAAAACAACAGCAACAGCAACCACAACACTAAAACAACTGTTCTATGATAAAGAAAATATAAAGGCAAAAAAAAAAATTGAAAACAACCAAACAAAATCCCAAAACTCTTTGAAGTATCTTCTCTTTTAAAAATTTTTTTTTCAATGTTTATTTATTTTGGGGACAGAGAGAGACAGAGCATGAATGGGGGAGGGGCAGAGAGAGAGGGAGACACAGAATCAGAAACAGGCTCCAGGTTCTGAGCCATCAGCCCAGAGCCTGATGCGGGGCTCGAACTCACGGACCGCGAGATCGTGACCTGGCTGAAGTCGGACGCTTAACCGACTGCGCCACCCAGGCGCCCCTGAAGTATCTTCTCTTGAAACAAGGGCACATTTGTTACATGTGCCCCCAGCCGGAATAACTCTGGCTGGAAAATTTCTGAAACATTGTGGGTTTGGTGAGATGCCCTGTTGTTTTTCTAGAACATTCTAAGGTTCCCAGTGAAGCACACCTCAAATGTGGGTAGACATTCCTAAGAAGGCTATTTGAGTTGGAAGCATCAGAATGTTTACAGACCAGCATTTGCTCCAGCCCACAGACAATAAAAACAGCCCAATTATGGCTTCCTTTTGGAAGGTTAAAATGATCACAGTAAGAATAAAAAAGGCTCCATATTCCTTTGTTTTTATTTTTAGGGTGTGATATGTTAGCAGCCTCCAGCAGAATTTGCTTTATTTTAAAGCATGCGAAATAATCCCTGCTCTATTTTCAAGACCTTCTCTGCACGTCTCAATTCCTCCAGAGCAGTTCTGCAAAATACACATCCATGCACTTGCCTTTTGCCCTTCTCCCTACTCCTTTCCTTCTTTATGTTTATACTTCCCCAGGGGAGCCAAAGCCAACACTAATTAGCAGTGAATTAAATCTTACCTCCAGGACACCAGAGGGTCAGTGTTTACCCAGGGTTCCAAGGCATCCCTGCTCTCCTTCCCACAGGCTCAGACTCACAGTTAAATATCCAGCCCTGAAGGGAAGTTCTGAGATCAGAATCAATTATGCAATTTATTCCTAAAGTTTTATCTTTCCTATCATAAAATATCTTTTTCCTGCCAGGGTAGTTTTACCTACCTAGCTTGCTAGGACTGGAACACATTTGCTCCTTACCTCTTTCAGCCTTTAAGACCCTACTGAAATATGACCTTCTTCATGTTTTCTTTGCTCTACTTACCTACACAATTAGTTGCTTCTTCCTCAGTCCCACTGAGTTCAATCTTGATATTCCCATATCTTATGTCATCTTGATATCCCACATCTTACGTTCTATCAGTTCATATTCTAATTGTATTTTGTCTCTCTAGACTGATCTCTGCTGCTTATTTATCTCATATCTTCAATATTCCCCAGCATCTAACCCTAGGATATGAGAGGCACCAAATAAATATTTTTTAAAAGAAAAAGGATTAAGACATAATATATGAAAGGCACTGTAACAGAAACTTGTAAACTGCAAACTAATAGCACATTTTGAAGGACATTTGACAGAAGCCACACTTTCAGTTGGTGTTAGCATAGTATTGTTAGCATTTTATTCATTCTAACAGTGAAAAAATAAAGGTACTTCTTTTAAGCGTTTACACTATACCAGATACTGCACTCTGTTATGGATTTAATCATTATAACAAACTCTGTTTGATGATATTAAAATTCCCATTGCACTGATGAATAACTAACATTTTAGAGAGGTGAAAGAATTTGTCCAAACTCAAAGAGCTGGCAAGTAGCAGGGAGGACAAGGGACCCAAGCCTACCTGACTCCATTTGCTGCCTCTCTTTGCTGTATATTACTGTGGAACTTAATGCTCTAGGGAACCAGCAACCACCACGAAGTCCAGACTTGGGCATGACATGAATCAGCCATAGTAGCGAGGGCAGGCAGGAGAATCAGAAAGGAGTATTCTTTGTTTTTGGATAAACCACTGGGCCCGATCAACATCAGTAACAGTTAATACACAAATTAATTTTTTCTTCATTCCCAGCTTCGTAATGGGCTTATCACCACTGCAAAGTAGCCAAATTGGCTTGATGAAACTCTAGATAACTCTGTGCTTTTGAATGACAACCTATAGTGAGAAAGTTCAAAATGGGTCATGATTATTATCATTATTGCTAAATGAGTCCAAATGCCTCAAAGGTTATAAATAAATAAGAGCAATCCTTGCTATACATGTACACGCCATAGAAAAAACAAGCTATACTTTAAGCTACAACCACAATTCAGGTCATTTTGGAATAGAATACCGATTGAAAGTTTGGCAGCCTCTACAAGAAAGTGAAATTATAAGCCAATTTCACTCCCTAACCATAGATATCAAAAATGTAAAATAAAATAGTAGTGCTAAATCAAATCCAACAATATATTTATAAAGGCATCTCTCAATAAAATGTCTCCCAAGAATATAAGCCTTGCTTAACAATAGAAGATGTACGAATTTTATTAAGCACATAAATTAATCAAAGGAGAAAAGCAAAAGGGTATCTCAGCAGGTGCAGAAAAAGCATTTGTTAAAACTGTACACTCATTATTAATAAAATATCAGCAAACTAGGTGCAGAGGGGAACTTGCTCAAACAAGTTAAGTCTATCTACCAAAGACCTATAGCAAATATCTTTTTAAGTGGCTCAATATTAGAAGCAGTCTTGGGGTGCCTGGGTGGCTCAGTCAGTTGAATGTCCAACTCTTGGTTTTGGCTCAGGTCATGATCTCACGGCTTTGTGGGCTCAAGCCCCACACCAGGCTCTGCTCTGGCGGCATGGAACCTGCTTGGGATTCTCTCTCTCTCTCCCTCTCTTTCTCTGCTCTTCCCCCACTCGTGCTATCTCTGTCTCTCTCAAAATAAATAAACTTAAAAAAAAAAACAACAAGCTGTCTCTTCCTACAAAGTCAGGAAGAAAACAAGGATGCCTTCCAATACTGCTTCTATTCAATGTTTATTGGAACCTCTAGCCAATGAAAGACGACGATAACTAAATATTGAAAAGAAAGAAATAAAATTATTCTTATTTTCAGACACATATTTTAAACATAGAAAATCCCAGAGTCCCTACTCAGAAACCGTTAGAACTAATAAGTAGGTTTAACAGTGTTTCTAGACACAAGATTAGTGTAAATCCAGTAACATTCGTATTCACCATTAATACTCTGGTAACAATAAAGAAATAATATATATTCCATTGACAAGAGTAGCAATAAAATTCCTGAGAAACCTAAGCATAAATCCAATAAAGGAGCTGAGAGAGACATAAATTAGGAAAATTATGAAAGCTTATGGGAGAACATAAAAGAAGTTCTAATAAATGGAAAGACACCATGTTTAGTAAAGGAATGCTCAACATCATAAAGATGTAAACTCTCCCCCAAACGAACCTATAAGCCTAAGGGATTTCAGTTGAAATCTCTACTGTTCTCTGTTTTTGCGTGGTGGTATGCTTAAAACGGTATATTTGGTCTTTTGTTCCATGGCACCCACGTGCAAACAGACCTGTTTGAATTTCACAACACAGACTGGTACTGCAAACATCTAAACCTTCTAAAAGAGGTATGAGCAAAACTATTACATATGGGTGGTTCAGAAGAGCCGCAGAAACCCAGAGTTTTGAGCAATTTTGGACAAGGCAATGAGTTGTACTGGGCATGGAACTGGGGGGAATCTTTTTCAGCATTTCCATGAATTAGCTAAAGCAGGAAATGTTCAGCAGATGATTGTAAACCCGACAAGTTGAAAAGTTGAGATGGGGTGTCTGGGTGGCTCAGTCAGTTAAGCATCCGACTTTGGCTCAGGTCATGATCTCGGTTTGTGGGTTTGAGCCCCATGCTGGGCTCTGTGCTGACAGCTCAGAGCCTGGAGCCTGCTTCAGATTCTGTGTCTGCCTCTTTCTCAACCCTTCCCCCACTCACACTCTGTCTCTCTGTCAGAATAAATAAACATTTTTAAAAAACTAAAGAAAAAAAAAAGTTGAGAAAATCAAAATCTACCTAAGGAAGATTTCATAAAAGTAAATGAGCTTTTAGGAAGGGGGAAGATAAGGTAGGAAAGGAAGTGCCAATGAGGTCTTATAAGGAGAAAAAAAACTCGAAAATAATTGCCAACCACATTGAAGGTGGTCAGGGATGGGGAGCATGGAATGACCTTGGAACAGCAGTCCTTAGAACTTTGAAGATATCAATCAGGCATCGCTGTTTCAACAAGCAACCTAGATATCAAAATCCAGGGTGCAGTGACTCCTAAAAGTGGCAGAAAGACATTGGAATGCTTAAGCTCTTCAGCTATTTGATAACATTATTTCCCATGAGAAAATCTAAACAAAAATTGGTTGGGTTGACTGAGCAGGCAAATTATCTAGATTCTAAATCTTTCATTTCAAACATAAAAGTAATAAGGAACTAAGGTTGTAGAACATTGGTGGTGTCATTTAGAAAGGAGATACAGCTTTCCCCCACTTTCCAAAAGTAGAGGGTTCGTATGAAACCTTTCATAAGCTGAAATGGCAGAAAAGTGAAGGAGCCATTACCATTCATTTTTATGGGATTTTTTTTTAGCATTCCCAGACCCCCAAAATACCCTTCTTGGGCTTTTCTAATCCTTTGGGACACGTTTTGCTAGCAGATGCTCAAAATAAATTGCGACAAAGCACAGATGCTCACAGACAACAGCTCAAAGCTCTGTGAGGCTCGTGTGCCCAGTGTAGTTCCCGAGGAAGGAGCTCGGTGTGGCCTCTGCCACTGTTCCGGGTGTACTGCCCCCATAGAGGCTCACGGCAAAGCCGATGCTGAATCCATGTTCACTTTTTGCCTTTTTTCATAAAAGCCAAAATCTTCTGCAGATTTCTCTCGGTGAGTGAAAACAGGTACCGATGTAGGTTTTTTGGTAAAAGCGGGATGGTGTAATGTGAACTTACAAAAGCGGGGGATACCTATAAGAGCAGAATGGAAGTGGGAGGGCTGGAGTTGAACCACCAACAGCACACTGTGTCAAAACTATTAACCTGTGACGTGCTGCTAGAATTTCTCAGAACACAAACCCAGGGACAGGTGAGTTACGCTTCACGGCCACTCTGCTCCTTGGACCAGAGATGTTAGGTCATTGAACGTGTAAAGAATTCAGAACCCGGAATAAAACAAGTCTTTTCCTCCCGTGTCTTTCTTCCCTCCAGCCCATCAAGTACCACTGACCTTCCATGCTGTTTAGGAAATGCCTTCCTTCTGCCAAAAATGAACGGCAAGTTGCTTGGCTGGATGGATATGCATGCGCTTTGTGACCTCATGTCAGTTTTCCTCTGCAGTCTTACTTCTTAACACATCCTCAGACCCAAGTGACCTGAGGCCACAAGCAGATTGGCTGTTTCCTGGTTTCCCTTGATGACCCAAACACACTCGTGGACTCTTAGGAACACAAAGTAGAGGACCCCCCACGATTATTTCATCTCTCACTTTGTATATGAGAAACAGATCCAGAGAGGAAAGAGACTTACTAACTGGTGGCCAGGGACAAAACAAGAACCAAATTTCTTTAATTTGTTTGTTTCCACTGTGTCAGCCCAACAGAATATATGCATTTGTAAAACAAATTGTTAGGATTTTAAAACAGAGCTAAGGGGAAAAAAATAAACAGTTTAGTAAATAGTTTTATTTTAAATCAACTCGAAAGAATATTTGGAAGATACAAATATTTCCTCCTGATTAAGGAGGGCTTTATTACTAAATAGCCCAAGGCCACACTCTACTACATTCTCCACAAGAGAATAATCTAGAAGATAAAATAACGTTTCTTCTCATGTGCAAAATTTCTCTGATAAATTTTGTGACGGCAGAAAAGTATATCTCCCTTAATATGTAAGTGGCTTTCTAGTCTGTGTCATCAGTCCTCAAAACACTCCTAGGCCAAATCAATATCGTAGTATTGTATCCCATATTATGAAGTGGCATCACAGGCATTCGCCACATGTAATCTTGCCTTATTATTTATCGTATGGTTGCCTTCTATCTCCAACTACCATTTAATAAGAGCCTACAGTAAATAGCAAGCCCTCAATAAGTGGAATGAACATAGCATTTGTCATTCAAACCAAGACACTTTTGAGCATAGAAGGGGTTGCTATTAATAATCACACTGGGACAACAGGTGCAAACCAGGGCTGTCGCTGGCAAAGTGGGACATATGAGCACCCTATCAATAAGTGACGAGCCACTGCTGGCTGGCTCAGTCAACATCTTTACTAACTCTTTTCTCCCTTCCTCGACTTCTGCTATAGAAGCTGGAAGGCCCCCGTGCTCTTTCTCCCCGACAGCTAGGGCTGGCCCGGAGACACAGTTCTGGCAAATGGGACCTTAGTAAGGGATTTTTGATATCTTATGCTTCCCGATAAAATGGCATAGTTGTAAGTGGCCCAGCTCCTTTCCCTTTCTTCCTGTGTGGACCTTGTCTGGAGGTTTCATGGCCAGCTAAGCACACTGAAATGATAACCATGACAGCAAGACTTCGGAAGAATGGCCGAGCAGAAAGATAGCAATAAACTAGGTCTCTGATGGCAACTAAAACAAAGCTATCAATGGCTTCTTGCTATATATGAATTGTGTCTTCCCCAGAATTCACACATTGATGCCCGAAGCCCTGGTGTGTTGGTATTTGGAGACAGGATTTAGGTTTAGATAAGGCCACAAGGGTAGGGCCCCCACGATGGGATTCGTGTCCTTAGGAGATCAGGGAGTTCCCTCTCTCTGCCATGTGAGGACACAGCAAGAACGTGGCCATCTGAAAGCCAGAGACAGTGCTCATCAGAACCCGAGCTTGCTGGCACCGTGGTATCGGACTTCCTACCTCCAGAACTGTGAGAAAATCAGTTTCTGTTGTTCAAGGCTCCCATTTTATGGTATTTTGTTATGGCAGCCTGAGCAGACCAAGACACCTATCTAGATCTCTTTTTCTATGTGAAAATAAACCTCTTTTAGCCAAGCTAATAGACCTCTTTTTATTCCTTGCAGCCAAAAGCATCCTTAACTTAGAATAGCTACTATTATTTGGTTCCAATTAGTTGATACAGATTTTCTTTAATCCTTACAACCGCCCTGAAAGGTGCCTGCAATTTACCCTCATTTTTACGATGAAGAAACTGAACGCAAGAAGGACTTGATAACTTGTCCAAAGTTGTACAGGCAAGAAATATCAGTTGGATTTCCAGCTCAGGCCTCTCTGACCTCAGAGCCTGTGCCTCACACACAACAGATGCTGCTGCGTTACCTGGTCTCACGAGCAGGAGCCGTGAGTGTCGCAGGCAATCCCCCGAAAAGATGTTGCTAGAAAGAAGAAGGATGAAAGCGAGATGATTCTCCCTGACCTTCTTGCCACCCTAAGCAATGTGAGGTCGCTACCTTCACACTCTATTATGGAAGATTCTGTCAACATCAATGAAATGTTCAGTTGAGCAAACATTATTTTTAAGTGCCTGCCTACTTTATGCCAACCGTCTGAGGTGCTCGCCAAGAGCCATGTGGATGTGAATAAGTCATCCGCTGGCGGGACAAAGTAGATACATAAACCGACCAGTTAAATATAATGGACAAAGCAGTTGGCTAGAGATGCGCACAGGAGAGTGGGTGCTCAGAGAACAGCTAGCGTGTCGTGAATGTGTAGGGAAAACTTCCTGAAGCAGATGAGGCCTGAAGGCAAGCAAGTACTAAGGTAAGGAAACATAGGTGAGGAAAACAGGGAAACGCGGCATCTAAAAATGTATTGTTGGGGCGCCTGGGTGGCTTGGTTAACCAACGGACTTCGGCTCAGGTCATGATCTCATGGTTTGTGGGTTCGAGCCCCACATCGGGCTCTGTGCTGACTGCTCAGAGCCTGGAGCCTGTTTCAGATTCTGTGTATCCCTCGCTCTCTGCCCCTCCCCCGCTTGTGCTCTGTCTCTCTCAAAATTGAATAAATGTTAAAAAAAATTAAAATGTCTTGTTGAATTTGAGGCATTTATATAAAGGGTGAGCAAATCTGTACCTCTTCGCTTTCTACACCAGCTCACGAACTGGTGGTGTTGATTATGTCCAAAGAGTATTTGTCTAAACAAAAAGCTCAGAAAAGTTTAAAAGGCTTTATTATTTTTTAAATATTTATTTATTTTGAGAGAGAGTGTGTGTGAGTGCATGAGCTGGGGGGGAAGGGGGGAGAGAACCCCAAGCAGGCTCCACACTGTAGCACAGAGCCTGATGCGGAGCTCAATTTCACAAACTGTGAGATCATGACCTGAGCTGAAATCATGAGTCAGATGCTTAACCGGCTGAGCCATCTAGGCACCCCAAGTTTAAAAGGCTTTAAAAGAAATCCTCATGATTCAATAAATATGATCAGAGTGTATTTTGTTAACCAAGAATGGAACTAATAGTCTGTATTTGAATCGTTGTCTCTGTGGGCAATGTTCGCAAAATAATCTAGCATTTTGCACAAAATCTCGAACAAAAGAATTTTAAGTCACTGATCTGCAACTCACTGAATATTCTAGCAGTGTGACAAACAGGTTTAAGCCAAGAGCATCCTTACTTAGCATTGCTATATAGTAACCTTTGAAAGTGTCATGTCCTGTTTTCTATAGATATTAACCAATGCAATTGTTTTAGAGCTTTAGTAAATCTTTTTGACCTTCCTTGCCAGACAGTAGCCACCAGACCACACAGAATGGTTCTCACATGGGTGTTATGTGCTACACAGAGTGATTCTTTTTTTTTTTTTAATTTTTTTAATGATTATTTATTTTTTAGAGAGAGAGCGAGAGAGAGAAAGTGGAGGAGGGCAGAGAGAGGGAGAGACAGACACCCAGAATCTGAAGCAGGCTCCAGGCTCTGAGCTGTCAGCACAGAGCCCGACGCGGGGCTCGAACCCACGAACCGCGAGATCATGACCTGAGCTGAAGTCAACACTTAACTGACTGAGCCACCCAGGTGCCCCCAAAAAGGGTGATTCTTAAGGAAGCCTGAGTTTAAGCAAGACAGAAGCACTCCTCTAAATGAACTATTAAATGTCTCCGGCCACAGCCAGCTACCCAGTCCACACTCTTCTGAATAACATCTTTGCTTCCTGGGATATAGTAACTCTCTGGCATGTGCAAATGACAGAACACAAAAACGCCAACATAAATTTGCCTCCATGCTACATGCAGTGCTCTGAGGAGACACGAATCCTCACTGGGGCTGCTCAAGGCTTAATTCCAAAACCGTGAAAGAGTTGCTAAGTGACTGTTTCTGGCCACACGTGTCCTGTGTGAGGAAAGCAGGCAGGTGACTGTCATGTACTGTGGAAGAGCCAAACTGGGTCAGATCTCTCAGAAGGAGATGGGGGAGATCAAAGCAGGCCGGACTTCTGGAAGTGTCTATACACAGAAGCTTTCTCATTGGCTTCCTAGCCTCAACTAATCACTGAGGCTGCAAGGAAAAACCAAAACATCAGGCCATTTCTCTTGGCCTTTGCTGTGCATGTGCCAAGATCCACACCTCCCAGCTTGGTGGCCCTACTGAGTCATGCCTCGCTACTTCCATTCAGGTTCTTGTCCATGCCACCCCCCACTCCTCCATCATATTTTCACACGAGTATTCCCTCATTCTGCTGAATCCACACTTTTCAGGTGCCATCTCCAGAATGCTTTTATTGCGTAGGAAAAGATAAGACCTGTCTTAGTTGCAGGGGGACTTCTCAAATTCATGATGGGAGGAACTCTCTTTACACCTGCCCCAAGCCCAAAGGGTCCAGAAGAAAGGGCTGGCTTCCCAGACAATTAGTACTTATTGAGGGCCTAATTTGTAAGGCTCTGTGTTAGCATCAATACAGAAAAGAAAACAAATATGTCATACAGAGAATACTGACTATCCAACAACAAGGAAAAAAGCTCAAAACATAAAGATAAATGGAAAGAGCAACAAATAAAATTGTATGTGTGGTATCTCAATTTTTTTTCTTTGTTTTTAACTACCAAAAACAACCCTCTGAAATGTTAACCATGATAATCTCTCTAGCTGGGATTATACACAGGATTAGAGAGAGATTTATACATGATTATTTCTTTCATTTTAACATTTATTTCTGTATTTTTGACAATGAAATACTAGCAACAATGACATTTATTTTGTGCCGGGCACCATTCTAAGAGCTTTACATGAGCCAACTCATTTAAGTCTTACAACAATCCTAGAAGGTACCTGCTGTTATTATGCCCAAAAAAGGGAAGCACAAAGAGATCAAACTATGTGCCCAAGGTCACATTTATAGTAAGTAAGTCACAGAGCCAGGATTCAAATGCAGCAAAGCTATTTCCAGAATTAAGACTTAACCCCTATGCAAATGTATAACTATTAGGACTACATCAAAATAAAGAGCGTCTACACAGTGAAGGAAATAATCAACAAAACTAAAAGGTAACTCACTGAATGGGAAAAGATACTTGCATATGACACGTTCAATAAGGGGTTAATACCCAAAATATATAAAGAACTTATACAACTCAAAAAAACACAAATAATCTGATTAAAAAATGGACAGAAGACATGAATAGGCATTTCTCCAAAGAAGACATCCAGATAGCCAACAAACACATGAAAAGATGCTCAGCATCACTCATCATCAGGGAAATGCAAATCAAAACTACAATGAGATATCACCTCACACCTATCAGAATGGCTAAAGTAAAACACAAGAAACAACACGTGTGGGTGAGGATGTGGAGAAAAAGGAACCCTCATGTACTGTTGGTGGGAATGCAAACCAGTACAACCACTGTGGAAAACAGTATGAAGGTTCTTCAAGAAGTTAAAAATAGAACTACTCTACAGTCCAGAAATCACCCTACTGGGTGTTTATGCCAAAAATACAAAAACATTAATTCAAAGGGATACATGCTCCTATATGTTTGTAGCAGCATTATTTACAATAGCCGAATTATGGAAGCAGCTCAAGTGTCCATCAATAGATGAATGGATAAAGAAATGGCATATGTATATACAATGGAATATTATTCAACCATAAAAAGAACGAAATCTTGTCATTTGCAATGACATGGATAGAGCTAGATAATATACTGCTAAGTGAAGTAAGTCAGTCAGAGAAAGACAAATACCATATGATTTCACTCATGTAGAATTTAGGAAACAAATGAGCAAAGAAAAGAGAGAGAGAGAAACCAGGAAACAGCCTTGGCATAGAGAACAAACTGATGGTTACCAGAGGGGAGGTGGGCAGGGGGATGGGTGAAATAGGTGATGGAGATTAGAGAGAGCACTTGTGGTGAGCACTAGGTAACGCACAGAATTACTGAATCACTATACTGTACCCCTGAAACTAATATTACACTGTATGTTAACTATAAAATTTATTTTTAAAACTAAATAAGACTTAACCACTACTTCTTGCTACCTGTGGAATATATATTGTTTTATAATACATAGTTTTTAACAAAGAAGTAGATAATTTCTTTATAATAAAGAAAAAAGGTTTAAAGAAAGGAACAGAGGAGAGCCTGGTTTGCTCAATGAGCTAAGCCTCTGACTCTTGATTTTGGTTCAGGTCATGATCTCATGGTTGGTAGGTTTGAGACCCACATAAGGGCTCCGTGCTCAAGGTGCACAGCCTGCTTGGGGTTCTCTCTCTCTCCTTCTCTCTCTGCCCCTCCCTCCCTCTACCTCTTTCTCTCTCTCAAGATATATAGGTAAACTTTAAAAATGAAAAAAGAATATATGACAAAGTAACCAAGGAGAGAGAGGAGGCTGGGTAAAAGAATGTTTAAAAGGGAGTCAGGGCAGAATGACTTCAGGCAGGGCAGGTGGGGATCCCGGCGAGCTGGCCTAGGAGGCGGCCGATGACCACACTCTGGGCCTTCACGTGCAACGACCTGTTCCGCTTCGACAACATTAACTTGGATCCACCTACAGAAATGTAACGGATTCCTTTTTACTTACAGCACCTCGCCCACTGGCCAGGGTATTTCATCATTGCAGAGACACCTGGTGGAGAGTTAATGGGTTAGATCATGGGTAAAGCAGAAGGCTCCGAAGCTAGGGAAGGAAGAATGGCACGGGCATGTCACGGCTCTCTCTGTCCCCCCTGCCCCCCCCCCCCCCAGAATTTCGACGCCTTGGTTTGGCTGCTAAACTTATGGAGTTATTAGAGGAGACTTCAGAAAGAAAGGGTGGATTTTTTGTTGATCTCTTTGTAAGAGTATCTAACCAAGTTGCAGTCAACATGTACAAGCAGTTGGGCTACAGTGTGTACGGGACAGTCATAGAGTACTATTTGGCCAGCAACAGGGAACGTGATGAGGACGTTTATGATATGAGGAAAGCACCTTCCAGAAACATTGAGAAGAAATCCATCATACCATTACGTCATCCTGTGAGGCCTGAAGACGTTGAATAACCATGGGCAGTGGTTCTGAGGCTGATGTTCCAGATATGTTAGGGGCAATATTATTTTCACTGGATGATCCTGGAACTCTATCGGGAGAAAAGTAATCATTTAGGTCTTACTTCAAGAAAATACAGGTTACAAATTTGAGTCTCATTGTTTCCTGTTAGCAACATCGTGCCTACTAAAGCAGTTCAGTGTAATAAAATTCAATCAAAAAGGCAGCTAGGTCAGATGGAAACATTTCACTATTTGGGTTCAGAATATTCACTCTGTATTAAGGGGAAAAACATGCTCCAGTCTCCTCCTACATTCTGTGCCTGAGAACCACTGCTACATATATATATATATATATATATATATATATATATATATATATATATATATTTGTTTTATATTGTCTGTTAATTGAAGCTTTAAAAGCATATGTGAAATGTACAAATCTAAGATGTATAATAAAATGCATTGTTGACCCTAAAATAAATAAATAAATAAAAGGGACTCCGGAGAAATGACCGCACACTTAATATCTCTGGATTTGTTGCCTCACATGCAAAACAAGAGGGTGAACAAGTCTACATTCTAGAGAAATATTTACCTTGCAGGTCACCAATGGCTGGCATGGAGGATGCCTCATTATTTTAGACTTGGCCATCACAGCATTGATTAGTCCACAGCAAATGTACTGTCGCTGTGCTCTAATTTAATTGTAAAACCAACATGTCCCATAAAGCAAATACACAAAGAATATAAAAACTATTTGTAGGGGCGCCTGGGTGGCGCAGTCGGTTAAGCATCCGACTTCAGCCAGGTCACGATCTCGCGCTCCGTGAGTTTGAGCCCCGCGTCAGGCTCTGGGCTGATGGCTCGGAGCCTGGAGCCTGTTTCCGATTCTGTGTCTCCCTCTCTCTCTGCCCCTCCCCCGTTCATGCTCTGTCTCTCTCTGTCCCAAAAATAAATAAACGTTGAAAAAAAAAATTAAAAAAAAAAAAAAAAACTATTTGTAGAGCTAAGGGTAGGACCCTAACGAATGAGAGCACTGATCATTGTTAAAAGACAAAAAGTGGTAAGAAAACAGAAATGGAATGCAGGATGGTCTGGCAGCATGCATGATTCCAAAGAGCAGCAACCAAGTATTCAAAACTAAATATCTTGAGTTGATGCAATCAAGAATAATCAGTATGTGACAATGAAAAGTAACCAATAAAATGGAATGATTTTCCAAGTATGTCTATATCATTAATTCCCCAGAAGAGCAGGATACAAGTTCCTCAGGACCAGTAGGTAGATGAACATAATCTGTAGAAAGCAAGTTCATATTTAGTGAAACTTCACAAAACAATGAGAGAATCCTACAAGGTTCCAGACAGAAAAAAAATAGATATCATGACAAGAATCAAGAATCAGAATAGCATTGAACTTTCAGCCACATTGAAAGCTGAAAACAATTAACTGATACCTTCCAAAATTGGCAGGAATTAATTTCCAGTCAATCCTACACCCAAGCAAACCATCAATTAAGTGCAAGGGTAAAATAAGGACATTTTCAGACATGCAAGGTCTCAAAATTTTATTGCCCATAACTCTTTCTTAAGAAGCTACCGAAGTGGGTGCTTCAGAAAATGAAGCAGTAAACTAACAGAGGAAAACCAGAGAACAGAGAATGGGGACAAAAAGGAAGTGAAGGGAAATCTCAGAATGCTGGTGTATGTCAGGACTAGGAAAGAACTGGTTCAGACTGGGGCTCCATTTTGAAGAGCTGGGTGGGGGTTGGGGGGCCTAGAAGGATCTAAGGACTGTCTGATGCATTTCGTTGTATAGAAAATACCAAGGAGAGGTGTTTTACAGAGCCATTAGAATATTTGATAAGAAAAAGCCAGAGGTTCTTAAAAATTAAGCAAGTAAAAAACAATTATTTTCTCCACAAAAACTTTTTATTTTTTTATTTTATTTTTTTTCAACGTTTATTTATTTTTGGGACAGAGAGAGACAGAGCATGAACGGGGGAGGGGCAGAGAGAGAGGGAGACACAGAATTGGAAACAGGCTCCAGGCTCTGAGCCATCAGCCCAGAGCCTGACGCGGGGCTCGAACTCACGGACCGCGAGATCGTGACCTGACTGAAGTCGGACGCTTAACCGACTGCGCCACCCAGGCGCCCCACCACAAAAACTTTTTAAAGAATGATAATAGGAGATGGCAACAATAGAATGAGACTAGTTTTGTAAACAGCTGGTCCTTTCAGCAACCGAAAGAAAATCAGCCAATGAATTGAGGTTATTTTAGTCCTTAGAGAAACACCATAATGAGACTCAAAAAATGAAGGTGGATTTCACGCTATATTTTAATTTTTAAATTCTTCAAAATGAAACTACGTATTTGGCTATAAACATTAACCTACTAAGACGAAGTATTTTTTTTTCTTCTTTTAAAACTGTAAGTCTAGGGGCTTCCAAATTTCCCAATCATGTGCCATCAATGTACAAAATTGATTTTATAGAATTCACTGCTCAGAAATTGTGGATGTACTGTATAAAGGATTATAGTTCTTTGAAGACACCAACATTTGCTACTGAAAAGTATCTGAATGATGCTACTGCTTCCCCCAAATTAATCCATCTTAATTGAAAACCTCAGGCTAAATCAAGAGCATAGAGGGCTCTATGGCCTACATGTAGTTATTACTGGGAAATGTAGATTTCATACAAACCTGCCTTTATTTTAAATGCAATGTAGTTACTAGAAAAAAACGCACACCTCAAACTAAATATCCAATCCACATTTTTTCCTAACACAGAAGAAGGCCTCTCTAAAGGTTTTTCCAAGCTCACCACTTAACAGTGGTCAAGCCAAAAATAAACCCATGAGGCAAATTCAACAGCGCACAAAACAGGAGTCCATGGAGAGCAGGACTTAGCTTTTCCTCCATTCACCTCTTTCTGGGACCCCCACCCACATTCCCCATCTCCTAATTAGAGAGCTGATTAGGACTCCAAATTATAAAACGCTAAATGGGGAGGGGGATGTGGTGCAAGACCGGGATTCCTTTAACACCAGACACTCTCCTCCTTCATGCTTCCCCAACACCCCCCCCCCCCCCCCCCCCTTATTGCAGCAGCTGTGGGAAGAGAGCTGGGCCAGCGGGGCTGATTGGCTGGAGGGCAGTGTTTACACTCAGTTGTCTAAGAAGGAAGGTCTGTGTCACAAATTGCAAACTCTGGAAAGATAAAATTTGAAAACAACATGCTTGGGCTCTAGTATTTTAAGGAAAAGAAACAAGTATCTTATAAGCTCATTTGTTATTACCATGGTGACATGAGGGGACGTGAGGAGATCTCACGAACAGTTCCTGGTTCCAGGCAGGCTGCGCATCAACGGCGCGGGGCAACTTCTTCGGTTACCATGGCAACCAAAATTAGAAGTGCTTTTTGCAACACTAACAGAAACCATCTTTTGAAGCGCTTCTGTGAATCACATTGAATACTGATGATGCAAGCTTGAGTGATACATATTTTTCAAACATTAAAACACACACACACAACGTATTGCCATACACAAATACTCCTTTTAGATCCCGCGTTGAAATCTTGACTTAACTTGGAATAGATTTTTCGGTCTGGTTTTGTTTGTTTCCCTTTTGGATTCCCGCGGACTCGAGTGCAAACGCGATTTGTTTAATTTCCAAACTTGTCTGAATTGCACGGGTAAGAGCTAAGAATGTGGTTCATTTGCTCCCATTTTGAAACGGGATGAGAAGTGGGGTGGGGGAGGGTGGGTCTAACAGAGAGCCCTCTTGTCTACTAAACTCTGGAGGACGAAAACGCGGGTGGGGGGGTGAAACGGGGGTAGGGGGTAGGGGGAGGAGAGGCAAGGAGGGAGGAAAGAAGAGGGAGGGAAGGAAGGGAAGGAAAAAATGCGGAAGGCTGAATCTTTGCCTTCCCAAGAGCACCTTTATCTGTTACTTTGACCTCTCCATCTGCCCAGGTGTTGTGTCGGGAACACAAAAGCTGATCAGAAATGTCATTTTACAGACCCCGTTGCCATTCTTTCCTGGTCATCCTGGAGCTCCTAATACTCCCGAAGGGACATCCGGGAAGAGACGAGGTTCCTCCTTAGTCTTTAAAAAAGCACGATTCTTTAGGGAGCGTCGTGGTGTGGGGTGTGGTGGGCCACAGCCGTTCGCTGTCAGCGCCCTCTCTGCCAGTCCGGGTCACGCAGGTCCCCACCTGGGCTCACGTCCTGGGGCTCGGGTCCCCGCGCCAGGTGCGCGCCGGGCCGGGCGCGAAGCCGCCCTCCCGGGCTCCCGTGCGGGCGCGCACTCCGACGCGGGGTCCCGCACGGTGCCGGGACGCGGGGACACACGCGCGCGCAGACCCAGGGGCGCCGCACACTGCACGGGCACCGGCTCGCCTGCGCCTCCCGCTACAACGCCCTCTGCTCGTGCTCGCCCTCGGGAGCGCCTGCCTTTCTCCCGCGCCCAGCTCGCGCCCTCGCCCCTCCGGGAGCCGTGCCCCCTTTTCCCCCTCGGCTTGCCGGGGACGGGCGCTGCTCGCAGCCACCCCCCCCCCCACCCCCCGCCACCAGGTCAGCAGCCTGGGGGAGGAGGGGCGGGAGGGGTGGAGGTGCTGGCTGCGAGCCCCGCGGCCCTCGCTTACCTTCGTGGCGAGCCCGGCTCACGGACTCGGCTGCGCGAGGCCAGGAGCTGGGGGCGGTTGGAGCTGAAGCGGGCGCGGCGCGGGAGGTGCGTGGGTGGCGGGCGCCGCGGCCGCGCGGGAGGCTCCCTGAGCTGTCAGGGACCGCGGACCTGACCGACAGCGGCCCCGGCAAACCCCGCCCGCTGGCCCCGGCCCGGGCTCTGCAGCGGGGACAGAGGCGCCCCGCAGCGTTTCCCCGGAGGACCAATAGGGAGCGGGGGGCTGGCCCGGGGGAGGGGGCCAGGGGCCGGTCAGGCTCCGGGACTCGGGCCCGGACCTCGTAGGCCGGTTTCTATGGCAGCCAGGAAGGAGGGGCAGGAGGGAGGAGGGTGCGCGGCGCGGGGACACCCATCGCAGACACTGGAGGAGGGGGGGGGGGGGTTGGCCCTCTCACAGAGAGAGTCCCTCCTACGGGATGGATGAGAACAGGCGACACAGCCAAAAGAGGGTTGACACAGCTCTCGTCTGCTCACGCCTCGTACTGAGCCTCTCGAGCCTCTTGATCAAAGGTTTCCCGTGTCCTTGGTAGACCGGGACCCAGCAAGCTTACCAACAGAACGGGGTTTCCAGCAAACTCACCGTGACAGCTCCTTCGGGTGAGTCTGGCAGGGTTTAGGCTCTGCAGAAAGAAGTGCTAATGCCACCCTCTGCCCGGATCCCTCCCATACAATATATCCAGTTCCTATGGTGTCATTTAGACTGTGAGTCCCTAATCTCTTGCCTACTCCCCAGCTATAACCCTCCGGCTAATGGTAGGTGCCAAATATTTTTACAGTTTACAAACAAGGAAGCCAAGTCACTGAATTGAGTGTTGAGCGGAGAATGCGATTCACAGACTAGCAAAACCCGTAGGATAACCAGAGGTTATCCACTGAGGTTCAAGTCCTTCATTTTACAGAGGAGGAAAGTGAGATCAGAGAGGTCAGTTAACAAGGATCACACAGCTTGGTTAATGGCAAAGCCAAGACCAGCACCCTAAGTCGCAGCTCAGCAAGCACTCTTTCACCTCCTCATGCTCCCAGATTCTGTCTTCCTGATTGCCAGGGCAATATTTACGAAAGCAAAAGTGTAGATGAGTGAGTTTTAAATCTATTTATGGTAGAAATTAGGGAAGCCAAAGATTCCTTGTTTTGCTATTTGCCAGGCCTTATTATAAATATTTTCAAAAGAGTAACTGATTAAATCCTCACAATAACCTTATTTTAGGTATTACTACCATCTCTTTGGACAGATGAGGAAACAGCTCAGAAAGGTTATTTGACTGCTCAGCTGTCCAATGCTGGTGCTGGAATTCAAACCTAGGCAGTCTGACTCCAGAGTCAGTGCTTTTCTTCCTCACTCTGATGCCTCTTTGTGTGATTGAAGGGGCCAGGAACAGGAAGAGGAAGAAATAAAACCTTGGACAGCTCCAGGGACTGGCCACTGAGATTGGCGAGAAACCAAAACAACCTGGAATGTTTGCTTCCTTGTTTGATGAGAGTGGTTATCTACTTTACAGGATAAAAGTTCTCTGTGAGAAAGGTTTGTCTTTAAAGGGAGGCCCTTTCCTTAAAAGATAAGAGGCATTTTTTTTTTTTTTTTCTTTTAAGAGCAGTCTTTAGTTGGATGGCTTAGTTGGTTAAGCATCCAACTCCTGATTTTGGCTCAGGTCATGATCTCCCCATTTGTGAGTTCCAGCCCGGCATTGGGCTCTGTGCTGAGTGTGGAGCCTGCTTGCGATTCTCTCTCTTCCTCTCTCTCTGCCCCTCCCCAACTCATATGCACTCACACTCTCGTTCTCTCTCAAAAATAAACTTATCAAAGAGCAGTCTCTAAGATAGCACATGCCATCAGTTTGTTTTCTTTCTTTCTTTTTTGAAAGATTTTATTTTTAAGTAATCTGTGGTCTGGAACCCAGAACTCGGAGATCAAAAGTCACATGCTCCACTGAATGAGCCAGCCAGGCGCCCCTTGTTTTCTTTCTAAAGCAGGGTAAGAGTTTACATGTTTAAAAATGTCATATAAAATACTCCTTGAATCCTATAACAGGACAATACACAGGATAGGAGTTCATAAGGAAACTGCCTGGAAGCCAAGAACTTCAAACTCACAACCGAACATGGACTCTCTCATAGACCCTTACATCATGCCCCCATGGAGTATCATAGATACTAGATTCTAGTGGCTTGGAAGGTTACTGAAGACCTGAGGCTATCACAGAAAAGGAAAACTTCAGCATCAGAGACGACTTCTAAAGTCCATTGGCCAGATTCCATTCCAGAAGCCTCCTGCACCCCTATTTCTCCTGCAGCTATTCTGCTGGGGTCTACTCCCTTTCAAATCAGAACTGTTCCTTCACGCTTTCCTTTCCCTTGAAAGTCCTGGGAACCCAGTCATATAGGACTGACTGTTCATTCAGTTCCCTCCACTTGAAAGAAGTGTTGTTTTCTCCTAGAAAGGGCCATTCAGTAGGTTGATTACAATGTAACAGCATATAGAAGTTAAAAATTGTTGTTTTGAAGAGTATGGGGAAATATTTTCAACATATTAAGTGAAAGCAAAAGTTACAAAGCAGAATGATACAAATTTGTGATACGTTTGAGCAGAAGGAAATACACTAGATATTGGTAATGTTTTTTGTGAACTGGTGGAATTGCAGGTGGTTTAAATAACCTTAATATTTTCAGCATTTTTTCTTTTTTCTACAATGGACGTATATGTCAGAAAAAAATATTTTAATGTCAGAAAAAAATATTTTAATGTCAGAAAAATATTACTTTCCAAAAGAAAAAACCTATAAAGTCCATTTAGTCTCGGTTTTCTAAACCTTGCTCCATTGTGTTGGCAGAAAGTAGTCCTGCATGATTCTAACCCAGGAGGTACTTGTTCTGTGCTTTGAGAGCCTCCTGGCAGTGGCTAAAAGTTTAGACCTTTGAGTCATAAAGTTACACCTTGACTCCCAGCTCTGCCACTCATTAGCTGTATGAACTCTTTAGTTGCAAGCATCTTCTAACCTCAATTTTTTCATCTGTCCTCTGGGAATTGTGAGAATTAATGAGATAAAGTTACTGGCGAACAGTTTAACTAGGTTGTCTTAACCTGGAGTCCATGGGCTTGGAGTGGTTGGCGGGAGGATCCCCCACTGAAAGTGTTTAAAGTATGTTCCTTTCATCACAATCTCTAAGTAGTTGGGGCCCCAAGCAGGTCAGCGCTTCTTCTAATAAGTGCTTAATAAGTGGTAGCTACTTTTGCTATTTCAAGTTCTGAGGGATCGTTCCACATTTGGTACTATTCTAGGGCGTATGGGGACATTCTACTCATTTTCTGGATATTGTTACCTGGTACACTGCATCCCTGCTGAATGTGAACTTGGGCTATTCCTGGGGTTGGACTATTCCTACTCTCCTTCCTCCTTTCCTCTGATAGGGATATTTGACAAATCTTGGGAGAGGAGATAAAACAAAACTTTTCTAAGACTGCATCGCACTGTAGAGCTGGATCTGCAACTCAAAAGGCATATGTGGTTCCAGAAAAAAAAAAGTCTTTATCCTGTTTAGGATCTGTGTGCTACCTAAATCTGATAATTCATGTCTTTCCACAATTCAGAAAAATTCCCAATCTCTTTGAATATGACTCCTCTCCCATGTTTTACCTTTCTTTTAGGATTTCGAGTTGGACATTATGTATGTCAGAGCTCATTCTATCTCATGTCCTTTTTCATGTTTTCCAGATTTTTACCTTCTATTTAACTTCTTTTACACTCTGGTAATTTCTTCAGATCTGATATTTCACGAATTCTCTCTTGGCTGTAATTGATTAGCTGTTGAACCTGCACACTGATTTTATAAGCCTTGTCAGTGCAAATACAACAAGATCACAAGGTGGAAGCATGAGAATGCCAGTTTCATCATATCACAGCAGGGGGTCAATTGACAGTTTAAAAATGAATCACAATCAGTATTTATTGAAATCCTTTGTCCTTAACTTTATAAGAATCTTTTAAGAACTAATATTTCTTGGGGCGCCTGGGTGGCTCAGTCGGTTAAGTGGCCGACTTTGGCTCAGGTCATGAGCTCACGGTCCGTGAGCTCAAGCCCCATGTTGGGCTCTGTGCTGACAGCTCAGAACCTGGAGCCTGTTTCAGATTCTGTGTCTCCCTCTCTCTGACCCTCCCCCGTTCATGCTCTGTCTCTCTCTGTCTCAAAAATAAACGTTAAAAAAAATTTAAAAAAAAGGAACTAATATTTCTTGCAATAAAGAAAGATTTTTCTGAGCTTTACCATTTTATTCTGCTTATTTGTTAAATTAAGCAAAATAAAACTGAAAGAATTAAAACTAGCATGGTAATCCTGCTTTAAAAAGTCCTCTCTGCATCTCCCTCTCTCCTCTTCCTTTTCCTTCTTTTTCTTCTTCTTCTCCTTTTCCTTCTCTCTCTCTCTCTTGCTCTCACGTGTGTGTGTGTGTGTGTGTGTGTGTGTGTGTGTGTGTGTGTGTGTAGAGATAGATATTAATATATTCATGTAATGTTAACAGTAATTTCTGGTTAATGGGTCTTAGAGTAGATTTTTTTACTTTCTTATTTCCTAAAATATGTGAATCTATTACTTGTATAGGTGTAATTTAATATTAATAACAAAATGAAAAAAGAAAGAGGTCACAAATTTCAGTGGCTGAATGAGGGGCCACTGCCCCTGCCTCTGCCAGTCAGCTTAAATTCTATCGATATTCTTGGTACTTTATTTAATTCACTTGAGATCTTCCTGCCTCGTCATTTAGTCTAATGTTCAATATTGAACTTTCTTCCATAGGTAAAATACAACAAATAGAGAAGAAAAAGAAAGAAAAAAAACCCTGTGATCTTGAGAAATTTTCATTAAAATGTAATTTTCACCATGAAATTTGAGTCGCTGAGATTCTCACGGTTGTAGCAATTTTACTCACACTTTTCTTGACCGTGTAACCACATACAGCAATTAGTGTAATATGTTCTTATAATTGGCACTTGGGTATTACTTACTATTGGGCAAGGAAGAATAGTTTAAGAGCCCCGGGTCCATTGATACTTGAGCAAAATTATTATGAAAATTTATAAAAATCAAATTTGAACCATTACCTTTGAGTCTTTAGTTTTAAATAAGCCCCATTTTAATTGGGCCAGGGTACTGAACCCATAGTATTCCCTCCATAGTGTTTCCTAGCTGTGTCTAATAGATAACTATTATTTTACAGGACAGTTTCTGTCCTCATATAGGCAGTTTACCAGACCGCAAAACCACAGCTAATGATCAGCTATTCTCTTAAGTGAATTCATATATTGGCATTTACTTCTCAACAGATATTAGCTAAGATTTTGTGTCTAAAGTGTATTTGAGTTACCCAGAAGCAAAGTATTCCTAGTCCATTATTCTGACTTTCTGGCTTTTAATTTCTTATTATTCTCTAACATTTCTTGTCTTTGTGGCATTTTCACTTTAGAAACAGAAAAGCAATGATTTATTGAAAATAAGCACAATGTTCTTGCTTGAAATTATAAAACCTAAGACAACTGCCTTAGTCCAGTCCATTACATGAATGATAAACATGAACAATAGTTAACAGGATATTTTTAGAGTAGCACCTGACTACACCATAAAAAAAAGAAGACTGTCAAAAAGGTCCATTCCACTGGCTACTCATCTGTGCTTTCTTGAAGTGTCCTATGTCTGCTGTTCAACTGATAGTGGTTCCAGGACTGACGGTATTAGTAGTACCCAGGAACTTGTTACACATGCAATTTCTTGGGCCCTAACCCAGACCAAATGAATCCGCAACTCCGGGTGTGGGATCTATCAATGTGTGTTTTAGCAAGATTCTGACGCACACTAAGTTGGAGAACAATTACCTAGACAGTATGGTCTCAGGGCAAGGAGTCAGCAATGAGACGTCAAGACAATTCACAGGGCGCCTGCGTGGCTCAGTCGGTTGGGCATTCCACTTCGGCTCAGGTCATGATCTCGCGGTTTGTGAGTTCGAGCCCTGCGTCGGGCTCTGTGCTGACAGCTCAGAGCTTGGAGCCTGCTTTGGATTCTGTGTCTCCCTCTCTCTCTGCCCCTCCCCCACTTGTGCTCTGTCTCTATCAAAAATAAATAAAATGTAAAAAAAAATTAAAAAAAAAGACAACTTGCTGCACGTATCTTGCCAGCTTTTCTGATCTCCTGCTCCCTCCACCCCAAAACCTATCAAGGGCTGATGTGGATTCCAAAAAGAAAATGGGTATTTAGCTTTTGCTCTATGCAATCCCATGTTGTCAACCACAAAGAGATCTCATACAAAGGTAACTGTATTTTAGTGATCAAGACTGTGCCTATGGAGTCAATTTCCTTGGTTTCAAATACTGGCTCCATTCTTTACCAGCTGTTTCTCATCTCCTCCTTCTCTTAATTTCCTCCATTTATATTTACCTCATGAGGTCATTGAGATGATTAAGTGTTTGACATATAGTAAGTGATTCATAAATGATGCTTATAGGTTACAAGATTTTTCTATCCTGGCCTATATTTTGGTGCAATGCCCAACAAGGTGGGTGAATAATTATGTGTGATATTAGGTTTTAGGAAAGGTGAGAAGAAGAAAACACTGCATTCACAGCCTGCCTTCCTATTTACCGTGTCAACAGGATTAACGAAGCAATGTTTATACAACACGGAGTAGTTTTAAGATATCCCCATAAGGTCAGAATACATTTATAATGACAGCCTCTGCATTTACCATTTTAAAGCAATACACTTCTGGGCCTCCAGTTAACTACAGAGGATCCTATTGATTGTTGTTGGTGGTGAGGGTTTAATAGTTTTAATTCCTGCTGCTTCTCATTTAGATCTCTTATGACAAATTCTGTAAGAGCCATAGCACAGCTCAGAACATTATATCTGATAAACATTGAGCTTAGGTTCTCCCCTCTCCTGATGCAGCCAACAGTGTTAACCTAATGAAAGCAAAGCTATTTTCTCCAACAGAATCAGGCTAAACTTTTAGGGTCAGGCATTTCCTTTTAATTTTGCATGATGTAGTTATAAAACATTATTTCCACGTGAACACCTTAATGGTCATCTGATCATGGGTTTAAAACAACCCATGCTAGGAGTGCCTGGGTGGCTCAGTTGGCTAGGCAACCGACTTCGGCTCAGGTCATGATCTCAGTTTGTGGGTTCGAGCCCCATGTCGGGCTCTGTGCTGACAACTCAGGGCCTGGAGCCTGCTTCAGATTCTGTGTCTCCCCCTCTCTTGACCCCTCCCCTGCTCATGCTCTGTGTCTCTCTCTCTCTCAATAATAAATGTTAAAAAAAATTTTAATAAAAAATAAAACAACCCATGCTAAATTGAAGATGTTCATTAAGACGCACTTGATATTCTGGTGTAGACTTTTATCTATATTTAGGCCTCAGTACTGTTGGCTTATTCCAATTATCAAGTGGGTAGTCTATACCTTCAAAAACCCTTTCAATCTTGAAATCTTTAATTCCAAGTTGAATGTAGCAGAAACAGAAGCATTTACATTTCCATGAAAATATTCCTACTTTCAATAGTGTATGGGGATGGTAGCATTTTTAAACTAGTAAGACTATAAGAACCTTCTCTTTTTGTACATATTCAAAAAACTTCTGGGTTTTACATGTATTATTAGAGTTCTGTTTAGTGTTCCTTTGAATCTCAGATTGTAGGTGTGGTATAATAAAAAATATGTATCCAGTCTTTGACCCTGGTTCTTGGCACAGAGCTCTTAAAACCCTTGGAATTTCCTGATGCCTTTTATCATAAGCTCCCTTTCGCTCATCCCTGAGTTTATGCTAACGAGGTGATCTTGGCAGTGGTCGCCAGAGGAACTAACCACATGATTAGAGGGCTAGAACTACCAGCCACACCCCAAGATATCCAGGATGGAAGGGCTGGACAGGGAATTCAGTAATCAAGGGCTAATGATTTAATCAATCACATCTAGGTAATGAAACCTTAGTAAAGAAAAAGAAAAAGATTAAGGGGTTACGAGAGCTCCCAGGTTGGTGAACACATCCATGTGCAGGGAGGGTGGAGCACCAGGAGGGCCTGGAAGCTCTACCCACTCCACTCCCCCAAACCCCTTTGCCCTTTGCAACCATTTGGCTGTTCCTGGATTCCCCCCCACCGCCCTCCTTTTTTCTTTTTTAAGAGATTTTAAGTAATCTCTACACCCAACGTGGGGCTCAAACTTACAACTCAGAGATTAAGAGTCGCACACATACTCTTAATCAGCTGAGCCAGCCAGGAGCCCCTGGGTTGTATCCTTTATGATAAAACTATACTCAGAAGTGTGGTGCCTTCCTCAGTACTGAGTTGTTCTAGTGTATTGAATCTGACAAGGGGGCGGGGACCCCTGATTTGTAGTCGGCAGGGCAGAAGTGCAGGTATCCTTGGTACCCCATTTTTGGCTACCGTCTGAAGCAAGGGCAGTCTTGTGCTACTACTACTGATCACTTAACTTGTGGAGTCTACGCTAACTCTGGCTGTTGTCAAAAGTGACTTGTTGGGGGCGCCTGGGTGGCGCAGTCGGTTAAGCGTCCAACTTCAGCCAGGTCACGATCTCGCGGTCCCTCACGGTCCGTGAGTTCGAGCCCCGCGTCGGGCTCTGGGCTGATGGCTCAGAGCCTGGAGCCTGTTTCCGATTCTGTGTCTCCCTCTCTCTCTGCCCCTCCCCCATTCATGCTCTGTCTCTCTCTGTCCCAAAAATAAATAAAAAACGTTGAAAAAAAAAAATTAAAAAAAAAAAAAAGTGACTTGTTGGACACCCAGTTGGTGTTAGAGAATCCGAGCACTGCTGTGTGTTAGACCGGTGGAATAGGGGAGACAGAAGAGGCTCTCCTACCTATCATTCTGCCGTGCACGTGGGATTCCTTTGCTGATCAGTGTCTGGCACTCTAAGGACCAGCTGCCACTGTAGACCTAAAAACCCCACTAGGAGTAAAATGAGAGGAACAAAATATTCAGTTCAGTTCTTAAATACACATCATGGGTTTTCATAGTTGTTTTATTATATGTAAAATGCTTTGCAAACTGCAAAGCCTAATCAACATATGGTTTACCACCAGTGGGTAGTTTTCCTCTCCTTCTGCAATCAAATTTACCGGCATTCAGGATACACTGATAAAGCCTATATACCTTTTGGGAAAAGTAAAAGGAACTGTATCTGACCCTCAAACCTGTTTTGAAAGGCCTTGCCAAATCTGAACGCTCAAATGTTAATTTTTTAGTATTTTGTTGTGCTTTTCAATACTTTGTTGTGCCTTTGTCCATGATCTCGACGTTGTGGTCAGAGCCTTTTTAAGATTATGTTTAAAAATAAACCTCGCTTCATATCTTGGCTTAAAGGGGACATCATGAGCTATTTTCAGCATTCAAAATTCACTAGATACTAACTAGTAACTTACATACCTGAAACCACTATCTGTCAGGAATTTTTTTTTTTCTTTTTAAGTTATAACTAACTCAGGAACCTGGATATCTTAAGGCAAACTGAAAATTCCATGTAATATAATTCTATCATTTTCTGACTTTGAAGAAAGAAAACACCTATGTAAGCTTTGTGTAAGTGTCCAATTGCCAAACAGAACAGACTTGGAAATATTCATATACTTTTTTAACCGTAAAATAAAAACTCAATCTCCTCTTCCTGCATTCTCTAAATCTGTGACCTCTCCACTTGTGGGAAGCCATTCCCTTTGAGACAGGTCATAAATGTGATACCACTGAACCACTAGGATTACCAAAGGAGAAGCCGAACTGATCTTTTAAACTAAACACACTAGGTAAGAGGAGAAAGTGTATTAAAAATAGGCTCTTCCTAAAAAATTCCATTGGCTGTTGTGCCCCACCGTGGAAGAACCACAAATGCCAACCTCTTCCTCCTCCCGTTCTTCTGAACTGATTTTTGGGGATTAGAGGTGCATACTGAGAACGGCATATCTTAATTCACGTATCAGTCATGTTAATACAAACGAGTGAAGATCTTGGACCATGAAACCACTTCTATACTAGTAAAGAGAAAAACGAGTCATGAACACATAATTTTAAACTTTACTTTAAAAATGTAAATATCTCCCAATATTTAACAGGTAAAGAAAATAGCATATTGGTTTATTTTATGTGGTTGTTATATTTTATTTTCCAAGTAATACTGATTAAAAATATTTACACACCTACTTTTAAGTCCACAGTTTAGCACTCTTATTTGTATGGCTTTAAAAGTTATAGCACAAGATCTTTACATTAAGGATCGGGGAAAAAGATTCATTCAAAACAAAGCCTGATATATTATATACATGTTTTTCTCTGTACTTTACTTTAAATACATTAATTTTTAAATGATGCTCCTTTTTTTCATCTGGTGGTAAAATATTAGTGCAACTTTTCATTAAAAAAAAAAAAAAAAGTTTACCACAGATATAAATGAATTTTCCCAATCGGAAATGGCCCTTCAGTTGCCATTAAATGCTATTTCTCACCCTACCTTAAGTTACCAAGAAAAAGAATTGCTAGTTGCCATTATAAGCAAAAACAAAGTACTACAGCATCACCTACATCGCTCCTTACAACACAAACTTTGAAAGAACCAGAGATGTTTTATAGTAGTTGGCTTTGAAAAGGCACATGGGTGTGTGTGGGGTTTTCTTGTTTTTTTTTTTTTGTTTTACATTCTACAAATTTTGCCACCACCACTGTTTCCGTTGCAGAGATGACATTTGTGACTATCAGTATAGACAAGAAGTTTGTTCAAACTAAAGAAAGCCAGAAGCCAAAATTTAACTGCACAGTAACAATGTACTTTTCTTCATGCAGCCTTGTGTTTCCTATATATTCAATTTTCTAACATGCATTAGAATACACGAATTTGTATTCTAATGATTTTACTTTTGATTTTACAACATGGAAAAAATCTGAGAAAGGACGTGACCTGGGAAAGAGAGAAGGGAGAACCCTTATCACAATGAAAATAGATACATTCGTACCCAACTATATAATAAGAATATAATCCATTTAAGTTTCCAGAAATAATACTTCTCAAAGCTTCCCATTACTTACGGGAAAGATCCCTCCTGTGTGGCATTAAGTGTGTGTGGGGGGGGGGGGGGGGGTGGGCATTGGAATCAGTTTGTTTCAATAGAAACAGTTCACAACAGGAAAGACTTTAACTTTGGTCCACTTGTCTGTTAGCTTAAGGACAGTCACACTGCCCATGATCAGTTCAAAAACCCAACACATTAATTTAAAAATATATTCATTTGTTATTTCACTCTAAAACAGGCATAGGTGTTCTGTTTTCACTCCCTGCCCTTTCAGCTTGGGAATCCACTGTTGTTTTGGTCTCTAAACCCTCAGCATCTTCATGATCTTCTCTGGCAGCTTCAGCAGCATCTGCTTGGGTGGTCTCGCTCTCCTCCTGGTTCATGATTTCAGGGGTCACTTGTTCCAAGTCAGCTTCCAGAAGTTCAGTTTGTACTTCCACTGGCATCTGATTTACCCGTTCAACGTGCAGCTCCTCCACATGTACTTCAGTACCTTCTTCAGTCTGAATCCGACCCACTTCTAGATAACTCACCTGAACCTGCTCTGGAAGCTCGCTCATATGTGAATCATGCACTTGGCTGTCCTGGAGCAGATCTGGATGGACCTGTTCCACAGTCACTTGTGCTGAATCCACTTGAACCTGAAGCAATGGTAACACATGCACTTTCCCAACTTGTTCTATAATAGTCATTGATGTCACAGGTTCAGTTTGCACACGTGTTTCTACTGAAAGAACTTCTTCGGTTACTAGACGCTCTGAAATATTGTGAGTATCACTGAGATGCCTCCTTAATTCATTTCCTTGCATAAACCACAAGTCACATAAAGTACAATGGTTGGGTTTATCACCAGTGTGTATTACCAAATGATCTTTGAACTGGTCCCAGCTGTTAAACACACTGTTACAGACCTGAAATAACCAAACATATGGTTTTAACACTACTAATATTCAAGCCGAAGAAAGCATGAATGCATTTATTCTCTGTTAAGGAAAAATTTGAAGATTTTTCTGAAAAATGTTATGAATATGACATTTATAATGTGATCTAAGAGAGTTCATAATTATGTTGTTTATTTGGTCTTTTAGCTGATGTAGCTAACAACTTAGATGAAATGTAGGAAACATAATACTGCCTTCATTGCTTAAATGTCATATAAATTCAAGGGATATAAAGTACCAATATTATAATTTCCTACATATCATTAGCATTTAGAACCATTACATTATTTGGGATACATATACACTAATCATGGAAAAAGAGCTGATCACAGCCAGTGAGCCTTCCACTGCTCCACTCCCTAATTCTATTGTTTGCTCAACGGTGAAGAATAGTTTCAGGTTACCTGTTATTTAGGACATAATTTTATTGACATTGATGGAAAAAAAAAAAAAAAGGCAACAACCCAAAAAACTCTATTCTAATCTCCCTTCTAAAATCAAAACGATGGATGATGTTCTTTACTCATTCTTTCCAAACTGCCAGCTCTATACTTTTACTCTAGACTCTGCTACCCTTCACTTTTAATGATTTCAAACACCCAACTCCTTTGCTAAGGACAGAATACACCCACACGTACCTGACATTCATAAAGCTTCTTTCTTCCCTTTTTTGCCCCCACTCCAGTTTGGCACGCAGTCAGGTGACATTTGAGGGTGCTATTTCTAGCAAATCTTTCATGACAATTTGGACATTCAAAAGGTTTTTCACCTATTCGAATAGAAAAAAAATTCTATTGGCAAATCAAGAAAAACAGAAAAAGCAAATAAATTTTTTTCTTTTTGGTTAATTCTAATAGCACTTTCTTGAGAGGAAGGTCTGAATTTGTAATTCAGATGTTTTCTATCACATCCAAAAGACTCTTCTAGAGGTGAAAATAATAAGTTTCCAGTGATTATTATAATTGAATCTGTACTCTGAGGAAGAAATAAAAATTGGATCTGAGTTCTATGTTTTAGCATGTCTTAAAAGTGCACATTTTCCCTTAGGTAAAAATCAAGCTCAGTCTCTATTTTGGGGAAATGCATCACTATCCATTCCACAAGTATTTTTTGAGCACTTACTATGTGCCAGACCATGTGCTAGGTGATGAAGATAAATTGCCCTTCTTTAAAAACTTCGTATCACAGGCCACAGTATCTTATGAACGTGAAATATATACAAATAAACACCTGCAATGTACTGTAGAAAACCTGTTTCAGAATAATGGGCAATGGAAAATGTAAGGCAGCAGCACAAAAGGAGAGGGATTAATTCTGCCTGGAATGGAGTAAGTGAAGGAAAGAAGGAAATGTATTCTAGGCAGAGACACAGAGGTACAGAACAACATGGGTGAGGAGTAAGAGGGAGAAGGTATTAATAATGATTCTCAGACCTCTAGCTTAGAATGCCAATCAGAATCAAGAACACAGAAATCCAAGTAGGTTTGGAATGCAGTGTATTGAGAAAGATTATAGATTTAGTTTTGTATCTGTTGATTTGAAGGTACTCAAGGTGGAAAAGTCTGGTAAATAGTTGAACAGACTCCTCTGAAGTCAAATAGAGGGTGGACTGATATACAGATCAGGAGTTACTTTAGATAGTAATAAAAACCTTTGATGTGGTGAAAACTCTAAGTATGTTATGTGATAACAGAATCAAGGACAGAACTCAATGAAACACCAAGTTAAAACACCAGGTAAATGAAGCAGCAAAGAGAACAGAAACAGAACAGCCAGAAGCAGAAGGAAAGAACACTGCGGAAATTAAGAAATTTCAGGAAGATGAGGGCAGTAAACAGTGCTAAACTGAACAGAGATGTCAGGTAGAATAACAACAGGGGATTGTACTAACTCTAGTAGGAATAGTGTAAGTAATATGGTGGGGTTAGAAGCCAGACTACAGTGGGATGAGAGGCAAGCCCATGAAAACAGTACAGTAAAGGGGATGGAGGGTTTTGAAAGATGACAGGTATGTCATCTGCTGGGGTGAGGTGTGGGCAGAGTCTTGAGTATCGGACTGAAGGCCCAAAATAGCAATCTGGCAAAGAAAGCTTTAAATCAGACACCAAAAAGGCCTAATTTAAGGTCTGATATGAATTTTTTCCAACAGTGCTCAGCAGGGAGTAGGGGTAATTGACTGCAATAATTCCAGGATTTTTTAGAGGCCTTTTTAGAGCAAGTGGGTTCAAAAGCTAAGGGAATGTGCTTAGAGTACAAGAAAAAGTGATTCAAGTTGTATACAAGGAGGACAAGGTAAGATAGAGAAGTCAGAAATAGGGCAATAAGCTAGATGGAAAGAAATATGAAATGACTGGCAGGCTAACAGGTAGACTCCAGCAGTCTGGAGTAAGGCAAGAAGAGAGAGGATTCAAGGGACAGCATGACGCTTGCAGAGAAACAGGCTCCAGTGATGAGATCCTAGTTGTGACCTTCATACTAGTCAAGTTACTTCGAGCTATAGTTTTTCCCTGACAAAAAAAACCCTCTATTTTTTGTGTAATGTTCATGAGATGGGAAAATTAGAAAGACCTAATCACCTAGAATTAGTGCTGGTACAGAAATTCCTTATCATATCCCCCAATGTTGCAAGATACTGCTAAATACAATGGTTACGTTTTGTGGTTTCAGTAGTACATAATTTTTCACTATAAATAAAACCTACAGGGGCGCCTGGGTGGCGCAGTCGGTTGGGCGTCCGACTTCAGCCAGGTCACGATCTCGCGGTCCGGGAGTTCGAGCCCCGCGTCAGGCTCTGGGCTGATGGCTCGGAGCCTGGAGCCTGTTTCCGATTCTGTGTCTCCCTCTCTCTCTGCCCCTCCCCCGTTCATGCTCTGTCTCTCTCTGTCCCAAAAATAAATAAAAACGTTGAAATAAAAAAATTTTTTTTTAAAAAAATAAAACCTACAAATATAAATTGGTATAGCTCCTTTAAATAGCAATTTCATAACAATGCCAAGATTTAAAATGTACATATTCTTTGACTTGGCAATTCTGCTCTTGAACATGTACACAAAGATATATGCAAAAGTTTACTGAGGCATAGCCTGTAACAGTAAAAGACTAGTAACAACCTAAATGTGTATCAATATAAATAAATTATGGTACACCCATACACTGAAACACCATGCAGCCACAGTGAGAAAAAAAAAAAAAAAGTAGATTCCTGAATTTTCATGTATTAAAAGACTTCAGGGGCACCTGGGTGGTTCAGTTGGTTAGATCAGGTCATAATCTCACGGTTTGTGGGTTCAAGGCCCATGTCAGACTCTGTACTGGGTGTGGAGCCTGTTTGGGATTCTCTCTCCTTTCTCTGTCCCTCTCTCTCAAAAATGTTAAAAAAAAAAAAATTTAAGTAGTGTAAAATGGCATCACACTACTACATGCCTCTATTTTTTTTCCCAAAAAAACCTCTGTGTGCACGCCTATGTATGGTTACTCAAAAACGCAAAGAATAGATATGGAAGGATAAGTAAGAAAATGATGGCAGTAACTGCTTTTGGAGAGATCTACTGAAGTAGAAAAGAGATTCATTTTTCATTGTCATTTCAGCTTTTATGTCATTTGAGCTTTTGCATTTTAAAAACAGTAAGTCCGATGAAGTCTAGAAATAGCAACAGATTAATTATACTTTAGATGTGTGGACAGTAGCCTGCAAAGTGCTTTTCCCTGTAAAGTAAGTTATTGCCCTTATTTACACAAACAAGGAAAGAGGCCCAGAGATAAAGCGACCATTTAAGTTCATCATACTGTCAAATGTTGGAATTGGAGCTGCAATCCAATCTGATTTTCAGACCCACCCAGGGCCCCTGAGTGGCTCAGTCAGTTAAGCGTCTGACTTCGGGTCAGGTCAGGATTTCCAGACCCACATTGTTTCTATAATTCCACATTACCTCTCTGGCAAACGAGGTACTATCATTTAAAGACATGATTAAAGGGGCGCCTGGGTGGCGCAGTCGGTTAAGCGTCCGACTTCAGCCAGGTCACGATCTCGCGGTCTGTGAGCTCGAGCCCCGCGTCGGGCTCTGGGCTGATGGCTCAGAGCCTGGAGCCTGTTTCAGATTCTGTGTCTCCCTCTCTCTGCCCCTCTCCCGTTCATGCTCTGTCTCTCTCTGTCCCAAAAATAAATAAACGTTGAAAAAAAAAAAAAAAAAAAAATTAAAAAAAAAAAAAAAAATAAAGACATGATTAAAGGTCACCTTTAGGTTCTCTTTCATATGAGGTGTCCCACTGGTAAATCTGTCAAAAGTTCTGGTATCTCCTCCCACCGCTAAAGTGCTTACCCTTCTATATTTTTCTAAATTAATAATAAACCTCCAACTATGGAGCCACCCAAACCAAAGAGCTAGGATTTACCCCCATATCTCAATGGTCACCAAATCCTGTTGACTCTGCCTCCTTAATGTTCTTCACATTTCCAACCCTCTTCCACTATTACTGCCTTTACTCAGCCCCTCCTTCTTGCTTAGATTGCTCCAACAGCTTCTTAATTAGACCTTGTAGGTTTCATCTTGCTCCACTCTATCCTGCCAGTCATTACTCTAAAACAGAAATGTTATCCTGGCTTAAACTTCTTTAAAATGACACAGTTTTCCAAAATAAAATCTGAATTCATTTACAGCACTTATGAAAAATAACTATATGATCTTGGCTTTATCTCCCATCACTTTCTCATCTCTTGCCCTTGAACCACTGGTAGATCGTCCATGATGCCTAAGTGCATGCCATGTGGGCAGCCCTTCCTAACAGCTACACATGCTGGCATTCCTCAACTTGGACCCAATCCCCCAGCCTCAACCTACCAGCAGCATTCCAAACAAGTTGCTTACGCCCTTTCCTCTATGCCTGTGCATGCTTCATTCCTGTGCATGCTTCATTTCTTTTGCCTGGAATGCCCATCTCCTGGCAAACTCCTTTTCCTTTGGGTGTCATTATAGGGTGACTACTCCAGGAAACCATCCTGGTCTCTTCCATCATAAACAAACAGTACAGGCAGGCATTCCCATAAGACTGTGTGCTTACCTCTATTAGCACTTAGCCCGTCACATGTGACTGTGCCTGCTTGTCTCTCCCAACATAACTGTGAGCTCCTTGAAGGCAGAGACTCTAAAAATTCCTTATCTCCACGACCTAGCAGGTTGGCATTACCATTACTATTTTCCAAATGGAAACAAAATAATTCAGAGGACAAGTAACAGCCAAAATTTTGCAATTCAAGTCATAGATTATAGTGCATGCTTTAAGAACACTGAAGAAATCAAACCACTAAACTAATAAAAGTATGCAAAATGTGAAACTGAGGGGGATTTATATATATTTTGAGGGTAGGAAAACAGGAATGGGATTGTTCCTTATCTTTACACTTAGTTTGTTATAAGCAAAAAACGATCCATCCTTCATTAACATAAGCACAATTTAAAGCTGTTTACTTATGCTCCTCTTGAATTCACCAAGTCACTGATCACATCTGCAACTATCTTGTTACTAATTACTAATACAGTTAATTGAGGTTAAATGCCAACAAAAGTTCAGTTTGCTTTATGTGTTAAACTGTTCTTCAAATTGACATCTAGTTCTATAATTTGTAACAACGTAATTATCTCACATAATTTTAAAGATAAAGACATACAACATAATATACTTTAGCTCTATATTCTGTGTTTAATCCAAAATACAACGTATAGGACTTGAAAGGCACATTTTAACTTCCAAAATAGTTTGTGTTGCCTGTTTTCAACAGGCAAGTTATCAGGTTATGTTTTAGGTAAAAGAGACAATTGCTTCTACTTTTACAATGCTAGAAAATAATATGAAAGTGACTGATTATCTGTTGGGACACAGGAAACCCCTATTAAAACACACTAGTTACCAATTAACATTTATTTACTAGTTTAATGGTATAGCGATCGTTTTTGCAAAACTACATTAAAACAGATGAATATTTGTTTTAAGGATTAAAAACTATTACTATAGGCAGTTTCTAAATATACAATATACCTCTATGTTTGAAAATCAGAAAGCATTTTCCCAAAAGGTTTCATAAACACCTATTAGTTACCCAAACCAGTACCCTAAAGCTTTTTACATCTATACTAAATGAAATTAAAGTATGAGATTCTCTTGTTATTCATGTAACCACTAAGTATTGATCTTAGGCATTTATTCAGTCCCCGAGTATGGATACTAAACATTTAAGTGAGGGATGCCACATTTATCTGAATCTATCCGCTTCCTCAATTTCAAGTAGTATACAGCAAGCAACTCAGGACAGCAAGGAAATCCATGAAAAAATTCCTTCAAAATTCTCCAAACTCCAGCAAAGAGAAAGATTTTGAATAGTATGGAACCCCTGTGTTGTCTTCACTGTATTAAACAATCTAGACAGCATTAGCCACCACAGAGAACTTGGGAACGCGTGTCCAGAGTCTGACACTTGGCACATCTTATCCACTGCTCTCCCCACACCCGAGATTCAAAGCATTGGCAGAAGCTCCTGTGTGTGGCAGGCAGAAGGACGGGGTGTCTGACAGGACAAAAACAGGCACAGGAGATGGATGCAGAGCTATAAGGACCAGAGGCTGAGTGGGACACTCCCTGGAATCACTCCTGCATGCCTGAGATGGCTCCCACGAGGAAGGCAGTAAAAGACTTTACCTTTCTCATCCCCTTTGCTGTCCATCAGTGCCAACACTGTGTGCCCTCGGAGAGGGGTGGGAAGATGAACATATGCTGACTACTTCACCACCAGGTCATAACAGGTGACCAAGTGTACACAAATGGATAAACGTGCCAGGGATTTTTGTAAACATACTGATCTATGTAACATATAAATGAGATAGGAAATGTAAAAACAGGAACAGTGAAGTTTCCCTATAATTAGGATTTCATAATTTATCATCCTTGGTAAGTAATCACAAGCTGTGTTATATGTATTTCTTTAAAAAATATAAAAACTGGTCCTGTAAAACAAATAATCCAGTGAAGAAATGGGCAGAAGACATGAAGAGACACTTTCCAAAGAAGACATCCAGATGGCCAACAGGCACATGAAAAGATGCTCAATGTCACTCCTCATCAGGGAAATACAAATCCAAACCACACTGAGATACCACCTCATGCCGGGTAGAGTGGCTAAAATGAACAAATCAGGAAACTATAGATGCTGGAGAGGATGTGGAGAAACGGGAACCCTCCTGCACTGCTGGTGGGAATACAAACTGGTGCAGCTGCTCTGGAAAACAGTGTGGAGGTTCCTCAAAAAATTAAAAATAGACCTACCCTATGACCCAGCAATAGCACTGCTAGGAATTTACCCAAGGGATACAGGAGTGCTGAAGCATAGGGGCACCTGTACCCCAGTGTTTATAGCAGCACTTTCAACAATAGCCAAATTATGGAAAGAGCCTAAATGTCCATCAACTGACGAATGGATAAGGAAGATGTGGTTTATATATACAATGGACTACTACTTGGCAGTGCGAAAGAATGAAATCTGGCCATTTGCAGCAACGTGGATGGAACCGGAGGGTATTATGCTAAGTGCAGTCAGTCTGCTGGGTGCAGATATTGTATGTTTTCACTCATATGTGGATCCTGAGAAACTGAACAGAAGACCATGGGGGAAAGGAAGAGGGGAAAAATAGTTACAAACAGAGAGGGAGGGAGGCAAACCATAAGAGACTCTTAAATACAGAGAACAGGGTTGATGGGGGGTGGGGAAGAGGGGAAAGTGGGTGATGGGCATCGAGGTGGGCACCTTTTGGGATGAGCACTGGGTGTTGTATGTAAGCCAATTTGACAATAAATTGTATTTAAAAAATAAAAAAATAAAAATGGACCAGGAAAAAAAAAAAAATATATATATATATAAAAATTGGCAAGGTGCAAGAGTGACAACTACTTTCAAAGTTGATACTGATTTTGCTTTTAAAGTATCAATATTTCAACAAACTAATACCAAAAGAACAATGTGAACTCAACCTGCATATTAGAAAAAACAGTAGATGGTTTCTGTGGTAATAAAAAAAAAAAAAAAAAAAAAAAAAAAAGGATTTAGACATTGAGACCTGAAGTGAATGTGGAAAAATATACTTTTAACATAAAGTATTTGCTAATTACCTGTATGTTTTCGAAGATGCTCTTTAAAATGTCCAAAGTGGTCAAACTGTTTTTCACAGTATTGACATATGTGAATTTTTTTCCCAGTTCTTTGCTTCTTACTGACTCCACCTTCTTCGAGGTGGTAACAGTTGAGGTGCTGTTTCCATGCGCTCTCCCGAAGATACCTTTTATTGCATATTTCACACTTGAAACTCTCAGTGGAGTGTGATTTCATATGTTCCTTAAAATGGTAAAACAATTTAAATGAACGGTTACATTTCTCACAATGGAACAAGTCCTTCACATGTGACAGCTGAAGTTCCACAATTTCAATACCTTCTACCTGTTTGCTTGTGGGGTCAGATGCACAACCATCTTCTTCCTTAATCTGCCCTTTCCTATCACCTTGACGGTACTTGCTGGTAATATCTGCCAACAGTGCCAGGGCGGAATCATCAGAAGAACCTGTGCTCTGAATGTACTTTATGGACTGTTTGGCAGAAGCCACTTCCTCCAACGTTTCGATGCCTTCATCTTCCACTTCGATGGTGCCTTCGGCAATCTCCACCTCAATCTCAACAGGTTCTGACTCTGCAGATGGCAATGACTCAGTGATAACATTTGAAGTTTCTGCAATCTTTCTTTTTTTTGCCTCGCTTTTTCCTGTGGTATTTTCCTCTAGTGGAGCTGAGTTTTCTTTGTTCCTGAAATACATAATGTATGGATTTAAAAATCTGTAAGGTCAATCAAATTCCTAGCACGCTTTTGGGAAGAACTGGTAAGCTCAAAGTAAAATTTATATGGAAAGGCAAAACACCAGCTTGGACGACTTATACTACCTGATTTCAAGACTTAATGTAGAATGCAGTGAGTTAAGATGCGACACTGGTGAAAGGACAGACAAGGCGAGAAGATTCGTGGGACAGAATGAAGTTCATCAATAGACCCACACTTATTCAGTTAACTGATTTTTGAAAAAAAGGCTCCAAGGTAATTTAATGGAGGAAAGAATGTTTTAACAGTGGTACTGGAACTGGTCTTTAAATGGAGAAAATAAATCTCAACCATCACTTTCAAATCATACCCCCCAAAATTAATTAAAATGGATCACAGACTTTAATGGAAGAACTAAAACAATTAAACTTCTAGAAAAAATAGGAGAAAATCTTTGTAACATTGGGTTACTAAAAGATTTCTTAGAGGCGCCTGGGTGGCTCAGTCGGTTGGGCGTCCGACTTCAGCTCAGGTCACGATCTCGCGGTCCGTGAGTTCGAGCCCCGCATCGGGCTCTGGGCTGACAGCTCAAAGCCTGGAGCCTGTTTCAGATTCTGTGTCTCCCTCTCTCTCTGACCCTCCCCTGCTCATGCTCTGTCTCTGTCTCAAAAATAAATAAATGTTAAAAAAAAAAAAAATTAAAAAAAAAAGATTTCTTAAATAGCACACAAAAACAGAAACCTTAATAGCAAAAATTAACAAAAGAGATTTCATCAAAATTAAAAACTTCTGCCCTTTGAAATAGTTAACAAAAAGGCAAGCCACAAACCAAACAAATGGCAAACCACAGACCAGAACATGGGCACACGTATATCTGCCAAAGGTCTTATATAGACAGTATAAAAAGAACTGCCACAATCCAATAAACACAAAGAAGATAACTATTAGGTGACAGTTATCCATGAGTCTCATGTTTCTGCACATCTTCTGAACTGACAGCTTTTGTTCTGGACTCTCTTCAAAGATGTCT